>NC_044304.2:122482223-122792699 GCF_007474595.2 Lynx canadensis
ATACTGCTCCTCTGGTCAACACAGGACTTCCTCCAGTGACCTTACCCCCAACACAGACCCTTCCTCTCCATATGACAGCACATCACACCCAGCCTCATTTCAACACCATTTGCTCCCCCTGCCCTTTCCTGTAGTGCATGTGAATTCCTAATATTAGAACATTTGGTTTAGTTCCTTTGGAGGAGCAAATATTTCCTGGCCCCCACACCCCAACCTAGCTAAGGAGGGCTGCTTTCTTCGCTACGTGCTGTCCTCTCGGAATGATGAGCAGTATTGCAAACCGGTTAAGAGCATGGATTCCACATTTGATTGCCCAGTTCAAGCTCTAGCCTTACCACTTACGAGCAGTGAGATCTTGGGCAGATGATTTATCAGCTCAGTGCCCCAGCAGCGAGAGGGGGATGATGACAGCAGTTTATCTGGCAAGGCTGTACTGAAGATAAAATGAGTCAATATGGGTAAAGAAGAGTGCCTATCACCTGGGAAGCCTTATGGAAATGTCAGCCATTGCTACTATTCTTTTCACCCGGGGCCCCGGTGGTGAGTGAAAGTGCCTCGTGGTATTTAAACTCAAGTAGATTTGAGAATTAAAATTAGCTGTAGCACCTTTCGGGCAAGTCACCTAACCTGACTGTGCCTCAGCTACCGTATTTGCAAAGTCAGGCCAAAAAACCCTACCGCATCGGGTTGTTTCAGGGATTGGAGGGTCTAGCTGGCTTGTCTGGATTTCTCCAGCCTTGCACACTGGGAACTCAAAGTACCACTCTGTATTGTGTTTTGTAATGGACAATTATTGCAGTCGGAGCAGTGGCAGCGAGATTATCGTCTTCCCCTCTCCATCCCCCTTGCCCTGGCGCCTGGGAAACGGAGCATCCCCATGGCAACAGCGGCAGCTGGTCCCTTGATAAGAGGAGCTGGAGCCCAGCAGCAGCCACTGCTGCAGAGAAGCCAGCCCAGCTTGGGGAGGAGGCTTGCCCTCCCCTTCTCTCGCCTTCTCATCCCAGAGCCTGCACTGATTGGTAAGTGCTTCAGATTTTTACTCCAAGAACTTTTGCAGCAAGGAAAGCAAATTTTCAATAAGTTACTGCTTCTTTATGGTCGCTGGGACAAAGGAGGCGGCAGCTGGTGGTGAAGGGGCAGGGAAGGGGGCGGGGTGGGGGGGTATGCGCTCTGGAGCAAGACTAAGCTGGGGCTAGATGGGGAGCTGGAAAAGTCATCATTTTCAAGACATTTTTTCTAAAGGAGGTGGAGTTCTGAATTCTGTAGAGTCAGAATTCTCGCAAACTAAATTGCTAAGTTTCGAGATGAACACTGATATGTCCACATATTCGCACATTGTGGGAAGGCTCATCTTCTAAGGCTGGGGAGGCTGTGCTTGCCAAAAACACCTTTCCATGCCCTACTTCAAGTAAGACTCACTCCTTGAGGAATACTGCAAATTTAGTCTTTTAATGAACAAACCTGATTTTAAAACGTAGTACTTTTTGACCTGAATTAAATCCTCAGGCTAAAAAGAGATTTGACAAAGGATACGGATTTTATATAATCAGATACCACATTGGGCTGTGGACATAACCTTCTAACTTTTTATTCCATCAAATCAATCCAGGGATGATTACTTTGGGGGAAATTCTTCAGAATTCTTTAGAATTTCCTCAGTTAAGCTGCATCCGCTCACTTCTGAGAATCAGTAGTACCATATTCCCAAGACTTGGAAAGGGGTGTCTGTGTTGGTTTGTACCTTGGATTGTTCTAATCTCATGATTAGCTTCAAAGAAGGCCAAAGATGGGACAAGGAGACGTTTCCAACGGTTCAATTTAATAAGGATGAAGAGAACAAACAAGGCAACGCACACTTTTTAAAGTGTCAGCGTCCACTGAGATCTGGGCTAGAAGCTTTAGACACGCTGTGTGAATACCCTCAACCCTGGAGAAAGAGCCACCATCAACCCATTTTACAGATGCGGAAACTAAGTTTCCAGGAGGACATACAATTTCCCCAAGTGGACCCAGCTAGAGACCAGTACAAGTAACCAAACATTTGCTTCTACCCCGTATTGCCTCACAGGGCCAAATGCTTGATGTCAGTGACCTTGAGTTAAACTACATATTCTAACATCCAACCAAGAAACTTACTTACTCGGTGTTGAGAGAAAAGGCAAAATGCCCAGACCTGCTTCTGACCTCAAACTGAACTGACCAATCTTTTTAACATGAGGAAATAGCACTACTGTCCCCAAAGTAGGAACCGGCTCTGGGCTGGTGGAGCCCCCCCCCCACACACACACACACACAGCGTCCTCAGCTTCAGCAGCCCACTCTGGCTTGGCTGTCCTCCTGCAATTTGGTGGGCTTCCTTCTCCCCAGGTCCCTGATCTTCCGGTTCCTGTTCTCAAAAGAGGTGACTTTTATCATTAAATGCACTGGTGCCCTTGTGCATTATGTGATGTCAGTTAATATATCTCTTCTCTAGGTGGTGTTTGCATTTACAAGTGTCTCTCTGTGGGGGAAAAAAAGGCTTTTCAGGTGAGGGTGGGCAGCTTGATATTATCCAAATCAACACTGTGTGTGAGTGTTAAAATTCAGAGACACTGAACGTGCAATCAACAGCAAGAAGAATGTGAGACGGTGACAAATCTTTGTACTAGAGAACAGTTTATGTAATACCCCCAAGGCATCTCATGAGGCCCTAGTCCCTTGGTTTGAATCTGAACACCCAAGGGGCCAAGTATTTAGGTATGAAAGAAAGAGCCAGCACTTAGAACATTCCCAAATTACAGTGAGCTGCTGAGGGAGATGATACAACCTTCCAGGGCAGCATGACATGCGCAGGGTCCCTTCACTGGTGCTTGGGATGGGGAGGCTGAATTAAAGAACAGAAAGCATGAGCAGGGGCAGAAATCATTTCTTAGCTCATTCATTAGACTGGCTCGTGTCTTACAGTGGCTCAATCACACAGAGCACTCCTTATTCACCGGGAGGGAAATGATGAGTGAGTAGGGAGAGGGGGTCATCTTATACTAACATTCAACAGACAGGTAAAATGACAGTTACCAAGAAGGTGATGCTAAACCAAACTTTTCTCTCCTCGAGTACTTGTTCCTTTCTTTGTGTGAAGGTTTTCTGCCAAAAAGATCTTAATGACATCATCCGTGATAGCAGTATCCTCTAATCCCCTGGGCAAAACTCAACCCTGCCCAGCACAGGCTATTGTTGTGACATAAAACCCCAAATCTGAAAACCATCTTTCAGCCCCATAGCAAACAGAAGCTTGCCGGCCCGGCCCAGCACTGCATGCTTGCAATCACACTGGTTTAAAACAGTGTTTCTGGGGTGCCTGGGTGACTCAGTCGCTCATGCTGGGCATGGAGCCTGCTTGGGATTCTCTCTCTCTTTCTCTCTCCCTCTCTTTCTCTTTCTGCCCCTCCCTGCTATCACTCTCTCTCTCTCTCTCTCTCTCTGTAAAAAAAAAAAAAAAAAAAAAGTTTAAAGTTTAAAGTAAGTAAAAAATAAATAAATGAATAATAGTGTTGCAAATAAATAAATGAATAGTGTTGCTTCCCCTACAGACACGAGGTACTATCTTGGGGAAGAAGCAGGTGCCCTCACCTTGTCCAGGGACTTCCAACACTTGGACAATTCACCTGCTAAGGGAAGGCTTCTCTCTCACACATCCAGTACTGTGAAAGCTGTTTTGTTCAGATAGATGAAGGCTAGCCCGCCCATGGTTCAGCATCTAGATGAAAATGAAAGGTTTGATAATTTTTTAGCTAAACAAGCTGGTCTTCATTAGCTAGTCATCCGGTATGGTAGAGATGTTACATAATAATGACTACCATTCACTCAGTACCTGCGATGTGCAAAGCAGGGAGCTATTCCATTTAACCTTTATAGTAACTCTATGAGGTAGATACTATTTCCTCTATTTTACAGGTAAGAAAAGTGCACCATCCCTCAGTGCACCATCCCTCAGCGCACCACAAAGAGGCTAGCCTTTGCTAATTCTATCATAGCAGCTGTAGCTTGTAGAAAAAAGGGGAAAAAATGATGACATGGTTACTTGGGCTCCATTTACCCTCACTATCTCATTAAGATTTAGCCACTGAATCAAAGTCATACCTCTTTTTGAAGAGCTGAGATTCAACCTAGATCCATTTGAACTTGAAAGCTCAGATTCGAGTTAAATAACCAGCTATTGAGCACACAGGAGCAGTCATATGATTCAAGTACAAAGAAAAGAAAGCTTACTCTGGCTGGAGAGAAGGAGAGGGGGACCATTGCCAGATAATACCTAGAACAGAGAGTAGGAGCCTATGGTCAAATGACGGCTCTGACTCTAAGTGTGTAACTAATGATAGGTCCCTTCAACCTCTTCAAGCCTCAGTTCTCCTTCTAAATGAACACTGGACTAGATCCTCAATGGGGTGATTTTCAGCATCAAGTCAATGACAGGGCCTGTGACTTTCTGCCCAGAGTGAAGTAAGATTGGATTGGTTAAGGCACACAGGCCGTATTTGAGGCTGTAACTTTCCCTCGAGACCTCAGCACTGAGCCCACTCATCCCGACTGATGGTCCAATAGCTTTCCTCTCCACTTGAGCAGGTGGGCGGTAACCACCCAAGTTAACAGCATACTTCCTTATGGTCCCAGGGAGTTGGCAGTCTTTATACAAACATTAAAACAATGGTCTGAATTGATTTCTGCTAAAGTCACTCAGTACAGTCAGTCTGCTCAGAATGACACTAAAAGCCGGGTTCAAGTAATCCGTTAATAGCTCCATCTGCTATGCAATGATCTCAGCTTGTAGGGGGAGAGGCCCTCCAGCCTTCCCGGAGAAAACTGGCTTATTCCTCAGAAGACAACTGAGTTGAACTAATTCTATGAGCTTGAAATGTTAACACAACTGGTCTCTGTGTTCGTCTGCATGCCAGTGATCCAGGAATCTCAAGAACAGAGGATCAGTTTGGGCCATTTTAATCTTTTTTGTCTGTAAGTATTCTTGTTATGATAGAACGTGAGAAATAAATTTTCAGAAAGAAATAGAATCAAGGCAGATTCTATAAATCTCAAGTAATGCATTTCTCATTCAGACTTGACATATGTCCATTCTGGATTTCCACTCCTGGAGAATGACTACAACTAATAGCTCTGAAAGTTCAATGGATTTGTGGTCTAAGAAATGGGGTAGGGGGGTGGGGAAACAGACTTGCTTTAATGTCAGAAATCTCTAGGGAGAAAATAATAAAGATCCATTTCAAGACCTAGATTTTTTTCTTACCACCTTATAATATGGGCAGGGAAAAAATCTTATTACCTTATAATTACTTTATACTATACATTTATACATTACATGCTATACTTTGTAGTATGTCATGATAGAAAACCAGAAGGCTGATTCAATTTGGGTTCAAAGGAATCACTGTTTTAAGAGTCTTGGGTATCTAATGGAAATCTTCAGGACTGGGTTTGGACCCAGGCTATTTAATAATTGGATCTTGGCTATTTAATAATTGCACAACTAAAGAAATTATGTTTTCTGATTCTTGCTTTCTTCATCTATGAAGTAGACATAATCCTACTTTGCAGAACTCAACAGAATATATAGACAAGATTTAATCAAGGTTTCTGTAACTCTCAGCTAACTCATTTCTAATTCAGAATTGACAAGTATTCATTCAGAAACTCCCACAGTGCTTCTGAAAGAGGAATAAATATTGAACGTTTGATGAATGGCAGTTATATCCATGTATGTGTGTGTTTCATTTATTTTGACTTAAATCTTTTTTCATGTTTATTTATTTTGAGAGAAAGAGAGAAAGAGCGTACATTCACGCACATGCATACAAGCAGGGAAGGGGCAGAGAGAGAGAGAGTCCCAAGCAGGCTCTGCACTGTCAGCATGGAGCCTGATACAGGGCTCGATATCCGATTGAGAGATCATGACCTGAGCCAAAATCAAGAGTTGGATGCTTAACTGACTGAGGCTCCCAGGAGCCCCTATTTTGCCTTAAATCTTAAGTTAGAGCTTCTAGTAGTTAAGCATAAGAAACAGACTTGAAAAAATGGGATTGAATTGAGAACATAGTAAGTGCTCAATAAATACACTTATTTAATAAGTGAGCAAATAAACAGAAGACACACTTATGGTCTTGTTTCTTATACTTCTGCAGTGCTGGAGAAGATATACCTCCTTCGATGATGTCCACTGAGCAAATGCAGCCACTGGAGCTCTCAGAAGACAGGCTGGACAAGCTAGACCCTCATCGTGAGCACTTAGGTAAATGCTGCAGCGTGCATGTCAGTAGTGAGAGTCAGAAAGGAGGTGTCTCTGCCATCCTCTCGCCATTTGGTTTGCAGGCAAGTCAGCGGGAGGCCCCCTGAAACCTGATCCTTCGTACCTTCTGGTGACAGCCAACACCAGCTGGAAAGGCAAATAGCCATGGCTCTGTGGGGTCTGCCATGTAAATATTAGCTGAAGCACTGGAAAGAAGTTCATTAGAGTTACAGAAAGAGAGAAAAGGCATTGTCCTCTTTTCTGGGTCTGACAGAGTCCCAGACAGAGCATTTCTGAGGCAATAAATGGAATGTGGCAGGAGACCCGCTTTCCAGTATTTGCCGGCACACTTACACCCCATGTGCAGTGCAATAAAATATTTCAAATATCTCTCTTTGCCTATCAAGACAGAATTTTAAATAGCCTTTTTCGGCTTTATTGTCAATCTGTTTCCTTTCCAGAACTGACTTTTTGCATAACCTTTGTAATGAAAATACCAGAAACATTTCTGCCTCTACCCATTTCTAAAAATGAGACACTCAGACTTTTGATGGATGGGCCTTTTGCATATTCATAGCCTTTGTTTATGTCTCGCCTGGTTATGAGTCCCCCCTCCTCTCCCCTCTCCCCATTTGCCATCAAGATAGTTTATGTTCAGGATTTCTCCAAAAGTAGGAAAAAGTGCAATGGAAGTAAAAGTCCAAATTGAAGCAAATGTCTTGCTCTCTGTACTGTGCACTGAGTCGTATCCTGGGGTTGAATGGTGACCCATGACTGGTCGACATCCAGCCTGTACTTCCAGAGGCCCTACCACTGGGCAGCACCCATTCCGACCAACATTCATTCATTCAACAAATGCCTATGGTATGTATGATATGGGGGGGGGGGAGTTAACTGTACTATGTGGCAGCAAATTTTTAAAACGGTAATTTCAGTCCTTATGAAACGTAGTCCCAAGAACCTCGGCTTACTCTTGGTGCCATAACATGCCAGGAATGTAACCTTTAGTTTTTCATCTGGCCTTCCCAACTTCAGTAACCTTTAGTTTTTCATCTGGCCTTCCCAACTTCAGTTTCCTCGTCTGCAAATTGGAGATAATAGCACGCCTTCCTTGTGGGCTTGGTGTAAGGACTACATGAGAGAATGTGTTTGGGATACGATATGAATATTTAACAACCGGCAAGACACAGGCATTGATTAGTCAGAGAAGGTGTTGGTCATTCCCACACACTAGAAGGATGTGGAATTATCTCGTACATAAGCAGTACTCAGGAAAGTTCCCCACTCACCTCTTTTTTTTTTGTATATGTAAACCTAAAAGCAAATAGTGCAATACCTTACATATAATATGATCTCAATAAATATTTATTAAATTGAAATGATTGGATGGAATTATTCAAATCCTTTAGGTGAAAGGAAACATGTATTACTATTAAATACGGCTGAAGGGAATGACGCTATTTGATTTTTTGGTTATATACTGTGATCTTTGGATGATGCAGGCATAATAATGTATGGTTACTAACTATTTCTCCCGGTAGGTTTCTCGTGCATATTGAATTTTCTAAAACAAAGGACCCCATCCAGACATAAAGCCCAATAGATCACAGCAACTTGAAAACAAGGACCATTTCTTACTTGTCTTTTTAGCCCTAGAATCTTGCTCAAGACCTGACATAGAGTAGGAACTTGATCAACGTTTGTTGAATAAATGCATGAATGAATGACACAGGTTATATCTAGACCCACAAAACTGAAGTGAACAGGTTTGACACATTTAACCCCCAGTGTTTTGAAGACATTGACCTGAATATTTTCATAAAAGAGAAACAGAGAGAAAAAGAAGGGAGGAAGGAAAGAAGGAAGGAAGGAAGGAGAATAAAAGGAGGAGAGAAAAGAGGAAGGGGCTGAAAATATCCAATTAATACCTGAATTTCCCCAAATTCATTCACAGCCGTAGATGTAACCAGACTGTATCCAGGTCAGAGTGAATTTCTTCACTGTCTATGGCTTCTTTGAACCCTAACAGACTATCTCCTTATATATAACATGTTTGAGTTCATTCATTCAAACATACATCCAACAAATATTAATTGCTGTAAGGAGATAAAAACACAAGACACCTGTCATCAAAGACGGCAGAGAAGATATATGCAGAAAAGGTGTTACATGAGCAAAACTCCTGCAGCTACCCAGAAGCTGAGAAAGGATATCCAAGACTGGGAAAGACTTACAGAGATGGGGTGGGGAGGTGGGCTTTCTTTGGATCTTATAGAAGGTGTCAGGGGGTGAGCAATGGCCAGAGTCAATTTTTTTTTGAGGATTTAAGATATATCAAATGTAACAACTGCTTTACCAACATTAACAAATGTAGTCTTCTCTCTCTGTCACACACACACACACACACACACACACACTGATTTAATATTATCCCCATTTAAAAATTTGAGACAATATCAAAGTTCCTAGAAAGTGAGGGCCAAATTCTCAGAAGTAACAGGGGACAGAGTCAGCAATTGAACTGCAATCAGTCCAACATCACTTATCCATTCAACATGCATTTATTGGAGGGAGAGGCAACTAAGAATAAAATTATTAAAAGGACATTATCTTTAATTTCCATGAAGCCTCTTTCTAGAGCAGGAGAGAAACCATTATAGAATAAACAGGTGCTAGAACAATGACAGAGAAGCTCAGAGGAGTGCACCATCAACAAAAACATTGAGGAGTCAGATGGAGCAAAGAAAATAATGGGCGATGGATTAATTGTGTACCCTGGCATCTGATGGATGTGATGCAGAGCCTCACAAGCTCCGGGCACTGAGAAAGGTAAAAAGCTGAGTAAGAGGGCAGGAGGACCTGGGGTTGAGATCGGCAACTGGGAGAATTGCAATGCCAGTGTGCGGTGAACCAAGACACCAATGCTGAAGGCAAGTGTGAATCATCCGGGTGACCACCTGGCCACAGAAATGGAGGTGGGTGAGGAATTTGCAGAGAACTTTACTACAAGACTGAAGAGCATGCCTGGCTCCATCCTGGCCCGTGGAGTCTTCAAGAGAGCAAGCCTTGAGGAAAAGACATTAAGAAAGAACATTTCGCACAGAGAACCTGTCCTCCCATCAGAAATTTAACTCACACCCACTCTGTGGCTTGCCTAATTATATTTTAAAGTTCTCTTTTGCTTTGATTATCCATCCCCTTTGGCGTTTTGTAGAATATTCCAGTTTTCTGTTTTACTGTGTATTTGTGCAAGGCTCCTAAAGTTTGATGTAGACTGGGCCAAAATATATAAATAATTTTCCTTTTCAGACCAAATGGCTCCTGCAAGTGATTGGAAACCAACCAGTTTGTGAGCAACCCTTATTCACATCACATTCTTTTTTATTTTGCATCCCCTCAATATCAGATGACCTTTCAGACCAGTTCATTAAGGACTGTGATCTCAAAAAGAAGCCAAGAAAGGGAAAAAATGTGCAGGTTGCCCTGAATGTTGAGTCAGACCAAAAGAAACCAAGAAGAAAAGATACACCGGCATTGCACATCCCACCTTTCATACCAGGTAACGGACAACGAGTTCAGTTCGCACATCTGTAAAAGGGAACCGCTGCCGTAGATCACATTGGTCTTACGACGTTTCCTTAAATACTTGGGTGTTTTTAAATCACTGGTACTTTCCCTACATCTGTCTTCATGACAATATGGTCAGCTGCTATAACAAATGAATTACAAAATGTTAATGGCACAAGTTTTGGGTTTTTTTTTTTCTCACTCATCAATAGTGCAAGTTGCAAAAGCAGGTTCTGCTCCAAACAGTAATTTGAGGATTCTGGCCGGTGGCAGTTTGCACATCACCAGCACATGGCTTTCAAAGTCACCGTGAGCCTCAGCATCCAGCAGGCACAGGGATGAAGTGGGGAGGGGCGCAGAACAGAGGGCGAGATTGGCAGGCCCAAAAGGGGCACAGCTCGCGTCCTTCAGTCCCAAACTTCACCGGACTGCAAGGGAGGCTGAGAAGTGTAGACTCCCTGTGTGCCCAGGAAAAAGCAAAATGGTTTGACGAACACGTTGTCTAACGTGTCTCTCTAACAACCTTGTGTGTGAGGTGTGATACTGTTTCCCAACAGTTTTGTTTGGTCTTCTTTCCTTTTCTCCTTCCCTCTGGGTCATGTATTTAGTGTTCTTTCCACTCATGACCCACTTGGAGGGCTACAAAACAAATAGAAGCCAGAGCTTCCTGGGAAGGAACTTTCAGTTTTACAAGACAAAACAGAAGCACCTAAATAGCTGAAATATGCAGGAAGAAATAACAACTTTATGTAAAAGTTGTTTACTTATGTAAAAGTAAAATAATTGCTTTATGTAAGTAATGAGGTCCTTACATAAAGACTCCAGGAGCTCAGCCTGGGCAAGGGGTTGTGGAAAGTTCCCTAGAAGAGGCCGCTTTCAGAGAGCCTTTAAATGATGGAGAGAAATTTCACATGTGGGAGAGGTGAGAAGGCAGGCAAGACACTGAAGAGTGAAGCATGTGGCCTGCAGAACAACAAATGATGCATTGCTCTAGCCAGGATGGCCCTGGGAGGCAGGCAAACCTGGGCTCAATTCCTGGCCCTGACCCCTGGGAGCTGGGCTGCGGTGGGTCTATTTCGGTGCCTCGTTTTCCCCAGATGTGTGACGGTGATCGTAATATTAAATTCCTCAGTGTTTTCTGAGGCTAACATAAAATCAGGCGCGTAAAACCGTTTACTTAGAGGATGTTCGCTAGTGTTGCCTCAATAGAGACTAATTCTTAATATTGAAACAATTGTTTAAAATAAGTTTGAAAAGATATATTGACTACCATCACTAGGTATGTGTGCAAATATGAAGGCATAGTCCTTACGTAGTAGGATATATGTGTTTGACCCTGTTTCCCCATTTGTTCCCCAAACCATGCAGGTGTGCTTTCAGAACATTTCATTCAAAGATACGATGTTCAAGAGAGACATCCAAAGGGCAAAATGAGTCCAGCTGTTCATAACACTGACCTGGAACAGAAAAAACCAAGGAGAAAAGACACACCTGCCCTGCACGTGTCCCCCTTTGCAGCAGGTAAAAGAGCTGGTGCAAGGCATTTGCAGGGGGTGATGGGAACAGGTCAAGAGCCTTACCATCTGGAACTGCCACGGGCATGGCCTTTGTCCTGGCCCAGCAGTCTGTGTCACACAGAAGTGCTCTGGGGAAGAGGAGTGTGTATGGCTGCCTTTCACGTTTACCTTCCCCGGCAGCTCCCCCAGGGCTGAGTTGGAGCCGGGGGAGGTTCAGAGCATTACTCGTGCTTCAGCAGGGCTGGTCAAGTTCACTGAGCCAATGAAATAGAAATGTCAGTGGGTCCTTGAAAAGAGTTGAAATATCCCCCTCCCTAGTCTTCCATGAATCATGCATCCTATGACTGATAGCTGATTCTCCCAAGACGCCTGGATATACTGACCAAATCTTTAAAACAAGAGAAAGAGAGAGGGAGAGGGAGAGAAAGGGAGATTCAGAAATAACGATAGCCACCTTCATATGTGTCAAATCAAACCAAAAAGTCTTGCTGCACTATGTACACCACCCCAGGGTATATAAGGCAGCTAATGTATGAAGTGTAGTCTTGTCCCTGAGAATGTTAAGTTGCAGGTTGGGGAAAAAGACATATACATTCACGATTAGGTTATAAGACTGAGCGAGTCTTATACATGTGACTGAGTGAGTCACATGTGTGAGTGTGTGTTTTACATAGATATTTGGAGGGGGTGGCAGAGAAGAAAATGTACTAATGTTTATTGAGACTCTATTAAATGTTAGGTACTGAGTTCGGTATGTTTGTGGATTTTGTTTAAATCAGCTGAGTAACACAAGAAAGGACCTATTAGGTCCCTTCACATAAAAAAGCTGAAAGACAATGTATGTAACTTAAAGTCTTCTGTGGATGACATTGATGGAGAGGTAGCTGCTTGGTTGATTGGTTGGATTGAGATGGGATGATTAGGAGGACAGATAAATGGATCAAATTATGCTCAAGATCCAATGCAGTGACGCAGCAGAGCTGGGGCTCTAATCCAGGTCTGCCTTACGTCGTACTGGGGTGGATAGTTGGGACTTTCAGCTCTATGGCAATCCAGAAGGGACACTTAGGGAGGAGATGAGATTTTGTTGCTATAGGACTATGTTTCCCCATTATTTTATTTAATAAAAAATTGAAAGACACCTCAGAAGAAGACATCATAAATAGGCAGTCAGGGATACAGACAAGGCCACTGATCTCTGTGGAGCAGAGCCAGGCAAGGACGCATGGAGCATCGAGGAGGCATCTCTCTGAAGAAATGGACCAAGGACCAAGTGACAGGTTCCGAACTGCCTCAAACGTGTTCTCATATGCCTGCAATGAACCTCCAACCCATCACACATTTCCCCCCAGCTCTGCCTCTGTCCCAGTTCTAGTCACCTTTCAAGACTCAACCAAAGTCTCTGCTAACAGACCCCTCCAAGTCCAAAATGAATCTTTTCTATCTGTAACTAACTCTGTAGTAGATGGGCATGCAAACTGAGACTGTCATCTTTCAGTATAGTTTTCATCGTTCTTGCTGCTATTTTTGTAGCTCTTCTTTAAATTGACTTAAATTTGATGAATTCATGAGAACTGGCCTGTGATTGCTCTATGTTGCTGGTATTGACCTTGCTGTCTAGCCAAGTCCCTTCTATACAGCAGTGCTCAATAAGGATCTGTTGATTTGATATTCTATTTGCCAGTCACAATTCTGCAGTTCCAAGTTCTCTGTTAGGAGATTTTATTTCTTTACCCATTCCTGTATTTGTTTTTATTGAAGTTCTTCTAGGGGAAGACTTGATTGAGGAACAAAATATTTATGGGCATAGAGTCACCTTAGCAGAGGCATTGAACATGGGCTTTGCGATCAGAAAGGACTAAGTTTGATCTCTGGTTCTGCTCATCCTAGCTTTGTGAGCCTGGGCAACCAGCACAAACAAAAGAGCCTCCTTCATTTCATGCATTTCTGAATGAAGGACCATAAAAATCTGTTTCCCAGGATTGTTAACAAAATTAAAGTATATAAAGCACTTAGCACAGATCCTGGATTGTTGAAAGTCCTCAATAAATGTGAGTTCCCCTCCATTCTCTTCAATCTTATATTCCTTAAGATTATTCAAACCATTTCTAAAAGTGAGAATTTTCCTAGCTGCAAGTGTTTTTACCTCTCCATATAAATCTACTGATTCAAAGGACTTCCTAAAATGTTAAGCCCTGTTTATTTAAGCAATGGATGCTGCCTACATCCCAATATCTACATCTTAGGAGAGCAGCTTCCAAGCTGAATTTTTAAAAAGTGTTTATCAAACAGGGCAAAGTACACAGAGCTGGAAAGAGAGGCTGTATATCCACGGACTCTACACACATTATGGAATTCCTAGGATCAGCAAATCTCTGTGTTGTATTTGCAATTATAGTGTTCTATGATTCTAGCTTTTATTAGCATATTAGCTGAAGCACTTTATTTTTGAAGAGCCTTTTAGTATCTAAAGATTTGGCAGTAATCGAAATGCTAGTTAAGCTGATAAGGATAGAGCCTTCGGCAGATGTTCAGAGAGACTCATATTGGTTCTAATAAGGGTGTTGAGAGGAACTCACAGACAAATGCACTCTGGAGACATCTCCTCTCATTAGCCCTTGGCAAGTGAAGACTGGACAAGGATTATCTCTCTCTTCTAAATCTCTTGCTAACTGCCTTCATTCCCCTAGGTTAATGAGCTTATTTGATGGGTTCCAACTGCCAGACAACTCCTTAGTGAGGAGTCATCTCTGACTTCCTTGCCAACCCAGGTCTGTTCCCAACTTGGCCCACATTTGCCAGAGCCCCCCATCTTGGTGACTGCATGGCAGGGTGCATAGGACTGTGATTAGTAAGATCTTAATAGCTGAGACCTGCTTAAAAGAAAAAGAAGTCTTTAGCTAAGGTTTGTGGCAAAAGGAACCAGGAAAGTAAAGAATAACGAGGCTGGAAGCATTGAAGAGAAGTCGCTTGGAAAATTGGCCCACGAGCTGTAAATATTTGGAGATCAAAGCTCACTAATGTGCTTGTAGAAAGGAGACTGATATGTCCTTTGAAAGTGACACCTCTTCTGTTTTTCTGGGAATAGTGTTCTCTCTGGTGTGGTTTGCCAGGACAGGTGGCATCTCAGCCCTGGCTTCCTTGAATTAGAGGCATACATCTATAATGCAGGTGACCAGCTCTGAGTGGAATCATGGCCTAAAACAGCTTGTTGCAAGGCTAATTGGTTGGCCCTTAGAGACCTTGGACTGACAGCTTTGGCCTTAAAAACATACGAGTTTCTAACAAACAGGCAAGTTCCTTAAACTCTCCTACACAGAGAATGGAAAGGTAGGAACTGATATTTTCTAAGTCTCTACTGTATCCCAAGTCCCCTGATAGATGCTAGGATATCCTTTAAGAACCTCACAGTTCTTGGCCAGGCAGGCTCAGTTGGTTAAGCGTCTGACTCGATTTCAGCTCAGGTCACGATCTCATGGTTTGTGAGTCTGAGCCCTTCATCAGGCTCTGTGCTGACAGTGCAGAGTCTGCTCAGGATTCTCTCTCTTTCCCTCTATCTCCACCCCTCTCCACCCTCTCAAAATAAATAAATTAAACTTAAAGAAAAAAAAAAAGAACCCGAGAGTTCAGTAGGGGGTAGGGGTGATGGATGTATTGTCCAATGATTCCTACAATGTGAAAAGTGCTTTAATGGAGGTTCACGTAAAAGTGTGCTTGAAGCATAAAAGAATGTTGGTCTAAATCTACCTGGCAGTGTCACCCCCTGAGGGAGACATGATTTATTTTTTTCTCCAGTTTTGCAAATGAATAAACTGAGGCTCAGACAGGTTAAATGACTTGCTCAAAGTTCAATGACCACCAGGACAAAGCTTTCTGGCTCTAGAGTACATTTCTTCAATAACATACCTCTGTTTCCCATGGGAGAACATAGGCTCAGGACTGGGTTAAATCACAGACCAGTGTTTATCAAACCTCATTCATTATCAAATGAACAAAGCTGACAATATGAAACATCAAGCAGAATGCAGTGATGACATAAATGTTACTGATTTAAGGCTCATCCTAAACAATGATAGCCATGAAATCAAGATTTGGATGAGCTTCAATATGTATTTTTCATTGTAAGACATTATTTTAAGGCTTAACTATATTAATATAAATGCTAGTTCACTTTCCACTTGAAATTATCTCCTGTGTCCCTGTGGAAAGCCTAGCCTAGTTTGGGAAGGGCTGACCTTGATGGTTAAACAGGCTCCTCCTTTCCCTGGAATCCCAAGACTTTTTTTTCCTGCCCAGATGCTTGTACAACTAGGTTTCAAGGATACCCCAAATAATCAGAAAGTTGACTGGGATCTGGGAATTTAGACGCTCTTGTCCACTTTGAATCAACTCAAATTTGGCTTGATGTGAAAAGATATCAAGGAAATTAAGATGGAAAGTTTGGGGGATTAGCATAGTTAACTGTATGTTCTCCTACCATGATAGCCTTAATTCCAAGTAAAAATCCAAACCTCTTTGCAGCGGGTATAAGAGAAAATATCTCCCACTGTGTTTCCTAAGTGATTTATGCAAAATCCTCATTTTCAACCAGACTTCTGAAATTGTTTTTCTCCTCCAATAAATATCAGCTAATTGGTAAAGAACCCATATGAACAAACTAGGAACTGAATCAAATGAATAGTCATTAAGATCAACACATAGTTTTCATTAATTTGCCGCTGTTGAATGGAGTCCAGTGTTGTAGAAAGGCCTCTTGTGGTGCACAGCTTTCTACCGTCATGTTTAGATCTTTATGAAATGCTTAATGAACCGAAAGGATTCTAATTATGAGAAGGTGGGAGTGGGGCAAGGTACTGTGGTTGGCTGGGATGAGATGACAGAAATCACGGAGGACTGGCCTTGAATCATACCCTCCTTTGTGTTTTTATTAAAATGACCCTACCTCACAATTCACAGGATGAGCAGACCCACCCAGATCTCCTTGGATGGTCCTAACTGGTCTGATCAGTCCAGAAAATTGTGCTTAGGCTTCTGAATTTCAACGATCAGTAAACTCTTGAAAAAGAAAATATATTGGAGCCCAACATAGGGATACCAACTTTGGATTCTGCCTAGTAAGATGCTAAAAAACTAACCACCTGACATGCCTAAAATTTCATAAAAGAAAGGATATTTTAATACCCAAAAGGAGAAAAAGAGTCACCTCAAAATAAAGAACAATTTTTTTAAATGGTAGTCACAGAACTTTACAAAAACTCACTGCCCGTTCTTGAGTTTCTCATTTTGCTCTGAACCACATAAAGTTTAGCGCCTACCAGCACTGACACACAGAAATGGCATGTTCAGAGCCTCTGCTCAATATTTCCCCTAGAGGTTAAAATGTAGTTGATTTTGACTTTATGCTGCTGACCAGTTCTTTGCAAAGAAGTGAACTAGCAAGTGTAAAAGGAAGGGATGGGGCGCCTGGGTGGCTCAGCCGGTTACGTATCTGACTGTTGGTTCCGGCCCAAGTCATGATCTCACGGTTTGTGAGTTCAAGCCCCGCATCGGGCTGTGTGCCGACAGTGCGGAGCCTGCTTGGGATTCTCTCTCTCCTATTCTCTCTGCCCCTCCCCTGCTCATGCTCTTTCTCCCTCTCAAAATAAATAAACTTTACAAATGAAACAAAAAGGTATAAAATAAAAGGAAGGGAGAAGCGGACTCAGCTGCTCACAGGCATGGTGCTGTGCTCAGCACTGGACGAGCTTCTTGTTCAATGGGCACAATAGCCCTTCACATCAGTAACAGTGTCC
Organism: Lynx canadensis; assembly: GCF_007474595.2. Classification (NCBI taxonomy): domain Eukaryota; kingdom Metazoa; phylum Chordata; class Mammalia; order Carnivora; family Felidae; genus Lynx; species Lynx canadensis. Next base: position 122,499,374 of record NC_044304.2, read on the forward strand.
TCATTTTACACCCAAGAAAATTCAGGTGTGAAAGTGTTCACGGGCCCAACACAGATCGAGTGAGTGACAGAATGAGAGGTCCGAAGCAGTTGGACTCCAAAACCTGTTTGCTTTTCATCCAACTGTGCTGTGAGCTTAAATGCAGAACACAGACACGGGGGTAAAAGTTGCCTCTGACTCCCAGGTCCGCGTCTCCTGGTAACCAGAGTGGTGTCCTGCGTGAGTCACAGCTCCTCTGGGAAGGCCAAATAAGGTCACCCGGCTCCCTCTTTCTGTTGGCACCTTTAACACTTAGCTCTGCAGATGCTAAAGGGCTTTTGGGTTGTCATGCTCCTGTGTGCTGTGTCTACGCTGTAAGGTTGTCTAATATTTTAATTAGAGGCACTTAATTGCAGATTGGTGCTTTGTTTTGCAGGTATGACACTGCTCAGGGACGAGAGACCCAAAGTGATCATGGAAGATGACGAAAAGGATGGTGACAAAATAGCTATTTAAACAGAGCTCCCCTGAGACCCTTGTAAATAGGTTAGATTGGTTCCCTGTGGCGACCTAGAAAAAAAATAGACTTGCTTCTGCTCTCATTTTGTCATAATCTGCCTTTAAGATCCAGACACCTTTCCCCCAGGAGGCATACTATATCAGATTGCCAGTCACCTCTTTGACTCTCTCTTCTTTCTTGAATCTGGTTTCTATTCCCGCCTCTTGAATTTTCATTTTCTAATGCAACGGAAAGGAAACAGATCATTCCAAAGTGGGAGGTAACAGGGAAAACTCTAGTGTTAGCTTCTGCATCTTCTGGATCAATTCATGGAGCAAAGAATATGAATAGCATGGAAGTGCTTTATTTCTTGGTCTACACTGGTGACCAGGACTTGACTTGACATTATCCAAATAGCAGCTCAAGGGGGGACTGACTCCCTGTTGCCAGTTAAGGAGGCGGGAAGGCTTGGTTCAGACTCACTGATTACTTTGGAGAACATGGTCTTTTGTGTCCTTTATCTTTCCTCAAGAGTCCAAGTGTCTCTGGTGACCTTTCTATGATCCTTGTAACGGATACCCTAAAGGCGAATGAGTTGGGCAAGTCAACCCAATTGACCATGCTGGTCTACTGAGAAGCTTAGCAATATTTCTTATTTATTTTTATTTTTTAAAACATCTCTTAACCATGTTATCCTGAAATTTGTGAGCTGTGTCCCAAGTGAACCATGATAGGTAGAATATTGTTCATGATGAATTTTCTCTTTAAAAAATTAATTAAGGTCGGTGGAAGGCGTTTGTATATTTTTAGCATTCTGACTTATTTAGACCCCAATATGCTTTCTTGAATGGGAAGGAAAAATGTGGTGTTAGCTACTGAGCAGGGATCTACACATAACCCCAGCCCCAGCCTGCTGGCTATGGGTGCCGTGGGAAACCTTTGCGTGAAGGCCTCATCCACCAGGTGATGGATGTGAGGAGATGCAAAAACTGTTGTGCAAAAAGTAGAAAGGTGGATATTCAAACAGATCCCGCCTGAAAGGGCTAATGTGGAGGCTCTGTATACACCCTGGCTCCAAAAGGCTGTCTTTCTCACAAACGTGGACAAGATATAGGACACTGCTGGTAATAAAAACGCTTCTAACCACATGTTTATGGCCCGGTGCATTTCTTCTAAAAATTATTTACTTACAAATACCAAGAGAAGAGGTTGCAGGAGAGAATTACAGGACTGATTCTGTTTGTTTTTTGACCCATGTAAGTTTTAAAATATTTGAATTGGCCATTAATATTTCACATTCCAATCAGGAGAATTAGCCTAAAATTCTAGATGTGCAGATTCTCTTAGAAAAACACCTCAAGATCTGATAATCTCGGGCCTGATCAGAAGCATGGCAACTGTCAGCTGATGCTGGGCACCGGATGCCCTTTTACAAACACACATTGTCCAGCTCGCCCTCTGCCCCGCATGGAGTATGTCGTCTGCTGACTTTACCCTCCAGCCTTCACATTTGGGTTTGGAGTCACTGGTGAAGACCCACACTTCGTGTTCCTAATGATCTCTTGCCAACTTGATCCCAGGACTCCCTTTTCACTTCTGATGGCCTCAATCCCAGGGGTCAGGGAGGAGGGGAATAGATGTGGCCAGGCTGCTGGTTTAGGCATAAGTGGTGCAACAGGGCCACCATAAATTCTTTAAGAAACTGAAGGCAACTACTGTACATAATAGGATTATATCACTTCCAGCAGCAATTTTTACCAAGGGGTTCTCCCTACAAAAACACAGATGCCGTCTTCTGCTATCAGATTTGCTGATAAGCATGGTGTGTTCCTGCAGCCATGCTTTCAGGGTCTACTCAATAAACTCACAGGCTGCTCAGGAAAAGCCCAACCCATTTCTGACTTCTAGATGGTGTGGAGAGTAGACGGGCTATTGTAGAGACAAAGGCCTTGGGTTCCAATCACAACTGTGCGACCCTGAGCAAGTCCCTGAAACTCTCTGTTTCTTTCTCTTAAAAATGAAAATAAGAATCCCTATTTGGCCTTCTTAATAGTTTGAGAATGAAATGAGATCATGTATGACAAAGAGCTTTGTGAATGAAAAAAACCACATCGATATGTGTAACACAGGATAATTTTAAAGACATTTTCGGAGCAAGGACTCTACCTCTTCTATTGCCAAGTCTCCATTGCCTGGATATTAAATGGGTAGCGATCATTCGGAATTCAATGACAGCACCTGACAAAGGACTTCCAATAAGGAGATCCCATCACTTGCGCAGCCTTAACTGAAAGAGTAGCCCTCTTCCTTCTGGGAATGGCCTTCGTCACAGTCTCCGCTGAAAAAGGAGCGTTCACAGAACGCAGAGGGGCAAAGCCAGTCAAACGTCCAACCAACGCTGGACACCGCTGGGGTGATTTGGACTGAAATCTAATCTCCCTTACTTCCCTTGACCCACGTGGCCCTTTTCTGGGCAGCTTAAGTAGAGGCTTCATAATGAGGATACATTCTGATTAACATAAACAGCTCTTAGTACGTTGTGAACAACTTCCCTCCAGCCGCATAATAGAATTAAGAAAATAAAAGCATTATATGGTAGCCTATTCAGAAAGAAGGCCCAAAGTAAAGGCATCCCAACAGAACTGGCAAACCAGTTGGCCATTTGTCCCTTCTGAAGACATCTACCAACCCCAAGCTACCTGGATGAGGAGGCACCAGATGTGAGACACCCCCACACAGGACTGCTGCCTTTCTTTAGATCCAGACCCTCTTTAAAAGCTGTTGCCTGAGATCACACAGCCAACTTCTCATGTTTAATTATCACTTGGGGAGGCAGAACCGAGCAGGTGCTGAAGGATAGGGATAGAATCATAAAGGACTCAAGCCGTGTTTCCTTTTCAATTCAGTTGAGTGCACTTTCCTTCCCAAGCCTGTGTTGTCCAGGTTGTTTCTTAAAACAAGGATAGATTGAGATAGCATGCGGTTGTGAAAACAAGCTAGTCAGGCAATTATTTTTCCTAGCTGAGAATAAGAGGCTAGTTCCATAATGGATTTTGTGGAGCCTCTGTCATCTTGTGGAACTAAAGCTCCCTTTCCACGTGTAATTTGTAAGTGTGAAAAGGTTACTCAAAAACTCCCCAAGGCAGGGAATGACTGTACAGGAAACCCATGAGCTGAGAATACCCCCCTCCCGTTCTCCTGGACACAAGATTGCTTTGAACTGGCTTTGAAGTATCATCTGTACAGAGGGTTCAGAACCCTAGGATGGCCATAATTCCTGACCCACAAAATCAGGGCAGGAGACTGCTCATAGATAAATGTGCAGGGAAAATAATGCACTATTCGAAAGGAGCTCTTGCCTCAAGAGCCCCTGATATCAGCTTACCTTTTGCAAGAAGAAAAGGGTAGGAATTTCCTAACCTACGGTAGCAGGTCCTTCCAGAAAAATAAGAGTCCTCGCTTTTCAGGGGACTCCCAGAGAAGAAATAGAAAATGGAATACCACTGTGCTCATCCTAACCAATGTCACTCTGCCTCCTGATGACAAATGTGAACGTCAAGGTTGACTAAGATAGCAAACTACAGATCCTCTTGTCCTTATAATTATGTGAGAGCTTCAGAAGAACAATATATAGGGGTGCCTGGGTGGCTCAGTTGGTGAAGCATCCAACTTTGGCTCAGGTCATGATCTCACGGTCTGTGGGTTCAAGCCCCGCATCGGGCTCTGGGCTGACAGCTCAAAGCCTGGAGCCTGCTTCAGATTCTGTGTCTCCCTCTCTCTCTCTGCCCCTCCCTGACTCATGCTCTGTCTCTCTCTGCCTCTCAAAAGTAAATAAAAACATTAAAAAAATTTTTACAAAAAAGAGCAGTATATACTTCAATATTTATCAACCAAATCATTTATAAACTATATTTAAAATTTATTAAATGCTACTTAAATAATGCCCTTCATGAAAGGAACAGCGTGCTCTGAGCCCTTGTGTTTGTTCAATCTTTTTCCTATATCATCTCACTGGATCCTCAGAAGCCATTGTAGGAACGTGTACTAGCCAGGGATATTGACTTGAAGGAGTGGCCAAGACCGGAATTCAGGTCTCTGAACTCCTAGCCCAGCACTCTTTGTGTTTTACAAAACTGTCCTGAAAATCCCCCTAAAAGCCAGTTCTGGAGGACAGAGAAGCTTAAAGAGGGAGGTTTTTCAGTGATCCAGAAAGGAGTGCAATATGTAAACGGTTCCCTTTCGTGACTTTTCCCCACCCTCTCTAAGGAGACTCATGTTTGCCTAAGTACATAAACATTTTCACCTTTCTGACACCCAGAATCTGATGGTGAGTAGCAGACCCTATGCTTGAAGGAGGTGAGCGGATTATCTTCATCTTCTCATTCCACCCCAGCCCCCATATTATCCATTCTGTTGTACTTCACGGCCAGACTGATCTTTTCCAAAACCCAAATCTGACCATGTCTGACCTCGCCTTAGTGTCTTCTCCTGGCTTAGAATAAAGGCAAACATCTAGAGCCTGGGACTACTCCCTTCACCTTCCTCTGTGCTCCAAGGGTGTTGGCCTCCTGATAACTCCTATCGTGTGCAACATTCCCTCTACTACAGCATCCTGCCGCTTCCAGGGATGCTCCTCTCCCCTCCCTCCCACCCACTCCCCCAACCGGGGCCACAGGACACTCGGCGAAGTCCACTCAGCCTTTAGAGCTCAGCAAAATGACACCTCCCCAAGGAACCTCTTCCTAGCCACTTTTTGTTTTAAACTTATTTATTTATTTGGGGGGGGGAGCAGAAGAGGGGCAGAGAGAGAGGGAGAGAGAAAGAATCCTAAGAAGGCTCCTCACCGCAGAGTGTGTGGAGCCCAATAAAGGGCTCGAACTCACGAACTGTGAGATCATGACCCGAGCCGAAATCAAGAGTCACACACTTAAACAACTGAGCCACCCAGGTGCCCCTTCCTCACCTCTTTGACCAGGTCGGGCTTCTCCATTACTCACGTGTTCTCCAACCACCAAGTTCTCTTCCTTCATGGTCCTTGTCTTTCATGATCGTCCATTTGCAAAACTGGTTAACCTTTGTCTCCTCGCCCATGAATAGAGGTCGCACCTGGTTCTGCACCACTAACACCCTACATCTGGCATAGAATTTAGCATGACATAAACGCTCTAGAAATGTCAGCGAGTGAGTGGGCGAAGGAATGAACTTTGTGAGACACCGAACCTGATAGTGCAAGGCTGCCATGCCATCTGCCAAACTGGAGGAACACAAGGTTACTAACTCTTGCAGTAGACCGGAGAGTCACTATAGCCACAGCAAGCTGGTCTGTGTTCTGGACCCCAGGTCCTCCCGTTGGTACCAGAGAGTTCTCTCAATTAGCAGCCCACCTTCCGGTGAGCAGGGTTTTCTGTTAGCAAGTCCTCTCCCCTCAGAATCAATGGTGGAGTCAGAGGGAGGGGCAGTTGCCCAGTAACCTGAGGGTGTGAGTGTCATGGCTTAAGGGTGCCATGGCCGGCCAAGGTGAAGACCTCACAGACGCTGGAGTTGGGGGGTTTCCAGCACAGCAGAGTTGCTGTGCTCTGGCACCTAACACTTCTGCTTTTTAAGCTGCTGTATTATCACCATATGTGTTCACCCTAGTGGTTACGTAGTACGTGGAGAAAATACCAATCTATTGACATTTGAGACAAATGACAAGGGAAAATCTAAGATGTTGGTTTGACCATATAATTTGTGGAAACAGTTTTTTTTTTCAGATGTATTATTATTATTATTGCAAGAGCAATTGAGCTTCTTTGTTCTTTTTTCTAATCACAGAAGGCATTCTCTGTACCTCCAGTCCATTTTCCAGTCTGTTGGCTTCCCAGCACAGTTTAGGCTAGGAGCTCTGAAGTGTTAGACATACCTTCCATCAGCCTTGACCCCCGGCCTGCAGAGTTGTGGTCCATCCCATTGTCTATAGCCCAAGGTCCTGTGCGTCATACTCCTGAGAACGTGAGAATTCTAGTGCGCCCAATGCCTCCACAGGCTGAGGTAAACAGGAGGAGTTCTGAGACCCATCGAGGCCCAAATCATCCCTGCTGTTCCAGGTGACTTCTAGGTGAGTCAGCTTGTCGTGTGGATTCAAAGACCCTGAGACCCCATGCCCGCCTGTGCCTGAGTCTTGGAAGAAATCACATTTGCCATGAACTTTCCCAGGACCTACTGTTACAAAAAAAAGTCCTAATCTTTTGACTTTTTTTAATGTTTGTTTATTTTTTTTTATTTTTTTTAATGTTCATTTATTTTTGAGACAGAGAGAGAGAGAGAGACTGAGCATGAGCGGGGGGGGGGGGAAGGGGGGAAGAGAGAGGGAGACACAGAATCCAAAGCAGCCTCCAGCCTCAAGCTGCCAGCACAGAGCCCAAAGCGGGGCCCAAACCCACAAACCGTGAGATCGTGACCTGAGCTGAAATTGGATGCGTAGCCGACTGAGCCACCCAGGCACCCCTCTTTTGACAGTTTTGTACAGCTAAGGACCAACTGCCACCTTGTGCTACGATCCTGGCAGCTGGGTGTAGAGGAATGACTGCTGCATACAACCTTCTGCAGCTAAAAGCTGCTGCCAGGCACCCAGGGTAGCTCCTACGGGCTTGTCATGGGTCCTGGGATCACCCTAGGGGAAAATGTGTGAAACACCCTCTAAGGGTAGTATAGTCAAGTTCAGGGCCCTCCTGTAGTTCTAGAACCAGCCTGAACACCAAACTGACCCTTGGTTACCAGCAGGGGGCCACGAATAGCAGCAGTGATGCAGGCAAAAGCAGGTTGAGAGACAGGAGTTTGAAAGAAATGTGTGAAACTAGGAGGGTGTCGACATGGGGAGAGTGGATCCCTGGGGTAAATCCAAGTTCTGGAATCTTGAATATCAGGGTCTTCTGCGGCTTCTTTCACAATTTACCAGAAATGTTTCCAGATGGCAGCCTGGCTTTCCCTCCTCCCTGAACACTCTATGGCTCCCAGCTACCCCCAGCATTCAAGAAGGCCCTGCAAGTAAAGGGCCGCAAAGCTTAAACTTCATTCGCTACTTAATCAGTCTGCCCTCGGTGGACCCAAGAGACAAACGCTGGCTGTGCTAAGGACAGGGGAGCTGCTATGAGCCTAGGCAAGTGCGGGCACCTGTTTCTTTCACCCTTTTTTGCAGTGGTACTCAAATATCATATGTTCTCCACACTTTCGCTGACCAGATCTTGTAGCAGCACGATTGATGAAATTAAAAGGCGAAGATTATTAAGACAAGACTACCTGCTTCAGGAAAGTTTGATAAGGCATCTTCCCCAGTTCTTACAGTGCCGACCAGGTTGTCCTTTAATGCTAAGTGACTGATACAGCTCCTTTTCTAAATGTTTATGTATTTATTTTTGATATAGAGAGAAAGAGAGCATGCATGCACAAGCCAGGGAAGAGCAGAGAGAGGGGGACACAGAGAATCCCAAGTAGACTCCACGCTGTTAGCACAGAGCACGATGCAGGGCTCCGAGTCACGGACCGTGAAATCACGACCTGAGCCGAGTTCAAGAGCTGGACGCTCAATTAACTGAGCCACCCAGGTGCCCCATGACTGATTCAACTCTTTATTGCTCTGGCCAATGCTAGCACAATTTCCTGATGTCAAGTTCTCATGTGTTCTTGGAAACAGCTCTTTCCTTGACGTGATCCCTTCGTTCTTTCGCAGTCACACGTTGCCCCCCACCATCCCATTGCATAACCACGTGGCTCTATGTTCCTTCTGACAGTGGTTGCGACAAAAATAAATTCCACACATTTGCTGAAATGAGCCAACATCTATGTGAAGGGCTTGAGGCATCCTGGTCCACACCCATTGCTCTAAGGCTTCTGTTCAGAAAGAAAACAAGCACTATGGCCAATCCTGCTCTTCCTTAAACCCCTTAATCCCACAGGAAAGCTTCTTGCTTCCATTGTCAAGTGTTTGAGGGATCCTTTCGAAAGGAAATGATACTGGGAAGGCTGATATGTAGAACACATAGAAGCAGAGGTGTTAAGAGAGAGCGTGGTGGGAAGTGCCCTGTTTCCCCCGCCGTCCCTCCTCCCTTCATCTTCCTCTGGCCTTTATGGAAACCCTGAGGACTTTGCTGAGCAGAGTTAGGAAGCACAGGAACTAGGTAATTAGGGAGGCCAAGCATTCCTTCAGCCGCTTCCAACGTGAGAGTCCTCGATTCACACTCAGCCCCAAGCCTCCCATGTTGAGTGGGATGCAGGTTTTCATCGTGTGGGTAATGTATGGGTTTTAATATACATGTTTGCAAGCTCCGTCTTTGATATACCCCGCGCATTTCTGAATAGGAACAATGTCCCTGGTGATTCCTCAGTCTGAGCAGCCGCCAAATCTGCAGCCGGTCTCCTATAGAGCAAAGCAAAAGCCAGCAATAAAAAAACTAAATAGCAAATCGACAGGGTGTAGTTCTTGAACAAATGCACATTCATAATTTGTAACTGTGTAGTTATAAATCCCCTCCTAGAGCTTTGCTCTAACGACCCAAAACAGAGAGGAAGCTTTTATTTTTTTTCTCCATTTGGGTATTTGGTGAAGGAGCGATGTACATTTGCCAACAGTACAAATATTTATACTTTTTAGTACTTTAAAGCGTTACTTCCGATGTAGTGGAGTTACAGAAAATCAAGGCCTGGTTTTACCAAGCCCTGCCTCTGCAACAAAATTCCTATCAGCCGCAGATATTAATTTTAGAGAAGAAGAGAGTATTCTGGATTTGTCACGAGAGGTTTAAAGACAGGCTCCACGACAAAACCCTCAACTGCATGCTTGTATGTGTGTGTGTGTGTGTGTGTGTGTGTGTGTGAACATACGCATATAAATCTCACCCCAAATCTTCTCTCAAACCAATGTCAAGCACACAATGCTTGGCAAAAGACAGAACATCCTGTGGCCCGTTTCACTGCAAGCTCAACCTTAATCTGCAGTAGTAAGACAAGAGGTCAACAGAAGGCGAATTCTAGAGCAGAGTTTATGTTTGCCATTCAGAGATGATTGGCTCTCAACAATCAGGGCTCCTTTATCACGGAGCTTAAATGAGGAGATGAACATCCATTTATTCGGAACAACGCTGACCGGCAGAACTCCCTGCAATGATGGAAATGCTGTAGGTGTGCGATGTCCAATATGGTGGGCAGTTGCCACCTTATGCCTCCTGAGCACTTGAAATGTCACCGGGGAGACTTGGGACTTCAATATTTAATTTTATCTAATTTTCATTCCTTTAAATATTAATAGTCACATGTGGGTAGTGCCTATTGTATTGGGCAGCAAACGTTTGGAATGTGAACAGATCTGATTTGGGATGCTGTGGTTGGAAATAGAATCAACCATCCAAGCAGTTGGGTTGGGTGTAGAGAAGCAAGTGACTTTAAGTTGAAAGAGATGTTAACATCCTCGTGTGGCAGAGACAGTAGGGTTTGGAAACTCCAAGTTAAATGTTCGATGTTAAATAACCCCAATAATGGAATTTGTTAGATTTCTGGGAATGCTTGGGAAAACTCTAGACAGGAAGCTCCAATCCACAGACACACACTCAGATGCTTTTGCTCTTGAGAGAGCCAGGCTAGATGTCCAACCACAGCCGTGGTTGCACAAAGAAGGCTCGGTTGAAAGGGGAGAGTGTGGAGAGAGATGAGACGGTCAGATAACTGCCCTGAGCAGGATGCTATCCCCAGTGGATTCTCATTTCAACCTCACAACAATCCCATTCACGGGCACTAGGAAGGGGAAAGAGTCCCAGAAAAGTAAGAGCCCAAGGCTCACATAATAAGTATAACCCCTGGGATTGGAACCCTGTCATATTTGCGCCAGAATCCCTCAGAAGGTGCTGTGTCTCTTTGCTGATAAAGACTTCCTCTAGCGGACTCCTTTTGCACCTGCCCCCCACCGTTGGATTTCCCATCCCCTCCCAGCGTGCTTTGGCCTCGCCCTCCAGGAGCCGAGCTACCCTCGGTTCCCCACCAGCCCTCCTGCAAACGCCAGATCCCACACCCTCAACTGCTCTGCAGGCACGCCGCTCTTGCTTCACTCCAACCTGTCTGTCCTGAGCCCAAGGTCTGTCAACCTGACTGCTCTTCTGGGCTTTGACGCAACGTTCTGTGTTCTTCTTTTGGTGTGAAATTTAATAGCCACATTCACTCAATAAACGCTTATTGAACACAGGACTGGACATACACCAGACACGGTGATGGGAAGGTAAACAAGGACCTTGCTCACTGGAAGCCTACAGTCCACCAGCAGGATAGTTTCAAACAGAAATAATTCAATTAAGTATTTATATTGACTAAATCAGGGTTATGGGAACTTATAACAAAGGAGCCTGGCCTCGTCTTGGAGGCAGAGGGGCAGTCAGAAAAGTCTTCCCTGGAGGAACAGCGTTTGTTTGCACTGAGATCTGGAGGATATATGTGTGTTAACCAGGTTCAGGTCTCCCCAGAAATCTGGGAGAACCTGGCTCTGGGTCTGATGGTGTCATTTTGGAAGTTATGTTAGAGTTCTTGTGGTCAGTTTTCTATTTGGAAGTTCTGGAAGTTATATTAATTTATCCTCCCATTCCTTGGGTATTTATGGATCATCCACTGTTTTCTGAGTACTGACAGTTCAGAGATAGCGGGGCACCTGGGTGACTGAGTCGGTTAAGCATCCAACTCTTGGTTTCAGTGCAGGTCATGATCTCATGGTTCGTGAGTTTGAGCCCCGCATCAGGCTCCATGCTGACAATGTGGAGCCTGCTTGGGATTCTCTGTCTCTGTCTCTCTCTCTCTCTCTGCTTTTCCCCTGCTCTCTTTCTCTCTCTCTCTCTCAAAAATATAAATAAATAAACTTAAAAAAAAAAAAGACATCATCCCAGCCTTTTCTGAGTTCACACCACCGTAGAAGAAGCCATCAGCAAATGCTGATGACTTACTACGTGCAGTGCTAGATAAATGTCAGTTCTGGAACCTGGAAGAGTTGGGGTCAGAGGTGAGGCTAAGTACCGCCAGGGAGGTCGTAAAAGAATTAACAGAGGGGGTGAAGTCTGAGCTTGCTTAGAGAAAAAGAGAATGAAACGTGAGAATTTCAGTTCTAAGGACTGAAGTGAAAGCAAAGAGGGGTGGACGCCGAAGAACATAGTCCACATTCTCTGGTGATAAATCTTTCCCGTCTGGAGACTGGGTTTTGTACGTTGTAATCAGGTAGACCGGGCTCAGTTTCAGACTCCAAACCACTGGCCTGGGATTTGACTCTAGGCCTATGTCTTGACCTCTTTGGAGTCATGCTTCCTCATCATAAATAAACAAACAAACAAACAAATCGGACTTTGCTATGCTTTTGTAAAGATTAGATGAAAAAAAATGTGAAAATTTCTAGCACCTGGTGTGTCATAAAGGAGGCATAAAACAAACGATAGAAGCTTTTTGGTAAACGTCGATTTTCTTCGCTCATTCCACTGAATAAGGGTAATCTTCCACTTGGGCCTTCCTCAGATATGGCTGCCCCTGCCCAGAGACCGTGGTTGTTGGGCTTGGTCTGGGATTAACCCGGGATGAATGAATTTCATTTGCTCTTTACCAGAGGCTTTGCTCTGGCACGAATGACAAATTTCATAAAACCTCAACTCCTAATACACCACAGAGCAGCCATTTGGTGAGGAGGCAGTAAGACAAAAAAGAGGTTTTGCATTCTTTAACATTTTTACCTCTTGCATGACCCTTTTAATTTTTTTTTGATGCCTATTTATTTTTGAGAGAGAGACAGAGCCTGAGCAGGGGAGGGGCAGAAAAGGAGACGCAGAATCTGAAGCAGGCTCCAGGCTCTGAGCTGTCAGTACAAGCCCGACATGGGGCTCGAACCCACAAACCGCGGGATCGTGATCCTGAGCGTGATCCTGAGTGTGACCTGAGCGAAGACAGACGCTTAACCAACTGAGCCACCCAGGCGCCCCTTGCATGGCCCTTTTAAAGTTTAATAGTAGCAGTAAATTTAACCTCAGTAAAACCCTCCGAATCTGAATCCATTGTACCCTGTAGTTGACTCTCCATTTTACATCAAGGAAAAGCTTCTCACACAAGGGATCTTGGAGAAGGGCAGGGCTATACCCCGAAGGACTCCTGTCAAGGAGATGGACTGAAGGCCAGCTCCAGATCGCAAGCTCAGTCCAGTAAAAAGAACAGTATCAGGTGAGAGATGCTTGGGCATGGGGAAAAAATACCAGGAGATTTCTCCCTTTAATCCAGGATCATAATTGCTACAAAACAAGTTTTTCTGATTGATGCCAGGAGAGGAAATGAAACAATTTAAACTTCTGTCAGGACCATGCTGTATAAAAAACATGCAAACCTAATTTGAGAGCACAAATATTCATCCAGGGAGGACATGTACCACATGGGGAGCTTTGGAACTACACCTGTGGGGTTTGACCCAGTATGACTGGCGGCTCGGTCATTTACCAGCTATGCCTTCGGTGGTGGGTTCCTTAGCCTCCCTTCGCTTCAGTGTCCTCATGTGTAAAAACAGTTTGCTTATTATACCTTCCTTACCATGTTGATGGGACAAGTAATTGAGATCCTGCACTTAAAGCCTCTGGTTTCTTTGGTTAACTCAGTCTTAGTTCAGCTCTCTTCCCCGCTTTCTCCTGTTTGTGACCTCACCGACAGATACTGTGCTGCACAAACTCACACGTGCCTGTGCATGCACAAGAGTACATACTCAAAACACACACACACACACACACACACACACACACACACAGAGATGCTTTCATCTCTGCAGAAAATATTTCAGGATCACTTTCCTCCAGTCTCACTTCTTGCATTCAATTTCTGCTCCCTCCACTAGACTTCCTCCTCACCCCCTTCACCAGGCTTCCAGCTCCCCCCACCCCAGCATCCCCCAGTCCTCCCCAGGGCCACGTCAGCCCCTTTCCCCTCTTACCACCACCCAACCACCCCTCCGCCTCTCTGACCTCTGAGCTGTCAACTGTCTACACACGGTTCATCTCAGTCTGTGAGCCCTTCCAAACTGGAATTACCCCCCTGCAGTGTGGGAAAGAAAACCTGGGCTTCCAGGTCAACCCAGTTAAATAAGCATTTGCTAAGGACCTCATTTTCAGTTTTTCGACTGAAGCGTGTGTGCATCCTCTGTGGCAAGCACTTTATTAGTTGCCGCAGGCAGAGGTTGAATCATTTCTGTCCTCAGTGAGGAAGGGAAAACACACATATGAATAAATAGATACAATTCACTGCAATACATGCAGATACCCATTCGCGGGGCAGAGGTCACACCTAATAGTGGGTTTACTTTGCTTGGAAGGAAATGAGTGGCCCAGAAAAAGCTTAAGGGTGAGAGGACTGATGAAAGCGGATAGGAAGGGTGGACAAAAGAGGAACTGACACAGCGGGGGAAGGAAGCGACAAATAAGACAGACCTAACGTAGCCTGGTGGGTCTGAACACCTAAAGACTAGATCAGAAAATGCAAGGAGTTTCGGGGTAATGAACTGGAAAGGTACAGGTAGGCAGATCAGGGAGGGCCTTGCAGGGCAGCAGGGGAAATCAGAGCTTCATCGTCCCATCCCGTTGCTGGGAAGCCTCTAGGTGACCTTACAGGGAGGAATGACACTGAACGGTCTGTGTCGCTGCATGGTGGGGAGTGCCTGAGGGAGGCGGCAGGAGCATCAGGCACCACAGCTCCCTCAAGCTCACAGGAACCTACAAGACCCTAAGGATGAAAAGGGAGCCTGAAGATCAATGGGTGGGACTAGCTTAGCTCTTCCCAGAAGCTCCCACCAATCAGTGGCTACAAATCACCTCTTCATACAACTAAGGACCACATGTTTGGGGGGAAATGGCATTTTCCCAGTAAACGCTAAGGCAAAATAGTTCCGGGCACACCTTTTTTCGCAATGCTCCAGGCACGATGCCAAACTTCCACAAAGTTTACCTCTTACCAGGGTTGATCTGGCCCCTATTCCGGCCCAGAGAGGAGAGAGGTGGGCATGGAGGGCATTCCTTCGCTTTGTTTATTTTCCCACAGCTCCATTCAATTCTGAATCTGAAAAAGCAGGGTGTTATTCCGAGGGGACTCGCCCTGGCGGAGGAGGAAATGTCGATGTAAAGGGTACTTCAACCCAGAGATTGATTGCCTTGTGGTGATCACGCACATGCAGATGTTCCCACACCCACTCAGATGTTCCCATTCACTGTGTGGGGCCAGGAAGCCCAGACATGGGGCGTTGGAGGAGGAACTTCAGTATTTCATTTTCTTAAGACATTTACCTGGAAAAGTTCCTCCACCCTGAATGTTTTCTCCCTCTAGGTTTTGTTCATCTCAAAGTGGTAGCAACTGAATTATGATAAATAGCTGATTTTAGGCTGTTTTTGAGGGACTCAGTCATTTTTGGACACCAACAGTGATGCTGAATTTTGTCCACCTGGGTAGCCTCTGGTGGCCAACTGTGTGGTCAAATACCAGGATACATGTTGCTGAGAAAGTATGATTACCATGTGATTCCCATTTAAGTCGGTAGAGCACAATGTAGGCGGGCCTCATGCAATCATTTGAAGCCCTTAAGAACAAAAACTGAAGTTTCCCAAAGAAGAAATTTGACCTCAAGACTGCAGAGTGGGGCACTTGGGTGGCTCAGCCGGTTAAGCGACTGACTTTGGCTGATCTCGCGGTCCGTGGGTTCGAGCCCCGCGTCAGGCTCTGTGCTGATAGCTCAGAGCCTGGAACCTGCTTCAGATTCTGTGTCTCCCTCTCTCTCTCCTCTCTGCCCTTCCCCGACTCATTCCCTCTCTTTCTCGGTCTGCCTCAAAAAATTAAACAAACATAAAAAAAAAAAAAAAGACTGCAACGTAGAAACCCTGCCTGTGTTTCCAGCTTGCTGGACTGCCCTGCAGATTTCAAACTTGCAAACCCCCAATCACATGAGCCAATGCCTCAGATTTTTCTCTCTCTGTGTTATTGGTTCTGTTTCTCTAAAGAACTCCAACTTACACACCCACATACTTAGAGCTCTTCATTCCCGCAACTTGTGTTAACAATATGACTAAAATTAATAACGGTAAACTGCAAACCAAGGAAGACCTGGAGGATTCATTGGTGGATGTTCTTTAATCTGATCCTCAAAAGACAGGTTTGGTAGAGCCCTGACGCCTCCTTATGATTAGGCGAGAGGATTGCTGAGTTAGGTGAGGGGCAACAGTGATTCATCCTGATATTGACGTGAGGTCGTTTTAGGGATGTGTGTCAGGCTCTGAGCTTGGAACTTCCATTTGAAATGGAAAGTCAGGGGCGCCTGGGTGGCGCAGTCGGTTAAGCGTCCGACTTCAGCCAGGTCACGATCTCGCGGTCTGTGAGTTCGAGCCCCGCGTCAGGTTCTGGGCTGATGGCTCAGAGCCTGGAGCCTGTTTCCGATTCTGTGTCTCCCTCTCTCTCTGCCCCTCCCCCATTCATGCTCTGTCTCTCTCTGTCCCAAAAATAAATAAACGTTGAAAAAAAAATAAAAAAAATGAAATGGAAAGTCATTTTATAGGGTTTCCACACGAAAAAAGAATAAGAATGGCTGGCATTCTGCTGATCTGTGTTTGTTATTCATTAAATAAATTGGCTTACAATGCCTAATTTTTTACCTCTCAAACAGATAGAGATTGTCTCCTTGTCCACTCCCAATGGTTTCTTTCAATTACCTGGATTATACCTGAGCCCTAGCATTAAAATAGGGCAGGGAGCTCCCTCCCAGTTATGGCTTTTGGGAGCTATGTCGTTTGCTGAATGTAGCACACAGTCATGTCACCCCTCTGCACAGGGGTTGGTGAGGGGACCATGGATGCCTAAGATTCTCAACCCACAAAGTGGTCCGCACAGAGCTGGACATGGGGCTAGAATTCATGAGCCGCGAGATCATCACCTGAGCTGAAGTCGGATGCTTAACCGACTGAGCCACCCAGCCACTCCCAGACTTTAGTTTTGAGTCCTTGTTCATTGTTTATTAATATCCCTGCCCTTCCGGGATTCCATGACACAAATGGCTTCACTATGCATCCTTTTAAAATTACTTGTAAAACACTGGCCCCTGAAAAGTTTCTTTCACACCTAAAAATGCTCTGGATATTTCAAAAGTAATAAAATCTCCACCCACCCCATTCCACCAGAAATTAAGATGTTTTTTTAAAAAGGTGCTCATTGCACAGCTCTTTATTGAGCAACTCCTATGAAGACGGTGCTGTGAGATTTGATGATAAGCCACGGCCCCAGAGACGTGTGTACCGACCATTAAAATCATAGATACTTTATCTGAAGGATCTTAAAAGTTAGTTCATGTGGTCCCCGCTCTGGTCAGAAAATGACCCCAAGACCTTGGCAACTTGCTGAGGTCACAAAGTAACTTAAAGAGTCCCTTGGCTCCTGGTCCAAAGCCCTGGCCAGGCTCCTTACTGCTGTTCTCTGACACAAATCGGTGTCTTAAAGCCATGCTTCCCAAACCGTGCACCGAGGAACCCTGGAGCGTTATGGATACTTTAAATTTTGAGGGAAATACATCAATACTTGATATCTGTCAGATTCTGTGTTCACTACTGATTCCAGGTAGTTCATATTTCAACATGTCCTATCTTTTCAAAGCTGAGTTTTCGACTGCTGCTGTGCTAAAGAGCAAGTGTGTCACACACACACACACACACACCAATAAAGAACAGTGAATGAGGGGGGCGCCTGGGTGGCTCAGTCGGTTGAGCATCCGACTTCAGCTCAGGTCATGATCTCGCGGCTCATGAATTCTAGGCCCGCATCTGGCTCTGTGCTGACAGCTCAGAGCCTGGAGCCTGCTTCAGATTCTGGGTCTCCCTCTCTCTGTGCCCCGTCCCCGCTCATGCTCTGTCTCTCCCTCAAGAATAAATAAAACATTAAAAAAAAATTTTTTTAAAAAAAAGAACAGTGAATGAGGGTGTTGCTGTCCACAGTGATTCCAAGGTTTGAGAAACTGTGCAGGCCTCGGGTGTGCATATATCTCATTGGTAAGTAATTGTGGTTGTTTAAGAATAAAATTAAAGTATCATAGTTTTCTTTCAATTTATGCATATAATTCTTTTCAAATGGCTGCTAAGTTGTTAGAACATAATGCCTAATAAGTTGTGTGAAGCTAACAACGTAAAAATTGGAAAAGGAAGTTCTTTTGGCTTAGAGTCCTGAGACAAAGCTGCTGAGATGCAGAAAGTTCTGGAATGTCTGCAGCTTAAAGCCTTGCTACTCCAAGTGTGGCCCAGCACCTTCCCTGACACCTGGGAGCTCATTAGAATTGCAGAATCCTCTACCAAATCCAGATGGGAAGTGGATTTCTCACCAGGTGAAAGGGCCTCGGGTGATCCTCATACCCTCCCCTCACCCTTACGCTCTGCCTTAAGAGAAGCAAAGCCTAGGCCTGCGGGCTCCTTATCAGACAGAGTATCCCCTGGAGTCAGAATTCAGACCCCACCCCTGACGCTTACTAGCTCTGGATCTTGGGGAATATTGTGAACTTTGAGCCTCTGTTTCTTTACCTGTCAAGTGAGAATAATGGCCTATCCTGGCTCTTTGAGGTGGTAATAAAAAACGAGAGAATATAAAGTAGACCGCCTGGCCTAGAGTAGTCAATAAACAATTGTTTCTTTTTGCTTCCTGGGTCTGTGGCTAGAGCCATAGGCAGGGGATTTATCTTTTTTTTGTATCTTTGAAAGGTCACAACTGCTACAATTGGCAAGCAATTAAAAACACACTCTCTTCCCAGGTCTTGTTTGCAGGCTCCCTGCCTGGACATGTGTGTAGGTTTGCTTAGGAATTTTATTGTGTCTCTATAATGAGGGCAAACACTACAAGGGGGCCCAGGGGCAGAGGACTTGTTATGGAGGGGTGTGTGTGTGTGTGTGTGTGTGTGGTAAAATACACATAAGTACCATCTTAACCATTTTTAAACGTGCAGTTCAGTGCATTACCTTGTGCAATCATCAGTGGGGTCCAGAACTCTTTTCGTCTTCTAAAACTAGAACTCTGTACCCATGAAGCGAGAACTCCCCACTTCCCCTTCCCCCAGCCTCTGGCAACAACCCTTCTACTTTCTGTCTCTATGAATTTGACCACTCTGAAGTACTTCATATAAATGCAATCTTACAGTATTCGCCTGTTTATGACTGGCTTATGTCACTCAGCATAATGTCTTCAAGGTTTATTCCTTGTAGCACGTGGCAGAACTTCCTTTCTTTTCAAGGCTGAATAATCACCGTTTTTGCGGATACACGACATTTTGCTTATTTGTTCATCTATGGACGCTTGGTTGCTTCCTGCTTTTGGTTGTTCTAAGGATATACCCAGAAGTGGAACTGGATCAGATAGTTATCTTTAATTGTTTGAAGAGTTGCTGTACTGTGTTCCACATCCGCTGTACCATTTTACATTCCTACCAGCAGTCCACAAGGTGTGGGATTTGTTTTTAAGGTTTTTCTCTAAAAGCAGAAGGAATGACCCTGCCTGATAGACAAGGACACATTGTCCCCTATGACTGTGAGGTCCCCAAGCTGGGTGACACTGCCTCACTCCTACTGGATCCGCTGCACATTTAGGGCGGTGCCCGGAGACTAGAGCGGCTCAATACAGGATTGCAGACTCAAATGCAATGTTCCCAGTCAGCGTCTATTCTGGTCTATCCTGGAGACCCTGGTCTCAGAGTGCAGCTTTTCTTCCTACACACCACCGCCACCTGCTGGAAAAAATTCACATTGCAGCGCTAAGGTAGTGCCTTTAATACCCTGCAAACATTCATTTAGAACCTGCATATTCAGGTTTTTGTGATCCTTTAGACAGGTTGAGGCTTAGTTTTGCTTTGTAATTTCTTTTATCAGAAATAAAAATGTCATAGAGTTAAAATAATGGGTGCACAAAAAATGAGTGTGTGTGTGAGAGAGAGAGAGAGAACCAGGATGACTGAGAATAACTTGTATGGAGGGAAGCTCTGTAAAGAAATGGAACATGGCAAAGTGTGTTAATGGTATGAAAAGACACAAGAGGAACAGGAGAGGGCCAGCCTTGAGGCACTTTAAAAGTGGCCATTTAGGGGCACCTGGCTGGCTGGCTCAGTCGGTAGAGTATGAGATGCTTGATTACAGGGTTGTGAGTTCAAGCCCCATGTTGGGTGTAGAGTTTACTTAAAAAAAAAAAAGTGGCCACTTAATGAAGTTGATGTTCCAATTACAACTCATTGTAACAGCTCATTGTAACAACTCCTCTGATTCTGTCCTTAGCTGCAGGAAAAACAATTAATGAACACACCCGCCATTAACCAAGCTTGGTCTCTTTGTATTCATATACAATAGAACTATAACTTTTGAAACCTAGAATCAAGAATTACAGCTTTTCAATAGTTCAAACTGACCTTCCCCAAATAATATTCAGAATTCATTCTCTCACATATGAAATATCGCCACTCCAAAGATGTCATAGTACAGAGAAGCTAAAGCCTGAATTTGTATCTGTTTCTTCTACAATAACCATCCCAAAACACTCTGACTTTGGTCATCATTAATAAGAAGAGAAATGAGCAGGAGCTTTTAAGCCTCGCTTGCCTGAGTGGACTATTACATAGGTTGAATAAGAGAATATAAAGCCTGAAAACATAGTAGGTGCTCAACTAACATTTGTTTGTTTTCTCATTGGGCTCAAGTTTCCCTCCCAAGTTCCCATCTGTGCCCCACACCACCCCCCCGTCTGTATCACTGAGGTCCTACAGATGCCCTGAGTGATGGGATGGGTCCTAGGGGGTTATCAGTTCACACCTCTTAGCGTTCAGCCGGGTGAGCCAGGAAGAGGGATTATGTGAGTTGAGAAGAGGTAAGGAGAAGCAGGGATGAACGCAATCTCATTTCAAAACAGGTGTTGCCTAAAAAGAAACAGCTAGGGGAGGAGGGGTTTCGGAGAGGCCACCCTAAGGGGCCTAGTTTCTATAGTACCGAGCACTTTAAAAGGGGCCTTCAGAGGTGTCAGGAGGGCAGCGGACCCATCGGTCCATTGGGGAGGTAGTTAGCTGCTAAAGAAGGCAGGGCTTTGGACTCAGGCAGACTGGGGTTCAAACCCAAGCTTTCCCAGTCACCTGCTGTGTGGCCCCATGCAGGACACTGAATGCTCTTAGCCTCCATTTTCTCTTGTTAGAACGGGAACGATAATTCTTGTGATGTGGTAAGGATATAAAGATCTAACATATGAAAGCCTGTCCCAGAGAGACCTTCTCATAGGACATGCTCAAAATGTGCTTGCCCCCTTTGGAGAACACTAGCCGCCCTTCCTCATCTCACCCCCCTAACTCCTCATCCACACCCCTATACATGCCCCCCTGCCAGCCCCCATCCTCAAACCTTTGGCCTCCAAACTCAGTGACAACCTTGTGTGCATGATGTACAATCATCCACTGAGATCTCTTGGGATTCTCAAAGATTTCCTGTTCACTAAGACACTATTGACTGATGTGAGCAATAATTTAGACACACACCACACACATACACAAACCAGGCTTTCTAGAAGGAATTTTAATAGTGATAGCACCTTTAAATGAATAGCATGAAGCCTCACTCAGGCATCAGCCAGCTCAGGGGAAAATTATGAAGAGGATAGGGAGCAAAAAGGCCTTCCCAGAGCCCCTAGAAATCTATGTAATGGGTGAGAGGTAATGGTCTTATTTTAAGAAGGCTCCTGGAAGCACTCATAGTCTTGATGGGAATATAAATAACTATTTATTGAGTACTGACCATGTTCCAGGCACTATGCCATGAGCTTTACATGCATTTTATAATGTCATTCCAGCCACTATTATGTTCACTTAATCAATAAGGAAAGGGTTGTTTGAAAGGTCATATAGCTAATAAACCATGGGGCTGTGAAGTAAGTCTGATGATGGGGGTGTGCTAGGGTGCCCAGGCACTCACGGGAGTCCTCCAGAAGTAAACCTAAAAGCCCACTCACGGTGCAGCGTGGCTTCTGAGCCCTCTGACCACCCTGCCTCATCTCCCTCGTTTCAGTGTGCGGCGTTGCTCTTGGGTTGTGATCTTGACTTACAGTGACCACAAGCCTCTGCTGATGTTGTGAGATCCCAACTAGCTCCGCCCACCCAGGACCATGACCCAGAAGCTGCCCCTACCTGCTGGGTTCCTGCCCCACCTTATCCCCGGTCTTGGCTACTAGCTGACCCAAACCAAGCAGAGGGAACAAGGCATGCAAATGCCGTGAACCCCAGGACTGTTGTTATTTCCAGCTGCTCATGGAGCATGTGTGGGAGGGGCAAAGAATGAAGGCAAGGCAAGAGGCAGGCAGGCACAGATCTCAGAAGGCACCTAAGGTCTTCTTAGGCACTCAGTGTTCTGAAAGCAATGAGAAGCTGGAGTCCTTAGGCAGGAGAAGTGACTTGATCACCTTGGTAACGAAAAGTATCTCTCTGGTAGTTTTAATGGCTATGACTTTGAATTTTATCCATCAATCCATATATTTATTCCTTAACCCGGTAGACTGTTTCTAGGTGTCTAACACAATCTGTAATAAAATACAAATAACATTCATCTTGGGAACTGGAACTCAATTTGTGAGTTGATTTAAAAATAAAACATTCTCCTCTTTGTTAAGAGTTGTGGGTTCTCCATCTGGGTTGTCATAGAATGGAAAGTAATAAGTTTAACTATAAATAAAAGAACAAAGTTATCTGAAATTAGGGAATTTTATAAATGGGAACAAACAGTAGAGATATTTTAAGTCCATGGTTCCCTGCATTATTATTTAAAAAGTTCCACTTTCATATAAGAAAACTTAGACTTTTGGAAAGCATTGTTTGAAAAAAGTGCATAACAAAAAGTCACCATGAATTCTACGATATTAAAGGCATATTTTACTATTTGCAATACCACCCACAAAGATTAAGAAGAAATGTGTATCTTCATGTGAATATAGATATGTGTGTATATGTGAGTGATATGCCTTCCTCTTGTAAAGTCTTTGTATATAAATCAAGTTTTATCCAGTTAATGATAGGGAGTAAAATAAAATATTAAAAACCATAAAATAACTCTAGACGTATTTTAGAAAGAAGCAGAGTCAGTCATCTAAAGACCAGCAGACTTGCCCCTTCCCTCACCCCAAAATACAAACCCTGGGGCGCCTGGGTGGCGCAGTCGGCTAAGCGTCCGACTTTAGCCAGGTCACGATCTCGCGGTCCGTGAGTTCGAGCCCCGCGTCGGGCTCTGGGCTGATGGCTCGGAGCCTGGAGCCTGTTTCCGATTCTGTGTCTCCCTCTCTCTCTGCCCCTCCCCCGTTCATGCTCTGTCTCTCTCTGTCCCAAAAATAAATAAAAAACGTTGAAAAAAAAAATTTTTCAAAATACAAACCCTAAGGCGCAAAGACTCTGATAATACATTTGGATCAATTTATCACCAACCAGAATCCACAAGATATAAAAGGAAGTAAAACTTTGCACATTTTTGATCCCACCGTTGGCAGAAATTTGAAAGTAAACATTGTTTGTTGAGGGGGGTGCTAGCTTCTGAAATAGACAGCCCCAAGTCTCAGTGGGTTATTACAGGAAAGGATTGTTTCCTGTGAAGCCACAGTGCCGTGTGGGTTGCTGGGGGAGGAGATTCCTACCTCCACTCAGTCATTCAGGCCCCTTCCATCTCATGGTTCCACCAATCCCTAGGGCTTCAGGCCCCTCCACTGCACCCACCGCATGCAGCAGCTGGTGAGGCCACAGAGAAATTGTTGAGAATTGTACAGAAGGTCTGGGGAAAGAGTTGGAGAAACATACATCACTTTCCCTGCATTCTATTGGCCAGAAATTGGTCATGTGACCGACTTGATTGCAAAGGATTCTGAGAAAGGAAGTCTAAGCATCTGGCCAGCAGAAAAGGAAACCAGTTTGGCAAACTGTCTGCTCTGGCCCTCCTCAGCTCCCCCCACTAAATATGTAAAATCCTAGAATTGATATTCTCATCCAAACAGGACCAAGCAGGCTCCAGCCAAGAATTTCAAATAGCAGTCCTCAAGATGAGACATGCCAACCATGTGTATCGCAAAGACTTTCCAAGAGGCACATGGACGCAGGACACTTTAAATGACTCATCTTCCCAGCTTAACTCTACTCTGTCCCCTAAAACTGAGCTGAGAACTGGTCTGCGTATTTACCTGAATTTCCATTTTCCACCTTACTCTGCAAAGGGAAGGCCCGCCATAAAACATGAGTCAACCGTGGAAGCCTCATTTAAGTGTGCATCAAGGCCTTCTGTCTTGAACATTTTGCTGTGACAGGTCAGAACGAGGCATGTGAACTCCCTTTGTGTTGCTTTCTTGGAACTCCCTTTCTTTAGGAGATGCAGGCAACGAAGTCACCCACCACCCCTCTCTCTAATGTGTCCCAAGAAAAGGATGATATCGACAAAGGCATGCTGTAATTGTTGTTTCTATTTTTCCAAGTGGTGAATGGCCAACATGTAGACTCATCATTGATGAGTCTAGGTGAAACTTCTTGGTGTACCTGAAAAAATTGAGCCAGTGAGTGACTCTAATGCCTGGCTTAGAGATCCTGTTCAACCCACATCATTTCCACTTTTTCACTGACAACAAAGTTGAAATAGGTCCTATTTAAACTGTCAGAATAACTATTTTGGGGCTAGATTACCAGTGTATATTTTTGGCACATTACCCACACGAGGTTCAAAGATTTAAGGAACATAACTATAATAAAACTTTGTCTATTTCCATATCCTTATTTCTGTGGACCAGTTTTCCTCAAACACTTGTTTCAATGCCCAAAATGAGAGTATATCATTCCAGCAATAAATAACATCCATCAATGGATCCATAATCTAATGAGGAAAAAGACCTCAACTGTCTCATTAGGAAACACATTTCCATCAAAATTATACATTTGATGGCTAATAAAGTGTTTACCAAAATTTATAATATAATTATGTTGTTTTGATCTATTTTGTTGTAATCATAAGTTCACATAATCCTCATCATTAAGCATAGTCCCTATGAGAATTTGTGATTAAATATCTTTTAATCTCAGATTTTGTGCTGCTGTGACTTTTTACCTTTTGGGTTTTTCTTTCTTTGTATTTTGTCTTTCCTAGATATCACTTATGAGAAATTTGAAGAGTTTACATGATATGGTGGTGACTATATTAAATGGTTTTGTCTTAATTTTACATCTCTTATGAGTTCCATAATATCTCTTACCTGATCATTTTTCAGTCCCTTACCATATTTTCACCCTCTATTTTTTTTTAAGTTTTAGTCTTTCCTGCTCTAAACCTAAATTCATCCAATTTTCTCACTATTACCATTTTTCTCATTTTTTAAATTAATAAGATCTGTTAAGCTCTTGTTTTGTTTTCCCTTCAATTTTATTCTACTCTATTTTTAACTACTTCTTATCTTATTTTTAATCTTCAGCTTCAGGTTTATCTTCAGTTATTTTCATCAGTTATTCGTTTTCATCTTTAAGATTCTTCTAGCCGGTGACTGGCTTTACAGGAGGCCACAACCAGCAACAGTTTCTCTTCCTTCTTGGCAGTCGTGCCTATATCCCCCCAGATGTGGCTCGTCAGAGGGACCAAGAAGCAATGAGCTGAGCCAGGGATGATGAGGGATTTGTTAAGAATTTGGTAGGACTAGAGAAAGGGATCTGGGGTGGGAAATGGCTGCAAGGGATACTGGAAAGGAAGGCGGGGCGGGGGGGCAGGTTATATATATATATATATATATCCCAATTCTGTGCCTAAAGCATTCCCCAGAGCTAACAACTCTTTCTATTCTGGAAACACTTTATTCACAGCTGGAGCACAGCCCTCACTTATCATAGTGAGCCACATTGTTTGGTAGTTACTTGGTCATAAAGCTACGTTCCCCACCGAATGAGAGCTCCTTGGGGACCAAGGACTATGACTCTGCCAGAGTTGCAAATTCCCAGAACACAGCACAGTGAAGGTATTCAATCAATATTGTCCAATAAAACAATGAAAGAATGGTACTCAAAGCCAGGAACAAGAGGCATGAATAAAGAAAATGGAAGTGGCATGGCGTGTGTATGTACATTCCAGGACAATGAGAGCATGTCCCATACATTCCACTAAGAAATCAATAAAGAACAAACATGGCACAGGACTTCTGTTTACACAGGAAAACCCTAAGTCCCTCTGCTCTGCGGCTATCAATCGGTTGTTAACATCAACTAAGAAGCCAACATCTTCCTAAGGTCTTACTTGATGATGGCTCTCTAGACACTACAGTTTCTGATCTTTTAATAACTACAAATGTCTTATGAATCGGGACTTTAGAGATTATATTTCAACTGAATTCAAGACATGCTTCCCAGTCTTCCTTCACTGAAACACTGCATTTTTTCCCACATTCTTTGCTTTCCACATTCTTGAAGCTTAATTTCACAGAACTCACCTATACCACCAAAAGTAATGCTAAGCACCATTGGGGGTAAGGGCAAGTAGATCATGAACATTTCAAAATTATGTAATGTGATCCTCCGGGAATGTCTAGCTCTAAGGCAAACTTTCTTCTGAGCTCCTGACCAGCAAATCAAACTGTTAATTGTGTGTCTTATAAACCACATGTGCAAAATGGAACAACCAGTTTCCATTCTGTCCCCAGATGCTTCCTCTTCACCTCTCCCGTCCATCCTGCCCTTGAACTCTCCACCTCAGCAACCATTGCCTTCATTGCCCTCACTCATGCAGATAGCCCTCCCTCAACACCCCATCCCTGTTCTGTTGATTCTACTTTTCAAGTCAGAATTAACCCTACCTACCTTGCTGTTTCCAATGTCACTCCTAGTCTGGCCTCAGTTCCCATCTCTACGGTCTCCTTATTAGCTTTCTGGTTTTTTCTGTTTACCCCAACTCATTCTCCATCCTCCAGCCACAGCAATCTTTATCAGATGGGAACTTTATCCTGCTGGAAACTTGGTAAAAAAAATTTTAAACCCTCCCTCCTTCCTCCACATCCTCAATCTGCCTCTGTGACCACTACATGAGTCAGGCCTTTCCTATTCATAGAGGTTCATCTCATGCCAGCCTCTCGACTGGTCACAGTGCTCCTATAATATGGGCTTTTTTGCATTTCACCAAGTGTATGCTTTCTGTTTATGCACTTTCCATTCTACCCACTCTTAAGTCTCTTATTTTCTTCAAAATTTTTGATGTTTTTATTTATTTTTGAGACACAGAGAAAGGATGAGCAGGGGAGAGGGAGCGAGAGAGAGGGAGACAGGAGCCGAAGCAGGCTCCATGCTGGCAGCGGAGAGCCAGATGTGGGACTCGAACTCACGGAGCCGTGAGATCATGACCTGAGCCAAAGTCAGACGCTCAGCTGACTGAGCCACCCAGGTGCCCCCCAACCCTGCTTCAGTTTCTTAATTCCTATCTATCTGTCAGGTGCCTGCAACTGCCCTCCTACAGCAAGTAAGACGAAGGGGGCAACAAGAGTGTAAGCAGAAATGTTTTCTTGTGTTTTTAATGGCGACAACAACTGAAGTGAAAAGATCATATTGGCTCTGGACAACTGCCTAGAGAATGCAGTGTGCGCACACACACACACACACACACACCATTCTGTCCTGCAAAAAAGTAAAACGAATATTTAAGCACCTTGGTGAAACTTTCGGGGAAGCAGCGTCTTTAATTTAGCTAGGAATAGGCTTCAGAAATAGCAAGAGAAATAGTAACTTCACAGTAATTCAGAGAAATAGTTTATTTTTCTCACAAAACAGTTAAGTTTCAAGAAATCAGGCCAAGGATGGTGTAGTGGTTCAATGATATCATCAGGAACAAGAGCCCTTTCTATCTTTCTGATTCCTTAGGGTTAGCAGGTCGGATTTTATTTCCATGCTCACCGTTGCCTCGCGGACCCAAAATGGCTGCTGTACCTCCCAGCTAAAGTCAGTATTCCAGGAAAGAAGAACTGGAAGAAGCAGCTTTATATTTCATCAGCAAAAACCGTGTCACCTGACTGCGCTTAAATTAAAGAAAACTGGGCAACTGAATGTTAACTTTCACAGCTTCTGTAGCAAAGATAGAGGGGAAAGGGCTTGGAAACGAAGGTTGTGCCAGCATGCTAGCATACTAGGGATAATAAACAGAAATTAATAGTGCTGTCATTAAATGGCAATGCAATGAAATGGCGCTATAAATAATAAATTGTTATTTATTTTCATATATAAATGTCATGGATATTGTCAACTTAGAGTTCTGTCTTTATTATTTTAATATTTATTTATTTTGGGAAGACAGCAAGCAGGGGAGGGGCAGAGGATCCATAACAGGCTCTGCGCTGACAGGCTGACCGCAGTGAGCCCAAGGCAGGGCTCGAACTCACAAACTGTGAGCTCATGACGTGAGCTCAAGTCAGACGCTCAACCGACCAAGTTCCCCAAGCTCTGTCTCTATTATATTTATCAGGATTTCTACAATTTGTCTCCCAATATTTCCTCCAACTACATTTTCTTCATATTTAAGGCTTTATATATATATATATATATAAATTATATATAATATATATAGTTCTAACAATAAAGCTATTCAAGAACCTAAGCCTTGTGTTTGATAATATAAACATATACAGAAATGTAGCAGCACGATCAGAACAAGAATGGTATTTGCTTCAGTTTGACCTTTTGAATCTAAGAATTCATCCCGCTAAAAACCATCCCCATTAAAGATGCCCTGGAACTCAGCAAACAGCTCATGCCTCTAAAAGACACCAGGTGGCAGTGCAGCATAAGAAGTGAGTAGAATCTAGTCTGGTAACCTGATTCCACAAAATTAATCGGTATCATTTTTGAATGTGTGCCTTACCTGGCTGCTTGGACTACCAGTTCGTCATGGCTTCAACTTCCTTTCCAGAAATGAGCGAGGCAGGATGCGCTTTTAGTGATACGGGTTTCTTCTGGTTATTAACATGCAAATTCTTTTTCAGCTGGAAGACTGTTGACTGAAAATACAACTGTGTTGTCTGATACCACATCACCCCTGGCATTCTTAGCCTGTTTTAGGAAATGATGAGATCACACTCTGATATTTGTTTCCAAAATTCTGGATCACGTGGGACCTCCACGGGCAGAGATGTTTGTGGAACAGATGGCCTACGTGAACTACCTACTTTTGAGGGTGAGACTCTAAGGCCTAGAGCTATATTCCATTATTCTCTAGGAATTTTGAGTCTGCAGATGAAACAGAGACACATATGAACAGCCAAGTAGGGTTTTTTTCTTTTTTAGAAAAGTACAATGATACTTCAATCTTTAAACGTACATTTCTTTTTCTGCATCAACTGAGATTTTGACATCTGAGAAGATATTGAATCAGCAGAGAATTAGAGTAAAGGCAAAACTAGGTTATTTCTTCATCCAGGAATGATACACTGATTTTAAAAGAATAGAAATGCCAGCGGATTTCAACCAATTGCATGGAGCTCTGTGTTGGGAAGGCTTTTCAGGCTGGGTCTGGCCTTGGTGAGAAGAGGTGCACTGACTGACTAGTAATGTCTGTCGTAAGTGAAAAGAGGAGATGTGGTAACATATTTGTCACATACTGACACATTTTCTATCTCTGTATTACTCTGGTTTGGTGGCATCTTTAGCCATTACATTTTTGAGGATCTATTTTATATGAACCACTGTGTTGGTTGCCATAGCAAACACAAATATGAAAAAGTGTGTGTGGGGGGGTGGTCTTTACTCTCCCCAAAATGATCATATGGTAAGAAATAATTAAGATCTATGTAATTTGAGGCAGAATCACTGAAGTGTCACGAGGAAGCAAAAATAGATCATTCTGAGGGTTAACCAGGGCAAAAGACCAATTCTAGTCAAAGAGATCACAGCACATGACCCAGAGAAGATGACATTTTCTGTTGGGTCTTGAATAACGAAGATTTTCATAAGGACAATAGGTGTAGAAGGAGTTACATAAAAAGAATGATGTGAACATACAGGAGAATAGGCCTGGTTCAGTCAGGAAACAGTTCCATGTGAAGGTGAGTGTAGGTGACAGATGTCACTTCATGAGGAGCTTGTCTTCTGGAAAAGCACAATTAATATATTCTCCACATATTCATTCATTGAACAGAATCACCACCCAGTGATATCTTTATGCCTTTATGGCTTAGAATGCTTGAATTCAAATGCTTTGGCATTCATCTGACCTCTGATTATGGCCGGGGAGAAGGAGGGAAAGGGAGAGCTTGTACAGGATACTAGAACAGCCAAACGTCTCTGAAAACTTGCCAGCCGTCACGGACAGGCGCTGAATCTCAGCCTGTAAGGAGCCCACTGGATGAGACAACAGTCAATTAAACTCCAACAGGGGAGTATGCTCATGGCAGACTTGCTCTTCATGTTTGTCTTGATAAAGCCTCTACCACTGGCCATTAGAAGTCAGTTTTTCTGGAGCTAGGAGGTGTCTGACATGCGAGGGAATATCATTTCCTGCTACCAAAAGCCATAATTATTAAGGAAGAAATCTGGAACTGGCTAGCAGAATTCCAGAGAAGTGTCAGTGAGAAGAGTGTGAAAACTGATTTGGAGAAATAAAAAAGACAAATGACTTTGAGAACGGGTGACTAAAAAAAAATGGGGGTCGTAGCAGTAACAGAAATATAGACATCAGGAAGATCACAGTTGCAAAAGAATCCGGGAGTGAGGCTTAGGGTACCTTCAAGACATTCGGATGGAGAAGCCCATCTCAGAGTTGGGAATGCTTGTGTAGGCTTGAGAAAGTGATAGGGACAGATTTGTGGAGTTAGAAATCAAGCTGATGGAGTTGGTGCTTAAAATCCTAAGAAAAGATACAGTTTATTGGAAGAAATCTGAGGAGAAGAAGGCTGATGGCTTGATTTGGGGAAAAGTCCCGTGAGGAGGAGGAGTAGCCAACTAGTCAGGCAGTTAAGTAAAGAGATAAAAGACAAATCAGGAGAATCAGGGCTCATAGGCAAATGGAGGAGAGTTTCTAGATGAAATGGTGTGGGCAACAATGTGAAAGCCTTCAAAAAATTCAAAGGGAACAAGCCTGTGGAAATGTCGTTGTGCTTAGGCAGGTTGGATATCTATCTATTTATTTGATTGTTGAATTTCATCCCTGATTTTCTATGAAAATCAAATGTAAGCACGTTTTGGCAGGAGAAAAAGGATACAGTTCCATTGGTTTTAAAGAGGAAGAGAAATTATATCTTCCTTTGAGATATCAGGGACGGATAAGAGGATGGCATAGAGTCAGATACCCACAAAGATCAGAAGCAAAATAATTAAGGAATGCTTTTCCTCCATCGACTGTATTTTCTTAATGCTGCAGTAGAGAGGACGGGGAAAAGGAAGCAGGAAGTTGAGGAAAGAGCCACCCATTTGGATTAACTGATGAGAGGTCAGGAAGATGCATTCAATGAGCAACGGTCCTTGAAAGACTGATCTGCAGGTGTGTGAGTGGTCACGTTAGCTCAGTTGTAGGGCTTACCAATGCTTCATGACATAGTTTCAATAAAGGACACAACACTGGCCCAAGATGGAGAGGGACACAACCAGTCGGTGTTGGGAACAATCATGCTATCGTTGTTGGTCCTAGATTCTGTATTGGAACCACATGAGAGCATCGTTGAAGGACAGAGGATGCATAATGCTGGCGAGCAGGCTCAACAAAGAGGTACAGCAAGTCTGCAAGCAGCATGGCATGTGGAAACAATATATAGTCCTGTAATCAAAGGACCACAACTAAATCTCCTCTCTACACTTTTCCACTAGCTCTGCAAATGTTCTGTAACAATTTAACCCTTTGAATCTCAATTTATTGATTAGCAATAAGGACAGTAAGTCTTTCCACACAGGTTTATTAAGAGTTAAATATATTACTAGTACATGTTAAAGTGCTTTAGACCTAGTGGGTACTTAAAAAATACTAACCAAACTTTACAATCTACTGTACTAGAGCAGTATAATGTAATTTCAGGTTTTAGCAGCCATAACTGGACATATTTGTCTCTGTTGTTACATTTACTTAATATCCTTTTACCATTGGGTCTTAAAGTTTGGAATCTTCTTATACCCAGTGAGTCATAAAAGATGAATTGTTTCTATAATGGCTGGTTTCTAGGCAAGGTGCTTCTATAAGCACTGGTCAGCTGAACCTCTTACTCAGGTGCACAAAATAAAGTATGCCATAGAAAGTTCACAGAGAATCCAGAGAACATTAAAATACACACTTGAATACAGTATTCTGTAGCTATTATCACTTGTCATTCCCCAAAAGCAGTTTTTCATTTTCTTTAAATATAACAAAAGTATAATGAATGCTCATAAATCTCCTAAATTAGTCTTTAAACAATTCCACCAGGAAAGGCCTACTATCTACATCTATGATACAGCAGAATCTTCCCTGGCCCCAACTGGCCTCGCTGTGGCACCCGAGGCTATGCCAGGGTCAAGCCTGGGGCCAAGTAACTAATCTTTCACCCACCCCCAACTCCCAGTCCTAACACATCCTCACATTTAACTTAATTTGACAGACTCCCAATGAATCAAGATGTCGACCCAACAGTTTTTTTTTAAATTAAAAATGGATCAAAGAGAGTGTAATTGATGAAGTGAAGTTGGCAGTCAATGGGAAAATGAATTTAAACTTTGCAGATAAATAGGTGGCCTTCCATCTGTCTTAGGACATGGATCTTTATGGAAATCCCATACTTGAAAAATAGTTGTTATCAACCATCTCCACTTTTCCTCTCTACCTCACAGGGATTAGAAATCATAACAGTAAGAGTGCTGGAGTGTCTTCCCTATTTCAAAAGCTCAATGGATAAGATCATGGTAAGGCTTAAGTGGCTTGTGGTAAAAAGAGGTAGGAAGAGAAGGAAATTAGCATTCTCTCAACCCCTATTAGTGACAGTCACTGCCCCCTACCCGTGTGAGGTTAGTATTATAACTAGATGGAAAAACAAAAACAGAGCAGAATACCTAGGGACTTATTCTGGCCAGAAGTGGGGTGGGAAGAGGGACAGGCAGATTTATACTGCTCTTTTCTTACAGGGACTGGTCCTGCCTAAGAATTAGATTATATTACAAAGAAAAAAAATACCATTCTGAAGCTTCTGTCAGTTCTTTGTGCTTATAGAAGCAGGACCCAGAATAAATGCGCTTTGTTTGGCAGAGTGAGTTCATAAGCTTTAAAAGTGCCTTGAACTTGTGTGGTGTAGGGAGTGAGAGATGGATTGCTCTGTACATTCATAGGAATTTAAAGTTCAAGAGCGGGGGGGGGGGAGGTCTTGGTAGAAGGAGAAATCCAAGAAGATGCAGGCAAATCTGTGTCTAAGGAAGAAACAGCCATGAAGAATCATCCACAAAGGGAGACTAGCTGATACTGCTATTGGATTTTTAATTTATATATTTCCTTCTGCTGTGCCATCATCCTAAACTTTCTGGTAAAGTCCGTTCTACACAGTAGGCTTGTATTGGTGGAACTTGGAAAAAACAAAGGGATGGGGTGTGGGAAAAGAGATGGGATGAACAGGAAGAGACGAAAGACAGAACTGTAGGAGTAAGAGGCCAGGGGTGAACAAGGGTTCAGCGAAGTGCAAGATGAGAGCAAGAGGCAGCCACGACAGATAAAAGACGGAAGCCCAAGAACTCCAAGGGTGCAGGAGACACAGGTGAAGGGAGCATGGGATGAGGGTGGGCTGTCGGGTTTCCAACTGAATGTTGAAATGCATATTAAAGATTGAGATGCAAAAAAAAAAAAAAAATTAAAGATTGAGATGCAGGGTGAGGCAGAAACTGGTACCTGGGAGAACAGCCAGGTGAGTAAACATCACTAGTTAAGTCATTAACATCTTTTTACTGAAGGTGGAGAATATGAACAACCTATCTGGTGTCATAAAACTAGTAAGGGACATTGCTCTCAAACTCAAAAGCCTAACTTCTTTTTACTATACTCCACTCTTTCTCCAAGAAATAATAGAGAATATTTATTGATATCGTTACCATATGCTTAGCCCTGGTACTGTGATAGGTGTTTCTACCCCCAAAGTGCCTGTTCTGAACTGCTAACTGGAATAATATAAACCAAGTTGATAACACAGGTGTTTACCTACAGACTAGCTGGTATTACGGGTTACTCATATTAACAAATTAATCGATTGGGTTTGTGGTATGGGAAGAAGGGGGTTTAAAAAAAACCCTACCACCTATACAATCAGGAAGCCAATTGAAAAGTTTAAATTGTGCTATTCGTCTTGACAAGATATTCAGGACTAAATAGTGTCAAGGATAGGGAAAATCTAATGCTTTTCAAATGAATCCCAGAATTCTGAAGATGAAAAAGGTGACTCGTACAAGAAAGTCTTTGAAAAGCATCTTTTTATTTGCTGTAAGAATATAATCTGGCATTTGTATACAATCCATCACGCCAAAACAAAAACAAAAACAAAACACATGGTAGGTATCTAACAAGCAATGAGGAATCTCAGTATCTGAATTCAATCAAAATATTAGCCAAAGCTGAAAAATAGCATCTTGGGATAAAACAATACGGAAAATTCTGCCCTAGGATCATGGCTTCTAACGTCAAGAAGCACAGTCAAGGAAGCACAGCCACGTTGCTATCTCAATGCCTAGGACTGAAAGTATTGAAGGACAGATGAGAAACATCACTGACGATCCACTGGGAGCAAGGAGGCCAGTACCCCATGGGCAGTTTCACTGTTTGCTTAATGGCTCTGTGAAGCAGGCACTAAGGCACCTGTATACAAACAGGGAGGAAGTACCTGTTGAGCTAACCTTCTTCAGGCAGAATAGACGCTGTGAGCCTGCAGAAGGATCCCTTCACTCAGGGACCAAGCAGGGAGTTAAGAATTACAATTGCTTTCCTAACAAAAAGTCACAGTGATTTTTCTTTTTGTATAGTAATTAAATTTCCCTGAAACACCATCGTAAACCATGTTATAAATAAATTACTCACTAGCGTGATGGGCACTAAACTCTGGAGCTGGCTCAACTTGCATAACTGTGGTTTACTAGAAGTGAACTGTGGTGAAAGAGAGAAGAGAACACTAAACCGTTTGCAGTCAGACTCCAGAGGCTATGGCCATCAGTACACAGCTTCTTCTTTGCAGGGGTGCCTGGGAGTTTGTTTTTTTTTTTCTTTTTCTTTTTCTTTTTCTTTTCTTTCTTTTTTTTTTTTTTTTTTTTTTTTTGGATGTGGAATGCTCGTAATTACATCTGTTCTGTTCCTATTACTCACTGAGTTCAGCAATAACAATCCACACCTACATTACTCTCAATGTTCACCACAAAAGGCAAAGTGGGTATTATGAGTCCCACTTTCTAGTTAAGTAAACTGAGGCTTTTAAAGATTATGCCGTTAGACCAAGGGCATGCAACTAGTTATAGACGGGACAGGACTGGAGATCAGAACCGCCTGACAACAAACCTAAAGTTTTCCACTGCACCAGACCATTTCTAAAGGGACCAAAAGCTATTTCTGGCCTTGAAAGATTCCTTCCCACTTTGTGTGATTTGAGTCCCAAAGTAAAAACTCTAGGAGAGATTCAGAAGAGCTAAAAATGCCGCAATGAAGAGAGGTGAGTTACTGACTTCCATTCCTCCAAGAGCTGTAAGAGCAACTGAGATCCCAAAGGGCTCAGCTATATGGTCTGCTGGGAAGATTATCTGAAATTGAACTTAAAGGTATCTCCAACTTTATGGAGAAAAATCTGCAAATTAGGGATTTAAATTAGGTTCAGCAATTTACATCCTCCTGCCCCAGGACCACAAGACTTCTCCTGGGGTAGATCTCAAACCTGGAGTCTCTGAGGCATGGGCATCTCATTGATTTCTAGAATTGTCAACTGTAAGTGAAAGTAACAAATTAGAAGTACAGCCAAAATATATCTCCTGCAAACTCTCAAATTTCAAAAGGTACGAAATGAGGCGATTGTGTGAGCATGCAACGAAAACCAAAGCATGTGTCTTTATTTTTAACTTGTATCTTCTCTGTGAAGCCTCTGTTCAGAATTACCTATGAACTCTATTCATCGGTCTTCTTTTCTGCCTGTGATTGTTACGTTCAGAAACACAACTTTTATCTTTAATGCATTTCCTTTGGAAGTTACATATTCACCTACATTTTAAATATTATAATAATCACCATATTTAAGAAATGCATATGCAAAAACACCTTTTTCTACTGTATTTAAAATTGGAAAAGATGTTTTAAGACTTACATTTCTTAAATACAATGATTATTAAACCAATATTCTTATTGGGGCAAGTCAACTTCTAGGGGTGAAAGAAGTGTCAGTGGGAGGGATTCCATGTTTTCTAAAGAGGTGGCATTATTTTAATTTGGGTTCTATTTAGACTTCAAAAGATCTATACAAATATAAGCCACATGAGACTAACCTCTTACTCCTGGAGTCTCCACTGACTCCCAAATCCAGTAACGGTTGGGTCCATAACAGAACAAAGGGGAAAATCACATACAGGCTTCACTTTGCCTTGGTGGAGTCAACCACGAAAGCACCAGCCCCCAAGTCTTCCAACGGTCTTGGAAGCACATCCCACTGTGGCCGGTGAGTGCTGACAGGCAGGGGAGTGGGTCTCTCCTTCACTCCCTCTCTTCCCCTTGACCTATTTCCTGTTCCAGTTATGTGAGATATTCTGAATCTTTTTCATTTTGATCCTCTGATCCAGCATCTTGTACCTCGCAGGATGCTCGTCAGTTTTCTTTGGGACCGACGGTGCGTAGGAGCTAGACGCATAAGCAGGGCGTTTAAAATGACGTAGAGGAGGCTTGATGACTGGAGGCCATGCAAAGGAAGACAGACAACCATTAGCCTCGCCAATGACACGGCACAACCTAACTACTGTGGGCAACTTGCTCTCCCCTAGACCTGTCTGTTCTCTTTAAAACCAGGAAACAAACAAGTTGGATCCTCACTGGGAATCTTACTGCAGGTAGATGAATAAATAACATTATCACCCTTGTCATTTACTTAAAATAAATAAAGAGATAGACAATGGGAGCAAGGAGGCCAGAGATAGACAATGTACACAACCTAGAGACAGACAATGAGGATCCCAGAATACAAAGCTTCTCTGACAGCGAACGAATGGAGTTCAGGAAGTGAGTGGGAGCAGTGGTATCACTTTGGGGAACAGCAAACTAAACACAGGTGAGCAGAGTCGTACCATGATTCAGCATTTAGCACTGTGTGTAAGCTTCCAGGCTTGCAAAGTGGCAAACAATCTCGAAGCGCTAATAAAAAGTACATCATGGGGAAAATATTTGTCAAACACACACACAGAAAGGTCTAGTGTCCAAAATGTTTTTTGACAACTCTTAAAATCCAGCAAAAGGAGGGGCGCCTGGGTGGCGCAGTCCGTTAAGCGTCCGACTTCAGCCAGGTCACGATCTCGCGGTCCGTGAGTTCGAGCCCCGCGTCAGGCTCTGGGCTGATGGCTCAGAGCCTGGAGCCTGTTTCCGATTCTGTGTCTCCCTCTCTCTCTGCCCCTCCCCCGTTCATGCTCTGTCTCTCTCTGTCCCAAAAATAATAAATAAAACGTTGAAGAAAAAAAAATGTTAAAAAAAAAAATCCAGCAAAAGGAAATAAACAACCCACTTCACCTCAGAGCAAAAGATCTGAACTGACTCCTCACCGAGGAAAATATGCATATAGCAAAGAAGGCACAGGAAAAGAGGCTCAACAATTTATGCCATTAGGGAATTGCACATTACAAGAGCAATGATATACACCACACACCTATTAGGATGGGCAAAATCCAAAACAAAACTGATGACACTGCTGGCGAGGATGCAAAGTGTCAGAGCCACTTCGGAAGACAGTTTGACAGCTTCTTACGAAGCTAGACATAGTTTTACCGCACGATCCAGACATTCTGCTCCTGGGTATTTACCCCACTGATTTGAAAACCGGTGTCCACATAAAAACCTGCATATGAATTTTATAGAAGTTTATTCATCATTGCCACAGACTGTAAGCCAAGAACTCCTTCAACTGGCTGTCCATGTTGTAGACCATCTACACGACGGGATATTATTCAGTGATGAAAAGAAATGAGCAGTCAAGACACATAAAGACATAAAGTACTAAAGTGATTCCTCCTCCTCTGCTCCCCTGTGCTCTGCCCCCCACCACCCACCCCACCTCTTCCCTGTCTCAGTCCCACTGGAGAGCACTCTGTGATACCATGTAAAAGTGAATAAAGGTAAAACAAGGTTAAATGATAATCACAAACAGATGAGATAGAACACTCAGGTAAAAGGTATGAAGGACAGAGCAGGTGCTGAGCCATTTCCTCAAACACTAGTTCTCAGTGAGGCGATTGTACTAACATGTAAAAGGCCAGCAAAGAAAGGTAATACACAGTTGTGTCAGCGTGGAGGGCTAAGATTAGGAGACAGATCTATCAAACAAGAGGTTACCTTTGTGAAAACCAGTTTCACATATCTCTTCCAATATGATCAAGCAAAAGATCAGAACTTAAACATACAACTTAAATATACAATCATAGGGGTTAGTGAAGTTCTGGTACATTCTTAAAATATACTACTGTGATACTATGGAAAAGGGATATAGATGTCTATTAATAAAAATAGAGGTTCATGTAATACTGTTAAATCAAAAAAGCAGTAAACAGAATCTAATCTCATCACTATAAAAACATATCAATATGCGCATAGGAAAATCCCAAAGAACATACATGTAAATCATAGCAGTGATTACCCCCGAGTAGTATAAACATGGCTGTTGTTTTTTGGATGTGTACATTTTCTAATTTTTCTATGATGACCAGGTTTTAGTGACGTAACTTTTGAAAAATAAACATGCTATTAAAAATTCCTTCCATAGAATCATACATCAGAGTTATTCTACAAAATCATATGTAATAAAAAGCCAGAAAAACGGGGGTGACTCTGGGCTTTAATATTATAGACATCTCAGAGAGCTCATAGCTGAGTATACTTTTCACAGTCTATAGACTAATATTCATTCACTGATGTCTTAGAGCACTTATGTGTTGCTGATAAAACGGTGAACAAAACAGAAATCCCTGCCCTCATGGGACTTCCATTCTAGTGATTTCTGCTGAAATTTGTGACTTCACTTACAGAAGAAAAACATATTCAGGCATAATAAGGGATGCTATTACTACCATAACACCCACACCAACTTTTCTTAAGATGTTTAGCAAATGGTCCTGTAGTGACAGAATAATACATGTGCAGAAGAATCGAGAATTTTTTCAGACTTCACAGTGCTTAATTCTGTTTCTTAGGGTAAACAAGGGATTGCAGCACAAAACACTCTAGGAACAAGTGTAAAAACGACCCTGTTACCCTGGAGAATGGTGTAGAAACAAGAGAGGTTTCAGATTAAAAGCTGATTGTTGCAAGCGTCTGGGCTAGCTGATTTACTGCTCTTCAAGTCACAATCCCTCTCCATATTCATTCTATTTTCGCTGCTCAGCATGAACCCAGCCAAAGTATTATTGAATTTCCCACTTCTCAGCAGGAAGAAACATTTACCGTTTGCTGGAATTCTTTTTGTCTGAACAAAAACTCCCCTTGCCACTGGAGTCGCTGCAAATAGAGTTGAACCCGCTGATAGAAATCGGCTCCCCACCAAGACTGTGGAAATACTTATATGCCTGCTGTCACCTTTACTCAAAATGTTGGAAAAAAGAAAAATTCATATAGTGCTGTTTTGTATGTATTGATTGCCTCTCCACTCTGCAGGGAAACATGATTTGATGACAGAGCAAAACAGCAGAGCTAGGGATAAGGGCACCATCTTGAATGTAATGGAGACTTTTGTTCTGGGATGCTCGCCTGGCCTCCAGGGCTCTTTCATTCGTCTCCTGGCTATTCTGGAGATACTGGAAGAGGATCTGATCCTTCCACTTTCAATGACTGCACACATCCCACAGCTGAACCCAATCAGTAGTGTTAAAATCCACCTCTCCTTCCACCAGGGTAGAGAAGAACCAAACTGGGAACAGAATCCCCTCCCCTCCATATGCTTGATTATCAGCAAATTGGACCTTTTTTCTCTTGGGGACATATTTACAAAGTCGGCTCTCATCTCTTAGAGCAATTTACTTGGAGGAAATGATCTAATTAGCTAATGAAGATTTGACAAAGTCACATTTCTGCACTGAGCCTGAACTTGGGAAAGTCATTATCTATATTACTTTCAAAGGTGCTTAGGAAAAGAAAAGTGCATGACAAAAGTTGATCCATCACCATCCTTTATTTCACAATTATGCACAATATTTGTTTTTCATGAAAGCAATGCTCTTTGAGGGGTTTTAATCCTCATCTGTTTACATCTTATCTTTCTCATCAACACCAGGGTTCTCCCGTTGTCTATGATCTTCTCCCCTTCCTCAGCCACCACCAACCTCTCCGTTACACCCTCTCTGTCTCTGTCCCTGTCTCTATCAAGACCATTTTGCTTGGTGGCTACTTTTCTTGTGGTGTGGGAGAAGAGTCTATAGAACTAGTTTTCAGAAAATAGATTCAGACTTAGTCCTACGTCAAAATCATGCAGTTGTTAGTTGGATTCAGGCATTGCAATGTGAAAGAGGGCTTTTAAAGCTCTTTAAGATCACAGAGCCTGGAGCCTGCTTCAGAGTCTGTCTCCCTCTCTCTCTGCCCCTCCCCTGCTCATGGTCTGTCTCTCTCTGTCTCTCAAAAATAAATAAATGTTAAAAAAAATTTTAAAGCTCTTTAAGGTCATATTAGACTACTGTTTCTCAAAGTATCCTTCAAGAAAGTTGCAAATGTAATAGATATTGTTAGGGGATGGGGAAGTTCCTTGTCAAATTTAACTGGGTTAAAGGTAAACCACCATCTTCATGGTACCCCATCTTCTCAGACACCTAAATAATAGGGCTATGTATTAATGAATCCTTAAAAGCAGCCAATAG
The DNA here is from genome assembly GCF_007474595.2 of Lynx canadensis. Taxonomy (NCBI): domain Eukaryota; kingdom Metazoa; phylum Chordata; class Mammalia; order Carnivora; family Felidae; genus Lynx; species Lynx canadensis. The sequence goes on from NC_044304.2 coordinate 122,539,885, forward strand.
CATGTAGTTTTCCTCTGTTTCTTTTTAGGCTAAGGAACTCCCTTTATAGGGTCCTCTCACAGAGTGTTTAGCAGAAAACACTTTCAGAAAAACTGGGCTAATTCATTACCTTAGGGCATCATATCATATACTATGATGAATCCCTACCTCAGGACACGTTGTTGTTCTGCACTGAGAGCAGGTCAGAGAGAACTGTCACTAGTCCTCACCTGGTGTTGGTCCTGCCTAATCTCAAGCTAAATAACAATTTGTGTGAGAATCCGTCTCTGTTCTTCTGATCCACTATGACTTGATTGTGATCTTCTGGAACAACTAACACTGAATCTCTGCTGCAGAGCACTACCTGTGATGGCAGCAACTTGGTCTATTCTTAGCTTCTGAATGAATTCTAATTATTAGCACCTTTTTATTTTATTTTTTGATGTTTATTTGAAAGAGAGAGAGAGAGAGAGAGCATGAGTCAGGGAGCGGCAGAGAGAGAGGGAGAGAGAGAGAATCCCAAGCAGGCTCCATGCCGCCAGCACAGAGCCTGACTCGGAGCTCAATCCCAGGAACCACGAGATCATGATCTGAGCCAAGACTAAGAGTTGGACGCCCAACCAACTGAGCCACCCAGGCACCCTAACATTAGCACCTTTTAAAAATAAGAAGTGTTATACATGTATTTTCCGCTCTTTCAAAGAGAATGCCACGATAAGACCTTTGGAAAAAAATATTTCCATTATACACCTTTTCTATCTGCATTCACACACACACACACACACACACACACATCCCACATACACTAAACTAACAAGATAAAAAAATCACTTGCTGCCTCTGGAATATTGGTTTACGTGAAGAATAAAAATCCCACTTCCATACATTCCATTTCTAAAATCAGTGTCTACTTGTGGTATCTGCCTGAAAGCTGATGGAAAGTCCTTATGAAAATTACAAAAATCCTTCACAAGTTTTGAATTGCAAGGGATTAGAATGCTAACATCAGCTCCACTGAAGACGGAATGATAAAAGAACCTGAGCTTGTGATTTTCATTTCAGGCTTCACCACGGTAAAATAGTTATAATATCTGACATATATTGTGTACTAGGCACGATGCTAAGAATTTAACGAGAATTAGCCTTTCATCTACTCTACAACCCTATGAAGCAAGCACTGTTACCACCCTCTTTTTGGGTGAGAAAACTGGAGCTTAGAGAACTTAAGCAACTTGCCAAAGCCTACACAACATGGCATGCAGGGAGCCTGGATTCTGGATTCACCTTCAAGCAGCTCAGCTTCAGAGCCTTAGTCCAATATTTAAGATAACCTTGGGGCAAAGTTCAGAGTAAGTTTTAGTAACTACCATAATAAGTTGAAAGAGTCAAAATTGTATCTCATTTACACTATCAATATTTGAGCATATAATCTGTATAATATATGGGATTCTTGAATACCTTGTTAGCAGCTATAGTTACACTTCCCCAAAAGCAAAAGCCAATCATCCCCCCCTTAATATAATTTGTGGTGATAACTTGGGAAGGAATTATATAAAGGTCTTAGCTAACAGATCTCTTAAATAACTGCTTTTGTCTCTTCCTTCACTTATGCCAGGTTGGAACGTTAACAGGAATTCCAAAAGTCTCACCCCTATCGATGAGCAATCAAGCTAGGTTGAGCTCCAGGTTGTTCTCACCCTGGCTGCATATGAGAACCACCATGGGAGATTTAAAACATCCAAATGCTCAGCTCATACCCCAGATCAATTAAAGTAGAATCTATGGGGGGTTAGTCTGAGACTTCAAGAGTTTTTAAAGCTCTTCAGATAATTCCACTGTGCCAGAGTTTGAGAACTACTGTTTTGGTCTCTCCAAATGTCTCCTTCCTTATCTTCACAAAAGAAACAATAGTAATAATATTTTGCACACTGGAAGTGTTCTGTAAACTGTAGAGAGCTAGCCAATGTTGCTGCTATATTTTGATCATAACATCCTGCCTTGCTAGGGAGGAGTCTTTTGTGCATCTATTAAGGTTGCTTGTGGCCTTCAGAATTATGCTTTGTCTCTCTCTCTCTCTCTCTCTCTCTCTCTCCTGTCCACTACGTTTTGTTCTTCTGTTGGGTCTACCATGAAGACAGAAGCTCTGAGAAATGAAAAGGTATTTTTGTTGTTGTCGGAGAAAGCAACTTTGTGATGCTATCATTTGAGAACTCTAAGAAGACCCACACCAAGAAGAACTAACCCTGAGATTAGCCATTATTTTCTAAATAAATCTAACACTTGGAAAAGCAAAGAATAAGAGCAGACAAAGAGGACATTCCTGATGTCTGACTGAAGGATAAGATAAGAGTGAGAGCTTGCCAGGCAGAGATTAATTTTAAAGCCTGCCTCTACCACTCCTGTTTTTTTCTTGGGCAAGTCACTTTTCCTGTAAACTCCAAGTAAGTTCCACATTTCTCCTCTCCAGCCCAAGCATAACAGTTGCCTACTTCACAGGGCTTCTGGGAGGACTCAGCCAGACTGGGCATATAAAGGACTTACTATGGCGTCTGCAATAAAAAATGCCTTCGGTTCTTTATTGTTATCATTGTAGTGATAGTGATCACGTCCAAGGGTAACTCCTGGTGGATAAAGTGGGACTAAAACCCTGAACAGACAGAATGCCAAGAAGACTTCCAGGGTGGGCACTGCCATTCCCTGTAGGACTGATCTTGGGCTGATAGTTATAGTGTTGCTTAGTTTGAGATAATCTGCCTGGCATTAGTTTATGCCTCTGGATTTGTATTCTCTCTGGACACTTTCTATCTTCTTTTCGGGGCATCTTTTCAGGTTATCTGGAATTCCAAACCTGGTTTATGTCTGATTCTGATCAAGTCAGCCATATCAGCTACTTTGGCATGACTCGGTTGCATTTTGAAGGTGAGCTCAGGAGAGCTCAGGAGAAAACATAAAATCAGCCAAAAGACTCTTCTCTATGTTAGCATCGGCTCCACGAAGGGCTGAATCAAGCAGGATTCTTCCTATTCCCAAGGCAGAAACACACCCTTTAAAACTCTAGCAGTTCGGCTGGACTGGCTTTCAAAGGTGGTCTTAAAGGGCAAGTGGATGATATTAACTGGCTTCAGCAGTAAAACAGGCTTGGTTCTTGTTCATTATCTAGGCTTCCCATGAGACGTTTTAAAAAGTGAAAGCTAAATAAAACAACCTTTTACAAACTCAAGGCTTGGCTGCTTATGGAGACCCAGTAGCATGGTCTCCGTCTTCTGTACTATTCGGTGTTTGCACACCCATTATCGCAGCTGCCCTCATCCTTGGAAGGGGCCAGATTCAGTTCTGTCTCTACCGCGTATGACTCGGGCACATGGCTTCAGGGCCCCACATTAGATGTAGTGTTGTCTAAGGTGATGATCTACTCTAAAACTCCTCAAGGTGTGTTTTATACTAAAACTAAGATAATGAAACCCATTACCTACATTTTAAGACTCTGGCTCTCCAAGGACTTTACCTCAAGAAACTGAGAATGCTAAATAATCCACTGGTTCCCTGTTTTCACCTCACAGAGTAAAGATCCCAGAAACAGGAAGCCTGCCTCTAAGAAGCTATCCAGAAGGAGCTGAGGTGACACTGCATGAGCCAAACCACTACCTAGCATCGAATGATGACCCAACCAGCATTTTCAGGTCCCCAGAGGAACGTATGTCCATAGAGAAAAGATAACCCGCCTGGTTTTGTTGCCCTTCATCCAACTTGAAGTTGTTTGCTTCCACCTGTGGTTCTCCACCTTGGCTGCACATCAGATTTCCTGGAGAGCTTTAAAATTTACTGATGCCCAAGCTCTACTCTCCAAAGTCTCTGAAACGATCTATTATTTTAAGTTGGAGCCCAAACATCAGGATGTTTGTCACGTCCAGTGATTCTAACATGTAGCCAGGTGGAGAAACACTGGCTTAGGTGCCAAGTTTGTTTCGAGAATAAGTCAGTTTATACTTAGGTATTAAGGAATATCTGGGGCAGCTGGCAGGATCTGGTCATTGCATGCAGGAGTTTCCAACCCTTGGCCATCTGCTAAAATCTGTGACAAGAATTGAACACTTGAAAACCTACTTTGGAGGGAGGTGGTGTGGTATTACAAGAGAAGCATGGGTTTGGGACAGCACCTAACTGGGTTAAGCTATTACTAGCTGTAAGATTCTAAGGACATGAACCATTCTGGGACTCAGGTATTTTTTTTGTTTTGTTTTCTGCTTTTCTGTAAAATGGGAAGAATAGTAACTACCTTGCATGGTGCCATAAGGATTTTAACGGGGATGTAAATGAGAACGTATATACAGTACTTTGTAAGCTTGAAGACTCCCAGTATGTTGTATATATTTGATATGTGGCTACCATTATTATTACAGAGCATAGGGGATGAATGGTCATCACTGAGGGCCTTTTCACGGCGCCCTCCCTGATGGATTTCTTATGATAGTGTAGAAAAGTCATATAATTCCCCACACAACTAGATGCTACTACATCAAAGACCTTACCAAACAATGAAGAGATTAATTTATTTACGAACATTTGGCAGAGAACACACCATTCTGATTCAAAAAAGACTATCTAAAAAGTGCATATATATATATATATATACACACATATATATGGAAATCTATATCAGCTACCTGAGGGAACCACTTTGCTGAAACTAAGTGCCATTCTAACCAAGGCAAAAGCATCTAGCCCACATTCTAAACTACTTATACAATGTACAGATATGGATGTTTGTGCAATCACTTTGGGCAACACCTAACCATGAGTGTGAAGGGGTGCTGGAAATCCTGGCTGGGATGGGAAGTGTGGTTTAGACAAACAACCATGATGGAAGAAGTTTCAGTCACTGATTTCTAATCTTGATGTAATTAGGAAAATCACAAGGGCACTTTTGATTCTTAAGACTCTGCATTTATTATGCTGAGGCATAATAATTCTTCAAGTCACCTTCATTGGAAGCCATTCTTAAACCACTGATGCCCTGGTCTTTTAGATGCTTCTTTATGCTTTATCCTGCAGATCATTAATCCTGGCTACAAACCTCATGGGGACAGGGACAAGGTGTTATGCACACTTGCGTCCCCAGAACCTAATCACAGAACTGGTAACAGTTGGTGCTAAGAAATATTTAACAAATGAGTAAGCTACTCTGCATCACACTCAGTAACTTTCATAAATCTCCCATTTACTAAAGAATAAATGAATCATTTAGAAAACACATCAGCTGGCAAAGATGATTGGAATCTACAGACCCTGATAGGTCCTCCTTGCTTCAGCAACGTCTTGATGTCTAGATTTGCTGCCCATATTTGTTCCAAGAAGGGTGTCAGCAAGTTCCCTCGTCCTGAAGTCTCAAGTCTGAAGCCCGAACACGTTTGCTTTACACAAATGCTACAACCTCAGCTCATTTCTACACTAGAGTATGGAGAGGCACTGAGGCATGGTTTTCAAACCCCTCTCCCTCTAACAAAGAGCTAAAAGAGGAGGAGCAGTTAAGTAAGGCCTGAAGACAAGCTCTCTTCTTATTCAAACAATGGCTGGTTATTAAATGCACTGCAACCTGAGGATTAAATGATTAATGATTTCATTTAATAAAATTATTATTTCAATTAATAATAAAAAATAAGGAAGTCCTCCCTCAAGGAGGGATCACCTTCAATTTAGTTATTTGTTTTCATTTTGTTGGCCCCAGCAGGCCCGATGTATGTGAGCCATGCTGTTTTAAAGGAGAAAAATATTTTGGAGAAAAGCCAAGTATTTTTCCTGAGTTTTTTTTTTCCCATCAATGTGTATCGTTTTCCACATGCACATATGAAATGGGAAGTGTAAGGCTCAGTCAGTAACTCTGCCCTTTGTTCATACCAACAAGGACCTATGCCTGGAGAAGACTGCAAAGCTAAATTTCACCAGGGGTCTGGAGCTCTGAAGTACTAAGTCAAAATATAACACGTGAGCTTTGATCTACACCATTGTAAGAATGACAACTTCCATCCCTCAAACTCAACATAAAAGAATTACAAAAGAGCACTCACTGGAATCTTCACTCAAAACACAGGGCAGGGTCCCTCCACACTCATAGCTGGGTAATTGACCTAATCCCCAGACAGAGCACAAGTGTGCAAGAAAGGCGGTTACAGTGTGGACTATTTGACGTCTGTCTTTACCCACTAGCAATGAAACTCAAGCAAAAAGCATAGGCTTGTCTTGCCTCGCTAACTTTGAGCAAGCTACTTATCCAATTATGCCTCAGTTTCCTGATTTGTGAAATGGAGATAATATTACCAGGATCAAGTGAGGTAATACATGTTAAGAATCTAACATTGTCCCTGATATTTAATAGATGTGCAATACATACCAAAGTATTTATTGTTAAAAACCTGTGTTAGGGAGATCAGAAGTTATTTTTTGAAGTTCATCACTCAAGAACTTATAATACACATAATGTTTCGTCCTGGTTAAAAAAAAAAAAAAAAAGCATAAACTTCCTAAAATGTCTTCAGACCTCAGAGCTGGTCAGGTCTCTTCTGAGGAATCCTCCGGATGGACGTTTTATCCGTAGTCCCCTAGAATAGGACACAGACAATGTCACTGCAAGCCAGCTGGCATCTCAACACACACGCTCTTTCTACGTCAGACACAGAGATTAGAAGCTGAGCTGCGTCTATTGCCAACACTACTGTGCATGCCAGCAGCTGCACACACAAAGAAGCAATCAGCTGTCTGCATCAGCAAATGGTGACAGGACTGTACCTTTCCATCTAGGGACCACTTCAGGAAAGTGATGGGACTGAGGCGCCCTGGGGAATCTGCTCAGAAGTAAGTCACTGACTAATCTCCATCATCAGCAGTCATGACTGTAAGTAGAGGTGAAGCTCCGGGCCACTCCTTCAGTGAGAGCCAACATCTCCTCAGCTCTCCATCGTTTACAGCCCACCATGGAGCTTGACTGGGTTCACAAACCCCATGGGGCACAGTGGAAGTTGGCTCTAGAAAAAAATCGGCTGCAGGTGCTATTACTTTATGGCACGGGAGTCACTTTGCGATAGATGTGCCAAGAATCAAGGTGATGTCCCCAGAAGAGTTTCTCGGTGCTGGAGTTTTAGGAGGACTCCTTTGATAACTTTGGAAACCACACAAGCAGTTCCTTAATGAGTTGTTCTCTGGTGGCTTCTGGATTGACGCATGGTACCAGCAGAACTTTCTTCATACCTGAATCCTCGTATCTCCCCCAGTATGTCAGAAAGAGAAAACATCAAATTTCTCTGCAATATATCTAAAATCAAGTTTTACTTGGATGAAACCAAACAAAACAGTCTTGGAAGACAACCACAGATTTTTCACTTAAATTCTTTAATATGTAATACTTTGAGCAGACAGAAAAGTATAGATAAAGGTATCAAATTCCCATGTATTCTCAATACAATTTAATCAAATGTTAACATTTTGCATATCAGTTCAAAAATGTATTTACTTTTTAAAGTTTATTTATTTTGAGAGAGAGAGAGAGAGAGAGAGAGAGAGAGAGAGCGATGGGCAGAAAGAGGGGGAGAGATAGCGATGGGCAGAAAGAGGGGGAGAGATAGAATCCCAAGCAGGCTCTGTTCTGCCAACACAGAGTCCAATGTGGGGCTTGATCTACCGAATGATGAGATCATGACCTGTGCCGAAATCAAGAGTCAGACACTTAACAGACTGAGCCACCCAGGCGCCTCGGTTCAAAAATTTATTTAAAGAGATTAAATATCACAAATAGGGTTGAAGTACCTAGTACATTGTTCCATGATACTTCTCTCCCCCAACCCCCCGCCACATGCAAAAAGCATCATATAGAATTGGGTATTCATTAGCCCTCTGCATATGTTCACTCAATTATTGAATTTGTGTGCATCTATTAAATATCTAATATTTTAGCTTGTTTTAAAAGATAATATAAATTGTATTAGATGGTATATATCTTGTTGCAACTTGCTTTTCTTGTTCAATATTATGTTAAGCATTGTTTGTAACAGCAAAAAATGGAAAAAACCCATCAATAGGAGAATAATTAAATATCTTGTGGCTCATTTATATAATGGACTACTATATGAATATTAAAATGGATAACTTTCTTTTGTCATATGTTATCAAACTTTCTGTGGGTCTTTTTAAAGGTGTGCACTTAAAAGCAGGATAGAGCTGGATTTTGTTTTCCTTATCTAATCAGATAATCTCTTAATCCATTTGCAATTATTGTTATTACTGATATTTTTGGATTTGATTCTACTACCTAATTTTGGTTTTGTTTTGAATTTGATTCTACTATCTAATTTTGTAATCATTCTTTATTCCTTGCTTCCTTTTCTTCTGCTTCCTATTAAGTTGATACATTTTTATATTCCCCTTTTTTGTTATTGTTCAGTTCCCAATTTAGATGTTACAGGCTATATCTCCACTATTTTACTAATGATACTTTGTGTTGAAAAGTTACAAAATTACAAAGTTCTGCCCAAAGACAAAATAGGTATTAGCAGTCCTTAGCTTTCTACTGAACAAACCTCCTTTCATCCATAGATTCTGTTTCTCATTTTAATACAAAAATTGGACATTATTTTTAGGGTCACTAGTTACTCAAATTTACCAATATGTTTTATTTACCTGTGCATACACCATTCTTGTATGCATACATATTCTTGTATCTCACACCTACTTTGGGTTTGTTTTTCTTCTTATTGAAGTATACCCCTTAATCATTCTTTTAATAAAGACTGTGACTGATAAATCATGTCACTGTATATCTGAAAATTTTTTTACTTTGCCTTCACTCATAACTAATAGTTGAGCTTTTTCAGCTATAGTATATTGGTTTATTTTCCCACAACACACGGTAGATACATTTTCATTGTCCTCTGACATCTACTATTATGAATGCAAATTTTGCTGCTAGTTGGTTGTCATTTTATTACAGGCAAAATGCTTGCAGCCTCCTTGAATATAACCAGCTTTTCATGGCATTTAAGATTTTCTATTCTTGAGGCAATTTTGGGCAATCTCACACAATATTTTTAGATATGCATTTGGTTTTATTTAGGTATGGCAACTGAGGTGCATTTTCCACCTACGTTGAATCTCTCAAACCATTTAACTATCTTCCATGCTCTTTCGTTTTTTATTGAGATATAATTCATATACCATAAAATTCATCATTCAAAGTGTATAGTTCAGTTAGCATATTCACAAGGCTGTGCAGTCATCATCAGTAGCTAATTCCAAAACATTTCCATCACTACTAAAAGAAATCCCATATTCATGAGAATTCACTCCCCATTTTTCTCTCTCCCCAAGTTTCTAGCAATCCCTAATCTCCTTTCTCTTTCTACAGATAAGCCTATTCTGGATACTTCACACAAACAGAATCATATAATGTGTAGCCTTTTGTCTTCTGGCATCTACGAGCAATTTCACTTCTTTCTTTCACTTAGCAAAATGTTTCTAAGGTTCATCCATGTTGTAGAATGTATCAATACTTCAATACTTTAGTATGGCCCAATAATAATCTATTATATGGATATAGCACATTTGTTTTTTTTAATTTTTTTAATGTTTATTTATTCTTGAGGGCAAGCAGGGGAGGGGCAGAAAGAGAGGGAGACACAGGATCCGAAGCAGGCTCCAGGCTCTGAGATGTCAGCACAGAGCCTGACACGGGGCTCAGACCCACGAACTGTGAGATCATGACCTGAGCCAAAGTTGGACGCTTAATCAACTGAGCCACCCAGGCGGCCCAACATTTGTTTTATGTACTCATCACTTGATGAACAGTTAGTTTCTCTCCACTTTTAGCTATTATAAATAATAATGCTATGAATATTTGTGAACAAGTTTTTGTGTACACATAGCTTTTCAGTTCTCTTGGGAATACACCTAGGCGTGGAATTGCTGTGTCATACGGTCACTGTATATTGAACTTTTTGAGAAACTACCAAGCCGTTTTCCAAAGTGGCTGCACCATTTTACATTCCCACCAGTGATGTAGAAGGCTGGTAATTTCTCCACATCGTCACCAACGCTTGGTATTATTGTCGCAATTTTTGTCCATGTAGAGTCGGATCTCACTGTGGTTTTGATCTGCATTTCTCTAATGACTCATGCTGGTGAGCGTCTTTTCATGTTCATCTGTATATCTTTTTTGAAAAAATGCTTCTTTAAATCCTCTGTCCTCTGATTAATTGGGTTATTTATCTTCTTATTGTTGAGTTGTAAAAATTCTTCATATATTCTGGATACCGGACCCTTATCAGATATATGATTTTCAAATATGTTCTTCCATTCTATGGATTTTCCTTTCCACTTTCTTAATAGTGTCCCTTGAAGCACAAAAGTCTTTGGTTGGAATGAAGCTATATTATCTATTTTTTTCTTTGGGTTTTAGGTGTCATATGTAAGAAACCACTGCCTAATCCAAGGTCATAAGGGTTTATCCCTATATCTCCTTCTAAAAGTCTTACAGTTCATGTTCTTTCACTTTTGATATGGTTCCCTCTCTAAACTGTGTTTGGTATCCGGTCCTAAGGACTGACTTCCAACATTAATTCTCTTTTCATCTGTGTTGCACATTGAGTTTTTCTTTCTCTTTTTAAATTCCAGTGGCTATAAATTTGTTGGCTTTTTAAAATTTCAGATTCTGAATTGCTTCTTTTGCATATCTCTGTTCTTATTTTTTTTTTCTGCACAATTTTATTTTATTGTTTTCAAGGATTATTATCCCTCTGGCTTTTTGAGTATCCTTAAACATGGTATTTTATTTTATTTTACTTTACTTTATTAGAGAAAAATGGGGGAGGGGCAGAGGGTGAGAGAGAGAGAGAGAGAGAGAGAGAGAGAGAGAGAGAGAGAGAATCTTAAGCAGGCTCCACGCTCAGTGCACAGCCTAACACACGGGGCTCAATCCCAGGACCCTGGGATCATGACCTGAGCCAAAATCAAGAGTCAGATGCTCAACCAACTCAGCCACCCAAGCACCCTTAAACATAATACCTTAAATTGCTTGACACCAAGAGTTTATGGTAGAGGCATTTGAGTCAAGGGAGGCAACGTGGTATTCCTGAAGTAGGACAGTCGTGGGCTGGCCATCGTAATGAGTGAGGTGAAGGGTGTCTGCTGCACGTTGCATGGTTAATTATGTCAAATGTTTTGAGAACTCCAGTTCTGACCACTTGGAATTGCCAGAACTCAGAGCCCCCAACGCACAATTTAGGACAGTTCAAACTGCCAAACTGAGGCCAAAGACAAGGTGTCTGCAAAGACAAGGTGAGTCATAAGACTTGGAAAACTAGCAGGCTAGCAATAGGCCCCCAGCACAGCAGGTGGGAACCAGGTCAGCTCTGCATATTATTGTGGATGTCCAGGATGAGGTCAGAGGTGCCATGTGACCCAGGAATGATATAACCTTACAGAGAAAAGCAAACACTATCACAGCACACTGGAGTTGCTTGATTTGGAGTCATTTCCCCCCTAATGCCTATAGTCCTAACACCACCAAAACTACAAGCAGGAACGAGATGAAAGAGGCTTCCAGAGACAACAGAGAAAGAAAGTTAGTAGAGTTAGTGTAAATCCAAATTTGAAAATGAGTCTTTTTCTGAAGGCAGTTTCTTTCTCTGCAGTCATAAATGAAACTGGACAGTTCTCACTCACACACCCAGTCTTACAGACATTAATGAGCACCCAGTGTGTGCTTGTCACCTTGAAAGGCACCGGGATAGAAAAAAAGACAGTCCCCACTCTTGGAAAGGCCGCTATCAATGAGTGAAGGCGTTTACAAGCAAATCATTGTAAGTCAGTATTAATTCTACCTAGATGATTTGGAAGGACCACCAAGAGAAATCATCCAGGAGGAGAAAAGGGTAAAGAGTGTTCTAGGCAGACTGATGCTGGCAGGAAGGTTTCAGAGCTATTCAGTGGACGCTGAGTCCCGTTTTTGGACTGGGGTAGGGAAGCTACAGAAGTTGAGGTTGAAAAAGCACATATGTATAGATTATATTTCATCTACTCTAAGGTGCCACTAGTTGTAAAGTGAACTATTATTTCATGTACAATCAAGAAAAAATCCTGCTCACTAAATTATAACACAGCATTGATTGCAAAACATTCCTATTGTAGAGGGGCTAAAATGGAAGGCAATGTCCTGCTCAGAGTGGATGAAATTTGGCAATTCCCAAAAGAAGAAATATAAAAGATAAATTAACGTTGGAAAACAGATTAAAAAAATAAATAAAACAAATACAAAGTAAATGTGAAAATAATTTTGTCTAATCAAATTGGTAAAGCATTAATGTTAGCATTAGCAAGGGCATGGTAAAAGGCAAACTCACCACTAAAACTATAAAATAATATTACCTTTATGGAAATCATTTTGACAATAATATATCAAGAACCTAAATATGTACATATTCTTTGAGCTAGTAATCCTACTAAAGAATCTATTCTAAATCCACACTTACAGACTCAGAAGATTTGGATACAAGACTGTGAGATTATTTATAATAACAAAAATAACATAAAAGCAAAAGTTATCCATGAATAGATACATAAATTGTGGTATAATATGAAATATAAGTCAGTCACTGAAATATTATTTAATATTTAATAATGGGGGAAATATAACAGTAAATTTTAAAAGGGAAGAAACAAAATTCTCTGTAGAATATAATTCAAATCTAGGGGGAAAAAGCATCTAATATAGACTGGAAGGAATGGCAATCTTGGTCACCTCTAAGTGCTAGCATTATTAACATTTTCCTTCTTAAACGTTTTATTATTTTCCAAATTTTCCAATGTCCATATTTACCTTTTATGACCTCTCCTTCCTCCCAAACAAGTTTTGCCAGATTTTACTTATAAAACTTAAATTGTGGTAGAGAATGTAAGCCTATGCATGGAGACAGAATGACCAATAGGTGTTCCTCATATTACATAGCAATTACACAGGATCATTGTGAATGCTTAAAATTTTCTGGCAAACATTAGATGGTATCCAATACAGACCGTACAGGACTTTCATATCTCTCAATAGTGGAGATTAGCTATGAGTCAGTTCTATGCTAAATTCTCAAGCATTATTTCTAATCCTTACCATCATGCAGACAGATGAGAAACAGAGTTCCAAGAAGCTGAATAAGTGTAGTGAGCTTGCACAATTTGAACAAGGCAAGGCTGGGATTTGAACCCAAGCCTCTCACAAAGACTCACACTCCCTTCCCTGTACCATTTGGCTCTCAAAGAAGTTCTTCCATAGCCTGCCCCAATGGACATCAAGGAAGAACACGATTCTACTCTTTCCATCAGTGAGCAGGAAAGATTGTGAACCAAATATGTGTACATAATGTGCATTCCAAACGTTACAAATGTTGACAACAGAGGCAAAGCTCTCTGATAATGTGGGGTGGACTAGATAGATAAGGGACCAGATTCCCATTTTATCAACCGTCAAAATCAACTCCTGAGAAACCAGCCCTTTCTGTTCCCTGTGATTGCTAAGGTCATGGTGCTGTGCCATCTACCTACCTGGCAAGGTAAGGCGACTCACAGAGCTAGTGCTTGGGGCTGGCGAGCCGTGGGAGCGCTTCTTGGTGCCTAGGAAGAGGAAAAAAAGGGGTAAGGAAAAGCAGGATTGTGGACAGACTTGTAGGACAGGTAAATGCTCATCTGAAACATTATCAAATAATCCAGATATTTGGGTCTTAAAACAACGTTTGGGAGAAGGTTGGGTGAGGTTGTGGGAGCAGCACGTATTCCATGGTCCAAAAGAACCAGGAGCATAGCCTTTACCTCTGTGCGTGTGATGGTTCTCAGTTTCCTGTCCCCAACACATCACAGAGCAGAACCACACTTTAGAACCACCAAGGAAGTTTTCTAAATACACAGTTGCCTGAGCGCCACCCCCAGAGATTCTGTTCTCACTGTACTAGGGTGGAACTCTGGCATCAGTATGTTTAAGTCCCCCAGATGATTTTATGTGCATCCAGGGTGGAAGACTGCTGCTGTGGAAGGGAAAGTTCTAGATTTAGAACCAAGGAAACAGGGGTTTGTCCCCAGAGACTTTACAGGCTATTGAACCTCAAACAATTAACTTGATTTTTCTGAAGCTCAGGTCTTCTGAAAAATAAGGGAAATAACAATGACATCAAAGTGTTCTGGCGAGTATGAAAGGGACCATGGTGTGTGTGCATGTGCAGGAGACCATACTAATGCTCGGTTAGTGGGGTCCATGGGCTCCCTGCAGCTGGCATCAAAACTCCCACCAGGATGGGGCACCTGGGTGGCTCAGTTAAGCATGAGACTCTTGATTTCAACTCAGGTCATGATCTCATGGATTGTGGGTTTGGGCCCTGCATCGGCCCCGAGTTGATAGTGCAGAGCTTGCTTGGGAATCTCTCTCCCTCTCTCTCTGTCCCTCCCCTGCTCCTATGCTCTCTCTCTCAAAATAAATAAATAACAACAACAACAACAAAAACATCCCACTAGGAAAGGGATTATCTATCTTCGTTCATATGAACAGTTTCGTGGGCCACGAGGGAATGACAAGGCAGACCCCAGAGTGAGGATCAGGAAGGAGAGAGAAAACAAAGGGAGGGCTGAGTGGTTGTGCAAAAGAACATTCACATAAACATATAAATATGTATGTGTGTGTGTGAGTGTATACACACACAAGTATATGTATTTTTTATTATATTTATGCATATGCACACAGACATGCATGGGTATACACATTCACATATATTGTGTATACAAATGTTATTTATCCACTCATTCATCTCTTTCTTTATTTTGTCATCCAGAGTGGGGCAAAAGAGGCCTGGACATCAGAATCCAGCAACACGGCAGACGCCTGGAGTCTGAGCTGGCAGATGTGCGGAGAGAATTCTTAAACAGAAGATATACATGATCCACTGTCATTTCTGTTACAAGTCCCCTGAACCTACTCCAACTTTCTGTAACATCTACGTTACACGCAGAGGCCTGATGTGTACGGAGGTTGTGTTCATTGAGAAATCGCTGTCTGACAGTCAACACAGTTGACTTCTCATCAGAGGAAGCGGGAACTTGGGGCTGGAAGTGAGCGGGGAAACTCCCCCCCCCCCCCACCGCCCGAATCGGGGATGGTGTCTGAGAAGTTTCATTTTAGTCTTACAGGCTAGGGTACCACCCTGATATTCTGTGTTATTGTTATTATTATTGCTGGCAGTGGTCAGGGCAGTAGTGTTAACAGGAGAAGAAGCAACAGGAAAAATAGAAAACACAAACGAATCCAAATACCTCAGGGCCACAGAAACGGTTAATTTGCAGGAGGTGAGAGAAGCTACATCGGGCAGAACTTTACGTCCCTGTGGTTCAGGTCTCATATGTGCCCTGAATATCAGAGTTGGCAGGGAATGCAGAGGGCCCAATCCTGGCTCTGAGGGTGATTCAGAATTCCCTGAGGTGATTTCTATAAATGTGGCATCCAGGGCCCTTTCCTGAGCCTACTAAAGTGAAATACCCAAGGAATGGAGCTAGATGTCTGCAAGTCAACAAGTTGCCCAGGTGGGTCTAATGACCACTGGTAGCATGAGGTGTCACAGACACCCCGAGGTGAAAAGCCCAAAGTGAAACTCTGGGTCAGGACCAGGGCTGCCTCATTGCACAACTCCAGGGGGTGCCCTTCACAATGCATCCTACGCAAAGAATGGTGGGCCTGTGCGTAGCAAGTCAGCTCTGATCAGGGGTACTACCAGGATGCAAATCCATGCCTCTAACCTTCTTGTCCAGAGCCACTTCTGGTCCACCAGAAATGCCTCTGTGTCCCACTGATCTGCATCTACACCAGGGCGCCAATGACTCAAAGCATGTATCCCTCCACTCACAAAACACCTTACTTGTCTCACTGTCCCCTCTACCATAGGGCTTACAACAGCGGCGCAACACCCAGGCTGCAGGAGCGGGCTGTCCTGTGCCTAGTAGGAGGTTTAGCAGCATCCCTGGCCTCTACCACTAGGTGTCAGTAGCACCTCCCTATCGAGATCTTCAAAAATGGCCTCCTGACAATGACAAATGTTCCCTAGGAGCAAAATTGCCCTCAGGTGAGAACCATTGCTTTAGGATGGAGACTGGGTTCAGGTTTTTTATTCAGAGTGGTAATTCACAATTTGACCGCTTGGTCATTAATAATAGTCACTGTTGCACATCAAGTGGTTACTATGTTCTAGGTACCATATTAGCTATAAATAATTAAATGTACATTAGTTATCTTTCCTGATAGTAACTCTCTGATGATAAAATAATTCCCGTTTTATGGAATTATGGAATTTGGAGACGAAAGCTTTTGCACAAAGCTACTGAGTGGGGCAATACTTAAGCCAAGATCCTTCAGAGTTCAAACCTAGAGACACTTTTCCCTGTGACTCTTGCTGTTTTTTGACTAACTCAATATCCAGGCTCCCTTCAAGTGCAGTCATACTAAATTTGCCTCAGGATAAGAAAAACCTAAACAATTATTTTAACAAAAAGGAAAAACAAAACGAGATTTTCAGGCCCAACCAAGCACTGGTGAGCCAGCATTTCCAGAAGGGCTTGGAAGTTTCACAACTGCCCCAGGTGAT
The DNA here is from genome assembly GCF_007474595.2 of Lynx canadensis. Lineage (NCBI taxonomy): Eukaryota > Metazoa > Chordata > Mammalia > Carnivora > Felidae > Lynx > Lynx canadensis. Next base: position 122,556,513 of record NC_044304.2, read on the forward strand.
TCTGATCATCACGCAGGCTTGGAAAACTTTCTGCAATAGAAATTTCCTTGTTGTTGTCTCACTACTGGAAAATACGGCACTCTGCTTTCCATGGCTACTCTTGTGAACTTGAGAGATCAAACATAACGTTGCCTATGCGAGCCCTTGAAAACCTGCAAGGCACTGAATGACAAGCCTTCAGTGTTATTACCTGTAGAAACATTCGCTAGTACTAGGTGATTTCATACAAATGCTTGGTGCAATTAAAAGAAAAATGACTCACTGTGATTTTTTTGAAACCCTGCAGTTTGGTGGCTTTTCCTTGGGACAGGTTTTTATCCCCTTGGTATGGTCTTTGCAGACACTGAGTGACATGGGGACCTCTGGGAGCCTTGGGTCAGTGGAAAAGTGGAACCGCAAGCCCTCTAGACATGGAGTTATTTTTTCTGTGTGCTGGATGAAATGCCCAATGTACCAGGAAAAGGGAGCAATCATCCACATCTCTCCTAATCACAAGTCACAAACAGGTAGCATGTGGAGACACATAAAATAAACCTGTTTGTGATTTCTCCCACCCTTTAGATGGCATCATGGACTATTGTGGGTGGTTAAGTTCTGAGTCAACCTCCTACTGGCTCCCCGTAAACTGGGGTTGTATTCCTGAAATCATTTTCCATCCCACAGCCACCAAACTTACCTATCACTTTACTCACAGTGCCATTTGTGGGAATAATACTCAACTCATGTAAGTTTCATTTTCTAAAACCCCACCCCTCCTTTGCTCCAGTTGCCAGAGAAAACACCAGAAACTGAGCTGGAAGATCTAGGTCCGGATCAGCTTCCAAATTGTGCCCTACTGTTCCATGCCAGCAGAACACCTTGGGACACATATAACTCTAGGATTTATCGTAGAAATCTACTTGGGAATGACGCTCTGTGAGTGATTCAGAATTCACTCTGTCAGAGCTTTTCCATCCTGGCTACACATTAGGATCACCTGGGGAGTTGTAAAGAAAATATGCTAAAACCCAGGCACTTCCCCCTGAAATACTGTTCAGTCGGCCTGGGGTGGAGCCCAGGCCTGGGCAATTTTCAAGTTCCCAGCTGAGCCCGCTCTACAGCCGGGAATGAGAAGCACACACTCAGTGAATACCTATAGAAGATATTTCTTTCAGCCCTCAGGCGAAGCGTTCTTTCTTCTGAACAACTGGTGTGCTTTTCCTCAAGGATGACGGGAATCTTGTAAATGCCTTCTTTTCATTTTTATTTAGGTTTCCAGGAAACTCAGATCCAATTTATGAAATAATGCTGGGAACTGGGGAGGCCTCTTCAGCCTGCATGATTGCTTACTAACATTTGTCCTGGTTTGCTCCATCTACACTAGCTACTTTTTGCCTCTGGTTTTAGTTTGCTTTCTTAATGTCTTAAAAACAAATTGATTAATGATTTTAGAATTCCAAAATATTTTATAAATGAAGTAGGTAAAATGAAAACACGAATAATCAACCACATCAGGGCTGACATCGCCAAGCTTTATGTTCCTCATCTCTAAAAAACTTAAAACCATTGATTTCAAGATATAATTGTGGGGATCGAGTAACGGTGCACATGAGGAAGTACTTAGCAAACTGTGCAGTGTGATATAGTGTTTATTATTAGTTTATGCTCGAAAGAAAGGGGTGTGTGCTTGAGTGTGTGTAAAGTAGCTAATATGTCATCTTTGGAAGATAAGCATTTTAAGGTCACAGATTACACTGTCCTTGACCCACGGCATGTGAATGTTCAAAGAGTAAACAACCCAATCAGTCAGCTCGGGGCAGAAATGTCATCACTGCAGCTTGTGTGACTGGAAGGATCTTTTGACAAACGAATAGCTTTCAGATATTTCAAATTAATGTCCTTCGTTGGTTCAGCTAAAGGGCAACGAATCCAATTCATCAAGAGTCTGGAGAAGAAGACACTGATGGAAGTGACACCCAACCTTGGGGCAGATACACACACCTAAGACTCAGGACAAGAGGTTAGCAGTAAACCCCAGTGATAGGCAGCTTGATGTTGAACAAACAATTCCCCTTCTGCAAAATAGGGTGAGCACCGCCAAGCCCGCCGGGAAGGGGTGTTTTAAGAGCCCTTGAGATCAAGTGTCATCATTAGTAATGGTGCAACAAGAGCAATGTTGTTACAACACAAGCAGATGGATCCCACAGGCGGAGGTGGGTGCTGAAAACGGAAGTAGGAAAAGTGTCTATCAACCTACAGGGCATTTTCAATCCCTTTCTTTTAGCATTTTACAATATCTGCCTTTGTGATACACACAACCTCTGATCTCTATTGCTAAGCACATCCACCAACACCTTCTCTGTGTTTCACCCGGGGTGTGGCAGAGGGCAGCAAGCCGTTGCCTGATGCCTCAGAATAGATCACCATTTTTGCCTCTTCCCATCCTTGACAAAAGCATCAAGAGAAGCCCACGTTCTGCTCAGGGCTGTGGCATCACTGAAGGAGGCTGCATTGCTTCCAACCCACCCATACCTCCCAAAGAGTTGTCTTCCAACAGCGTATAAATTAGGGCTGCACAGTCACAGTTAAATAACCCTCTTCCTCCCCCCTACAACCACCATCAGTACAATGCCTTCTTTGTAACTTGATCTCTGTTTATCACAAAGAACAATGCCCCAAAACACAAGAGCTACTCAGACACGCAACACTGTATGCTATTTAAATACGGCTGTTTTAATATCTGAATGTGCCTTGGAATTGGGCCTGCAAATGACGAGTCAAACAAATGTTCATAACCCTTGACCCAGTAACTATACATCTAGGAGTTCATCCAATGGAGATATTCAAAAATGCTATAAAGCCTAGGAACAAAGAACTCCATTGCCACGTTGTTTACAATTGCCAAAAAAATAAAATAAAATAAAATAAAAACAGGTAACTTAATTGTCCCACAGCAGAGAGTTGGTTAAGTAAACTGGACTAAGCCATGAAATGAAATATTCTGTTGCCATTGAAATCACATTAACAAAGAGCGTTTTTTAAATGGGACAATGCTGATAATCCAATGTTATGTGAACAAGCCATAATACAAAAGTAAACATACTGCACTCCATGGCCTCGATTGGGTAAAACACAATAGCAAAAACCAGAAGGCATTGAGGAAGGAAGTGACAGTGAATAATTTTTGGATAGGGCATTACAAGTGAATTTCATTTCATTATACTTTTCTATATTTTTTAAAATGAGTAAAGTCTGCGTTTGCTTTCAGAAAAAAAAAATTTAAAAATACGTTTCAATGCACAGCAAACACAGCCACTTTGGATGAACATCACAGCCTCCTTTGTTAAAGTAATAATCCAGTGGAGTTACTATGCAGGAACAATACACAGAGGTGGCCCAGATAAGAGGGCGGGGTCTGTGTAATATCCTCGCCACCAGGAAAGTCCCTCTTAGTGGCTGGTTTGAAGGAGGTAGGCTCAGTGCCATCCTGTATGTAAACCACTAGTGGTTTACATTACATTACAAACAGGGGTAATGACTATTCCCTAGTCAGGCTCCTGATGTTCATTGCTGCAGAAAAAGAAAATATTGCCAGGTAGGCCTTTCAAGAGAAAAGAAAAGGAAAAAAAAAACGTCTGGAATTTGAAAACTGGCGTCACAGGATTGGAAAACCATGCCATCATATCCAGAAGAAAACTGAACATATGGAAGCCAGCTTAATTCCATGAATGCTGACATTTCTTATGCCCTGAGGAGCTTCTGATAACCATCCACCTCACCTCTCAAAAAAGATTATGAGATGTGATGCACTGTGTATATCTTCCAATGGGCAGGCAAAGGCACTTGGTACCTAGGTGTTATGTGGTGTTCAGAAGGATACAAAAGAGACAGATGGTTGAGTGAGTTTGGACAACCCCATATCTGGGACAGAACACAGACAACAGCAAGAAAATATTAAAAGAAAGAAAAAACAGCATTTCAGTTTTCAAATTCCAACTGAGAGATGAACTCATTGTTTTTATTTGGTAATCGGAAGAACATACAAGTACTTATTCATTACTAGATGATGGGGGAAATTATACATTGACAGACTGTTGGCCTCATCCATGAAATAAAGATTTACAATAAACACATCTTTAATTTATTGAGAGCAGTTTAGCATTTCTGTTTTACATGAATCTTTACGAATTATTTTTGCATTTGGAGATGTGATGCTATGGCATTTGAATAGTTTGTTTTAGTACAAACCAGCATCATAGGGAACAAAACACTCTTCTTTAGAATGGATGACCATTCTCTTGCCCTACGATATACAAATGCAAATCACAACCAGCATTTTATCTGCTAGAAACATATTTTACATTATGGAAGTACATTCTATCACTGCCATAAAATAAAGACAAGTCCATGTTACCATCTTCCCTTTTGAAAGAGCATTCTCAGGACATATCCAGAAATCTCTTCCTCAACCCTCCAAAGAACTACTTATTTGGCATGATTTGGATGGAGGTTTGGGGTTTTGGTTCTGCGTGCCTCCCTCTTTTGAGTCTTTTTAGACATTCTTGGTATTAATCTAGACATCTCCCACAAATCCAGCTGAACAGCAGCAAAATCTAAAGCTAAGGAGATGAGCTGAGTTATGCATTCACATATGGCCAGTGCCCATATCAAGAGAGGATCTACCCACAGTGAGGGCATGGCATCCTAAGGAGAAAAACCCTGTGAGGGCAAAGTGTGCTCTACACTGAGGGAAGGTAACAGCATTACATCAGTCTCAAAGTGGTTCACCTTGCTTTGGGTAACTGGTTTCCCATGAGAATTTCCTTTTTCCTCCTTCCTTTCCCCAGTCTATTCCCTACTCCCCACCTACCTACCCCACCCTTGGCTCCCAACATTTCCTCATGTTAATTACATTGGAACAAGATGGGTTTATTCCCTCCCCCCCCCCAACACACACACCATTATTTTGTGTTTCCTTGTGCTTAAAGATACTACAAGCAGAATGGCTTGCCTGGACAGAGGCAAAATAAGGAATTTATGAAAGGTAGAAAAATGAGGGAAGAAAAGAAGGGAAAGGTAACAGAAAGGTATGAAAAAGGGAGAAGACACTTAAATTAGGTAGGGGGAGGAATCTGGCTGTACAGTGGGCACCAGAGCTGATAAAAACCTAACTGAGCTCTACAAATGAAAATAGCAAATATTTTTAAAAATTTTGTACAGCATATAAAATTGTATAAAAATATCATCAAAGCAAGAAAAAAGAAAAATGTATATTCTACAGTTCTATCTCTAGAATCAGTTACTAGACAATACTTATGGCTGTATATTTTTACTATATATCTAAGTATATCAGTGTGTGACTATATCTCTGTACTATCGCACATATAGCCATTCAAAGACAAGGACATTAGTATACAGATACCTACCCCAAGATAGATCATGACAGAGAAGCGAAGACTATACAACAATGTGCCTCCAGGGCAATCTTTTTAAAAGCCAATCCATAGCTACTGGGTTTTAATGGGTTTTATTTTAAATGAATTATCCTGCACCATAACCTGACAGAGAAATGTTTCTGCAGGTTCAGAAGCCAGCTCCTATGAAGATACATGGGTGAAGTTCAGGGATCATGGCTGAAGCTGACCAACGCTGAGGGCCTCCATGATGGTACTGAATGGCCTGCTCCAGACAGCATTTACCTCCCAAGGGAGGGTGAGTAAGTGTGCCTTGAGTGAGCTGAAAGGGCCCACACACCACCCCCTGCTTCTTCTGGCTCAGTGGAAAGCAATGTGGGCTGGCACCAAGTTCATTTAGTGAAGCCAGCCTTTGCCAGCGTTGAGTCACTTCCACTTGGGAACAGAAACCAGAATAAAGGTAAATTCATCTCAAATACATCTGAAATATTTCAATGGAAAATGGGTGAGATGGTGGTGGGGATTAGTTAAGATAACCAGGAACTAAGAATGTTTAAACTGACGTTCATGAATTTTCCAGTCCAGACCTTCCACCGTGTACCCACTCTTGTTTAGTGTAAAAACAAGGTGTTCTTTCAATGAAACAATTCTTGATTATGCAGACTTTCCTGGGAAAGGACCTAGTCTTTTACAAATGTCTAATGAGAATACCCAGAGGACTACTTCCCATTTTTCTAACCTCTCTGAAGCCAAATTAACTTAACTCTGTCAAATGTCCTAGGTGGCTCTGTTACCATTCTAATTCTAGTGTCACCTCAATGCTCAGTGTCTTGACAAGAGGAAATCTTAAACAACTGAAATCTGGTCTTGGCAGGTAATGTGTCCCTGGTTCTCAGAGGGATGTTTCGTAGAAATATTGTGTTGTTCATTACATTTTTTTTCATTAAGTTCATTTTCTAAGTGATAATGAGGCCTTTAACGATGGAGCACTGCTGATGAATCACAAGTATTACTTTCCATTTATTCATACATAAGATCCAATATAACATCGTTGTCGCACCATCATGTTCCTTAATGTCCAACTTTATGTGGTTCAATGCTGTACCAACCGTAATATCGGCAGAGCAAAACTGGGCAAAGATTCCCCACCCTGCACATATAGAATCTCCTGTTTGCTCCCAGAGAGTCTATTTTGGATTTTAAATATTTCAACTTGGATTATAAATATAAATCCACTGGTATTTCATATAGATTGGTGTCATCATCCCTTTTAAAAGAACAATTTCAGAGAAATCCTGTTTTGTTTTATTTTTCTTAAATCCTAGAGCCATAGAGAAGTTTTTATTTTTTATTTTTTCACAAATTTGGCTCTGACAATTTCCCCCAAACTACTTGCAATTTCCTATCCCTTATGATAGGCTATTTGTGTCTCTAGGTTATGTTTGCATATACTTAGAAATTAAGCCTTTAGTGATATGCTTGGTATATAAGAGCTGCTGAATAAATGTTCAGGTAAATCTGAGCTTTGTTTGCACTCACAGGTGGAGGGTGGAATGCAGCGGGACAGTTGTGTATGCACTTCTTGAAAGCTGACTGTGTGCCGGGGCCCTGTGGGGAACCCCCTGCTGCTGCAACTCCTGATGGGATATGTGGGAATCTCAGAATCAGAACAAAGTTTCCAACTGGAAAAAAACAACGTTGCCTGGATTCTTTAAATCCCCTTTATTTGGGACATAATACTGCACACATAGGCTTTAATCTCAGAATCTTCTCTATCTCATTATGAGAAAAAGATTAAGTGTTTTTTTTTTTTTCTTGTTTTCCCCCATACTCCACGGGGGACCTTATGAAATCATTTCTAACATATAAGTCTCTGCCCAATGGTTAAGAATAGAAGAAAATATATATTCTATCTATCTATCTATCTATCTATCTATCATCTAAACAAAAGTGATCCATAACAGAAGTGATACTAAAAGACCAGTATTCTTACTCCCAAACTATGGATTATAAAATTGGTCTCCATCTTTTGTCTACATTCTGTCTCACGTCCTGTAATAATGTTGCTCTTTACTTTTCGCTTTTCAAATTTACTAAAGGCGTGGTTCCAAGTGGAAAATATAATACAATGGCTTTAATTCAGCAAATGAAATAAACAGGTACACTCCATTGTTCTTTGGCTCTTAGGTGTTTAGATACTATTTTACTGTTTATGTATATCAGGTCCTCAATGGGATCCTGTCAGATGTTTTCAATAGTTTTTAAAAGCTCCAAGAATGAAATGGATAATGGAAGAAAATCCATTTGAATTTAATGGGTTAGAAATGAGTCTCTTGCCTGCTGCCATAAGTTATTAGGGCTCATAACCTAAGAAAGGTTGGAGTGAATGAAAGATGGAACAAAGATCTCCCTATGGATGGATCATTATGCCATCAAAACATACCACATCATCAAAACCTGGATGTAGACAATTTGGTGACACAGGGACCCAAACGTTAGGGCCACCTGCACTGGAAAGCGTTCCGCCCAGGGATATGTAGAAATTGTGTTTTGTCCATGGTGGAAATGTCCCTACTGCTTTCTCCACACACTGGTCAATTCAGGTGTGTAAGCCCTTGCTTTCTATGTGACAGCCTAACACTAAGATGCCGTACTCCATGCAATGGAAGAATGTGTGTCCCTTATCACTGTTCTTTTGGAAGTTGTTTCAAGAGAACAAAAACACCACAGAGAATGAGCTAGAGCTTTGGAAATACTGACTTGTTTTATCAATGTTTTATCTACTCCAGTATCAATTTATACCACAATAATACATATATTTTTATTTTTAAAAAGTAGAATAATTTTGCATTTTTACTCAATGTCCCTTCAAAATACTTTTTCTGGATTTAAAAATGAGTTACATGGAGCTTTGTTTTTCCACACAGCAAATTCCAAGCAGAGTTCTCTACTGAAAGCAATTCTCTTCCCATTCTTTTTTAGCTAATTAATGACTCAAGGCAAATGAAAAACATTTCCATCTTTATAGGTGCTAGAAAAAATGGCTATATTCCTGTTTCTTTCTCAGATATTGTTTATTCTTACTTGTTAAGAGTATAAAAAGGAAATTGTAAGCTTTCTATTTTGACTGGCTGCAAAGCTCTACATACAAAAATGCAGAATAGAAATGAGGTAAAAGGCTCCAAGATGAAAGATTGGACATGCACTGGTTGGTTGTATTTCAGTCCTATACAAAACCATATCACCTCAAAGAGCATAGTTTGCAAACTGATGTCCCATGGACTGAATGCAGGTCACAGGCATGCTTTTTTGGACCCACATAGTCTTTGGAAATTTCTGAACTCATTGCCAATATTTGAAAATTTGGAGAAAGTTTACATAAAATCCAAAGTATCTAGGATCCCCATTCCTACGCAACACTAATCCTGTAGCTGACTAATAATTGCCCCCTTTCGACAGCACACACCTCAACATACAAATGACTCCAATTCCTCACAGTCCCTCCTGTCCTTTCTGCCTCGCTACTGCCAACTGCCATTGATCGCAAGAACATATTATATGGCTTGATTTACTCAATTACTTGACCTGTCAGGCCTCTGCTTTGGATTTGTGACCACATTATTTACTGTGGTCACTGTTAGGAAAGCAGAGGGAACTACAGAAAAATATGTGTTATCACAATGCAAAATGTAAAGCTGACCAAAGAACTCTGTTTAAATGTCAGTACACAACTGTCATTCTATTCAGATCGTTCTGTTGGGTAATATTTCAGAGAGGCAAGAGGCCCTGTAGACTACATACAGGGTCTCCTTTCTGTCTGAAGAAATAGCAACATTTTGCCTTAGGAATAGATTTTTAAAATGTTTTGGTGTTTTTAATGTAGAAATTAAATCTGCAATGGGGAATATGCCTAAGCCTACCATCTAGCTCTTTCTCTTCCTATTACTAATCCCACTCTATCACCAGTATGTTCATGGAGTTTCCCCTTGGGAAGGACTCAAAGATTCCTTTGTGAACCATAACCATTTTTAAGCATCAGTTTTATCCAAATCAAAGCATTTAGACCCACAACATTACACTTCACTTATACTCCACTGGATTCCATTTCGACCTGGATTCAGGAAGTGTATCTTTATCCTTTTTCCATGCTATCTATGTCCATGATTCTTACTTTTGATTTGTGCTAAATTGTCTCTTGTGTGATATTTTTAAAGACTCACTAAAATGAGAAGAATTATCTGACATATTTCCCTTATACTAATTCCCTTAGCACTTCCCTGAATAGAAAGAAGAGTGATCAAGTGAAACCATAAATATGCAAAAGAAGAGGGCCAGCCAGTGGTAAAAATTTCAGTAAGCAGTTAGTTATGGATGGTAACCAATGAAAGCAATGTGTTTCCAACCTAAACAGTATGGTCATTAGCTGAAACATTCAGGTTTATATTAATGAATGCAAAGATAAATAAAGTACTTACAAATAAAGAGTCCTATAGTATAATCTCTTTTAAAAAAAGAATCTCATATATAAATGGAAAGACGAGCATAAGAACAATTTTTAAGTATGAAAGAAAGTTGGAGAAAAAGAATGTTCCTGACTCAGGAAAGGAACAACCAGAGACTGGAATCATCATCTTAGCTGTGATGGAGGGCCAGCACGGCTGTCTCCACCATCAGCAGCCAGTACAAAAATAACAATTTAAAGTAACAGCATCGACAGTAATAAAATGGCGATTACTGTGCATGTGACTTTTTCAGACCTCCCTCAGCATATCCAGGATGTCCATCCAGGCCAGACAGGTGCCTTGAAAGCCAGGGCATTGGCAAAGAATTCTGAGGAAGTCCCTTCATGTTTTGTTTCTGTTTGTGCAAAAATCTCGAGTTGTTTTATTTGCCTGGGGGAGGATTTCCCCAGAGTTCTTAGACCTCACACCAGCTCCCAGAGAGCCATCTCTTGGAAGATGGCATGAGGCAAGGCCAAGTGTGGGGGACTTGTTTCTGAAAGTTGTACACCTTCCCCAGATATGGGTCTTTGTGAAGGAGAAGGAGAATGAAGAAGCTCAGCTAAAATGATGCAAGACATGGCAGCCTCTTTAATTGTATGTGAGGTGTGTTTTACTCTTCTGAATCTGAAAAAAAGAAAAAGAAAAAGAAAAGTGTCAATGCTGCCTTTCCCCCCTCCCCCACCTTCTCCACCCTCCAGGTCTGAGGAGAAGAAAAATCTAAGGAACAACAACAACAACAAAAAAAAAAAAAAAAAAAAAAAGAGAGAGAGAGAGAAGTATCAATTAAACATTTCCATACTAGTCATTGCTGTCTCCTTTGTAGTACAGTTTGTTCTGTTCATAAAGGGAAACTCTCAGTGGAGAATTTTAAACACTGGTTACATTCAAAATCTTACCAGTTACTTTAAACTTGACTATCAAACATTTGGTTCCCTCAATATGGATCTAAGATACTTTATTTTTGACCAAGATGACAGGGACTGCCTTGTTTGGCTAATATGCTTCAGGGGTCAGTGGGACTGAAAGGAATCAGATTCACTGAATCCCAGCCATTTCCATACCAAAAGCAATGTTCCCCTCTCAGAATTTTTGCCCTACCCTTAGAACCTTCCCAGAAAAGATTCAAAACAAGACGGGTCCCAGCTGAAATCATTGTGCAGATGGGCAAATCAACTGACTTCTCTACTGGGCCCAGAGTCAGGTGGTGGAGGAAGAAGACAAAGATGGAAACAGGACTAAATTAATGGAAACAGACAATGCTGGACTTTTTTTTTTTTTTTTTTCATTTGGCATACCCTACCCCTATGCAACCTCACTGGGCTTGAAAGGAAACTCTAAAAAGCAAGCAGACAAACCAAAACCATTATGTTATTGCTTCCCCTAAGTGGTGCATGGTCTGCCAGCCACCATGCCTTGTAGTTAGACAGGGTTCTCTCCTGTGCAGGACTCCAGGTGGGAGAGGAGTACAGTGGCTTAGGCTTTATGGATAACACCACCACCTACAGAAATGTCAGGAGTCAACAGTGGGTAAGGAACATTTCCTATTCAACTTTAAAGACTGAGATACTCTCCTAAATAAGACTTAGTTGAAATTAGACAGCAAACTAGTCGAGAAATAGGAGAGTCCTATCTGATCTATTGTAATTACTATCAACTCTCCATTTTCCAGGGGCCGTTGATCTAGCACTGCTGTTATTCCTCTTTCTTCATTCTGGTCCATTGTATGTTTACCTTCCATTAGCACCTTCACTTATTTGGGAGAAATACTTCTGGCCAATCAGTTTACTCTGATACTAGCTAGCACTGTCAGTGAGGGAAGTTGCCAGTTGCCTCTCTGCAACCTGCCAGAGGAAAGGGGTGAAAAAAAAAGCTGAAATAAGGACTGAAAATTTCCCCCTTGATTCTAATTATCTATGCACAATTTGTTCTGTGTGGAAGTTGCAAGACAGGACCCCTCCTTAGGGCTCTGGCCCTGCCATTATCAGTTTGGGGGTCATATGTAATGAGCCTCCTTTTAGACAGTCATCATAGCACTAACCATCTTAGGAGATGTCCCCAGGTCCTTAAATACAAAACCAAATTTTATAATGATGATATAAGTTTGAGTTTTTAATGAATGATCAATTGGTTGGAAGAATGCTAGGGACAGACAGCTGGGGACTAGGACACCTGTTATACCCAGTGAGCCTTAATTAACCAACAGGGAAGTGATGCACATCTTATTTCATGCAGCCTGGGTTAGCAGTGGCCAGATGTCCAGTCTGCTGGGTTCCAGAGATGGAAAGAAGTCCATCTAGGGTCTAAGTGGAACCCACAGGACTTTGACAGAAGACCTTTCTCCTTTTCTATTCATTGCTTATGAATGAGATGAGAAGTGGCTGGCTGTAAATCTCCATCCTCCCCTCCACAGTCTTTATTTACCCCTCCCCTCCACAGGGATGGAGGGGAGGGGTAAATAAAGGAAATGTGGTTTTAAGCTGCACCTGTGTTCATTAAGTACAGCCAACAGTAAAAGAAAAAGAGACATATGCTCTTTTTGGGTCTGTGACCTGAATGACTGTCATGGCCTTCCTGAACACATGCTCTCTCTAAAGTAGTTTCTGTTTATGAATCTTTTAGGGCACTTACTGTAAGGTCCTTCATATCATAGCTATCTGCAAGAAGATGTTCTACCCAGACGATAGACTCCTTGATGGCAGAGAATACATCATTTATCTTTGTAACTCTTTTTGCATATAGTACAATGCCTGACATATAGCACATGCTCAACCAATTATTGTGGTTTTTTCTTTTTTAAGTTTATTTATTTTGAGAGAGAGCATGATCAGGGGAGGGGGGAGGAGAGAGAGAAAAAGAATCCCAAGCAGGCCTGCACTATCAGTGCAGAGCCCAATGTGAAGCTCGAACTCACGAACTGTGAGATCACGACCTGAGCTGAAATCAAGAGCTGGACACTTAACCGACTGAGCCACCCAGGAACCCCAACAAATTATCATTTTTTAATTGAAAGTGAATTAAATAAGCATCAGGTGGATGGAATAGATGCAGAAGCATAGTGATGAGTAAGATTTTCCACCTTTTTGGAAATCTGGACTTTCATAGCATGAAGTAAAAACTAAAAAGAAAATCATAAATCCGGTTATTTTATATTTTATTCAATAGCAAGGTGTGATATGTCAAAAATGTATATTTCCTGGGGTGCCTGAGTGGCTCTGTCAGTTAAGCATCTGACTCTTGATTTTGGCTCAAGTCACGATCTCACGGTTCATGAGATTGAGCTCCACTTTGGGCTCTGCACTGACAGTGTGCGGCCTGCTTGGGATTCTGTTTCCCTTTCTCTCTACTCCTCCCCTGCTCTCTCTCTCTCTCTCAAAATAATAAACATTTTTTAAATATTTTAAAAAATATTTTAAAAAATATTTCCTTTGAAGAAATTGCCTCATTATGTAGACTCATCTCCCAGAGAAGGGACACCTGCTGTGTGGGCAGCTTTGACATGGTCTGGAAATCAGGCTTGCGCCTCACTCACTCCACACTTCCTCCCCTGAAATTTGAGTGCCTTATATTTGCTTTGTTGTGGTTTGGTTTTGTGTCTTTGTTTTCAATTTAAACTAAAATTGGATAAGCATTTTAAGCTAAAATTGGGTAAGACTACAGAGTATTATGAAAATAAGGTCCTGGAGACAAGATGTAAGTGACCACTCTGTATTTAACTGAGATAAAGGATTATTTTTTGTTACAGGGTCTTTGAATTCCATTGATTACAAATCTATGTTGGCTTTTTAGAGGCCATGAAGAGCAGTTAAACCCACCCACCTTTTAATGATTGATAAACTGAAATGGAAAATATCTTCACCTAACTTGGGATGATTCAAGAAAATATCTAAGTAAGTGCATCCGTCCACCCACCCCTTAACCAAAGACTTTTCTTATGTCTCACAAGAGTAGCCATGGAGGCTCTGAATCCTGAAGACATGCTGTATGAACTCATAGAAACATACTTACTCTACAGAAATTAATAACAAAGAATGTTTCAGCAACTTCATTTGGAGAAAAAGGAGCTGGAAATGTAAAACAGTGTGGTCCTGTTTATTCCACCCTTCCCACGCTACTCCTCCTACAGGTAAGTGGAGATGCTGTATGAAGCCACTTGTTTTAAAGATAATTGTTTTAAGAAGAGGCTTAAATTTCGATGTAACATGGTTCGACTCTAAAAATATGTTTATCTGTCATAATGTTTATTCCTAGATCATCTATGAGGCAGCCCTCACAGGAATCTGGCACCAGGCTTGAAAAACAACTGTAAACAGTTTTCTTTTTCATTTTTCTTGGGTTTGATTTTTTACAGCCTGATTCAACTATCATCCAAGCTTAATGAAATAAGCTGAGTTGGCTGAGAAGAGAGTTGGGATTCAAACCACATTTTCAGGTTCCAGAAACTCTACCATAGCTGCCTCCCTATGGAGTCGACTTTCTACAAAAATGACAAAATGATACAGTAAGCAACAGAAAGAACAAGTGTGGTAAAACGTAACCCAATTTTAAATGTCTAGTAGAATTTCTGTGGGGCTTATAAGTGGGTCCTGGTTTTGTTTTGTTTTTTAATAATGAAGAAATGCTAAAAACCAACCAACCAACCAAACAAACAAACAAACAAACAAACAAACATTATTTTAAATACAGCTGTTAGAATTTATCCAGGCACAGATTTCACTGTTTTAGGTCATAAGTGTTATTTTAAATGGTTATCACTAAATATCCAAAAGTATATATTACCTGCTTTCTCCTTGCCCCAAATGATAAGTGATAGGATTATAGTATGATTGTTCTAAGTTACTTTCACTGCATATAATACTAATGCTATAGCCCTGCTAAGACAGATGGGTAGATGGATGGACGACGGATGGATGGATGGATGGATGGATGGATGGAGAGATAAACAGACAAGAGTAAGTGTGTAAGTAAATTTATAGGACTATAACTTCCTGAAACCCTGCCTATACCTACATGATGATCTGTCAAAATTTACTCATTTGATCTAAATACACAGAATACGTACAAAAGATGGTGGTTCTTAGCTCTAACACTTGCCCATTTTTTTTTCTTTCTTTTTGATCCATGGCATCTGTGCTATAAACTGAGAACAATGATGGTATTAAACTTTTATTCTGTAACTTTTCTGCCTTCTTTCCCACTTCATACAGCATGGTCTTTCTTTCCAAACTTAAAATTTGTGAATAACTCGCTCTCTTCTGTACCACACTGCCCAAGGTATTTTACTGCAGTTACTCTCTGTATTAAGAACTTAGTAGTTTAACATCTAAGGAAACAATGAAAACATTCAATTCTCCAACCGCTACAGAGCCTGGCCCACTCTGAAGAGGTAAGTAAACGTCGGGCACCAGCAGCCCCGACCACTCTTTAGTGCAGGTGAGGGTAGAGTTGCCTGTACACAAGAGTTTTGTTTCTGATCAGTCTTTGAATCTGCTATTTTTGAAGCCAAAAGAGACCAGAGACTGACCACAGAGACCAAGAAAGTCCTTCACAGAAAGTTAAATGAGGCTGGAATTTTATACCTGAAACATTATGACTGTTTTATGTTTTTCTCAATTTTATTAGTTTAGGAAAAAGAATATAAGTTTCAAAATAAGTGAAAGAAAAGTATTTTTTCTCAAGCTTTCACTATGGTTCCAGAATATAAGATAAAAATAGCATGTATTATAAAGGGCTAATTCTTACGAAGATACAGATGTCATCACTTGAAGATTGGTGCCCTTCTGTGGAGAATGTTAAGAATAAATACAAAGA
Source organism: Lynx canadensis (assembly GCF_007474595.2). Lineage (NCBI taxonomy): Eukaryota > Metazoa > Chordata > Mammalia > Carnivora > Felidae > Lynx > Lynx canadensis. The sequence goes on from NC_044304.2 coordinate 122,572,216, forward strand.
GGAAGCTTCAATACTTGGTTGATATTGCTTTTTTAATGGTTCTCCTAGAATGTGTGCGTCTAGAAAAGAAGTGGCATTAACAATGTAGACACTTGCTAGCTCCTGGCATTATTTCAAAGGAAGCTGTTATTTAAAGAATTTTTATAATGTTAATAGAGTTTCTTTAGACAAATGCATTGTTACTTGTGTTTGTCTAATCTGTGTAGAATCTGACAGAATCTAATTTTTCTAGGGGGAAAACAGATAAATATTTATTTCATGAGTACTATGAAGTTATTTTTAAATCCTAAACATCAGTATTAAGGGAAAAGATTACATTTTCCACAGTTCCAAAATTATAATCCTTTCTGTCAAAATGGATTCCTTTAAAAATACAATGGTACATTAAGAGTGTAACGAAATGTCTAGAAGATAGAGTGAAACGATGAAAGCTTATATACCAGTAGTTCCAAGGGGAAAGTTGTTTAAAAAGATTAATTTTGTCATTACCAAAGAGTACATAATATACTTTCATTTGACATTTCTAGTATGTGGCTATTTGGTAAGAAACTGGAATCTAAATGGCTATGTAAAAAAAAAAAAAAAAAAGCATGAATTGACTTCAGAAGTTTTCTTTAGGGGCGCCTGGGTGGCGCAGTCGGTTAAGCGTCCGACTTCAGCCAGGTCACGATCTCGCGGTCCGTGAGTTCGAGCCCCACGTCAGGCTCTGGGCTGATGGCTCGGAGCCTGGAGCCTGTTTCCGATTCTGTGTCTCCCTCTCTCTCTGCCCCTCCCCCGTTCATGCTCTGTCTCTCTCTGTCCCAAAAATAAATAAACGTTGAAAAAAAAAAAAAATTTAAAAAAAAAAAATAAAAAAAAGAAGTTTTCTTTAGTATAACACAACTTATTTTAAACCCACCAATTTTACATCACAATATTTAGATAATATCGCATATATACACAACATACATATACTATATATACATATATTTACAAAAGTTTATGTATCTTATATGTATATACATATATATATTTCACTTGCTGTTTTGATACTACAAATGTGAATTTTAAAAACACAAAAATGTATAGGAGTAGTAGCATGTCACCTGTTCTTTTATAATCTACCATGAGGATATCTATTATACACTGCTCCTTAAAAAGCATAAAGATATTCACTAAACCCAAAAGTATATAAAAATACATTGGTTTGAAATAGATGTGTGTAACCAAAAGAGCTAACTGTTCTGATTCACTGTGATTCATTGATCCTAGGACCATGTGTAAGTAAAAGGCTTTGTATTTCCATGTTCTCAAGAGTGTAAGTCTATAGCGAAAAGGAGCAGATACATTTTTGAAGCCCACCCCATTTGGCCACTTCCTACCCACATATCCTGGATTGGTTAATAATTTTCACCAAAATCCATCCAAAAAACAATTATTTTGGGTTTCAGCATTGCTTAACTCACGGTAACTCTTGTTGGGTCAACCTACAGCACAGCTTCTGAAATTAACATGAAAATAACACTTAAGCATATCAACCAAAATGTTTAAACAACAAGGGGTGCCTGGGTGGCTTAGTGGGTTAAGCACTGGACTTCAGCTCAGGTCATCATCTCATGGTTCGTGAGTTCAAGCCCTATATTGGGTGAGCCCCACCTCTCTCTCTCCTCTCTCTTTTCTTCTCTGCCCCTCATGTGATTCTCTCACTCTTCCTCTTTGCCCGTCACTCACTTGTGCCCTCTCTCTCAAAAAAAAATGTCTAATCAACAAAACCCTTTAAATCTAACTAGTGAGATTTTATCCAGATGTGTGAGAATAACAGGCATCTAAAAAATAATATTGCAATTCTCTCCTCCATTTACCAACTTTCTGTAGTTTTCCTTTGACAGGGACATTGGAGTGCAGCGTCTAGACACTTGGGTTATCACACTACTTGAGAAAATAAGAATGTAAAATGTTTTGAAAAACAAATATTTCACGGCCCTTCTTGCTAAACCATACCACTTACTTATTATTCATGCTCCACATGTTAATACATACACGTAAATTTGTTACGTAAATGGGTCACAGGAGTTTTCATGGACAAATGGCTAAGGGAAATGGGATATTAATCAGAACATGTGTTGTTATGATGACTTATCTTGACTGGGACCCAGGGCACTCCAGATGTTTGGTCCCTGTACACTTATGGAAAATAACTCACAAGGATGCTGTATTTTCACATTGAAGGAAATTTCTTTATTAAAGAAACAGGCCTACTTTTTGTCAATACATAAAAGGCTACAGTGCAGTCTCTTCCCAGAACTAAGAAAAAAAAATGTTATCCTCTGAGAAGGAAAAAAGTAAAAAAAAAAAAAAAAAAAACCCAAAGGATGGGATTAACTATTTGTAGAAACTACCTTAAGGCAGCAGCAGTTGACCTCAGTGGCATGATCAATAGCAAGATGTACTGCAAATCATTCATTCCTAAAAGCAGTTAAATACTGCAGTTCTACAGGTTTTGTTTTTAAAGCAAATTAGAAAGGATTCAAGTTTATGGTTTTGGTAGCACTATCTTGAACGTGAGAGAAAAGGACAGGGTAAGGTAATAGCTAATGTTACCGGAACTGTTCACCATCTTGGCCTTTTTTTATCCACCACAGTTCATGGTCTGAGCATAACTCTGAATATGTGTAAAGTTTATGAAAATGTGGTAGGCTATTGTGGGGAATAATAAACCATGAGAAAGAAAAAGAGACATCTGCCTTAAAAACAAAGAAGTTTCCTCAATATTAGACGAATGGAGAAAGAAAATGTGGCATATATATATATATATATATATATATATATATATTTTACACATATCAAGAGGTATGCTCAGATCATGAAGTACTCCTGTGCTTCTTGTGTTAAGCATCTGACTCTAAATTTCAACTCAGGTCATGATCTTGCAGTTCGTAAGTTCAAGCCCTACAATGGGCTCCACACTAGCAGTGTGGAGCCTGCTTGGGATTCTCTCTTACTCTCTCTCTGCCCCACTGCAGCTGACTCTTCTTTTTCTCTGTCAGCGTTAAATAAGAACTTCAAAAAAAAAAAAAAAAAAGATAGCTCTTACATAGAGAACAAAATTAATGAAAATCCAGAAAGCAGATTTCACTTCAAGAATTCTATGTCAAGAATTTTCAAGATTCCATAGTCTCTTCTATTACTCAATTGTCTTATTTGTAGCTTCTGCAATACAAATTGGGATAGAGAAGTTGAATTAAGATGGCCATTAAGACCACTGCCCTCCAAGAGTTGTGAACCCATTAGAATTCTGAATAAAATTATATTAACAAGCTGCTTAGAAACAAACCAATCTGTCAAAAATTGAGGGAAATATTAAATGAATACAAATGCTTGTAAAGTCCCCCATGGCTAGCATATATGGGATTGATTCAAATATGAGTGTACTGAAGATAAGTAAATGTGTTCAATTGTTTCTAAAGCTCTGCATGGGCCAAGGCACAGCCAGCATCAGCTACAAGTGATAATAAGATGCCCTGTGAGAAGAAAAGCATAGATGGGAACAATGAGGCAATAAAATGAGGCACTGACCACAAGCTACAGTTTCTTTATTCTGGGTTATAAAGACAACCTAACAACCACTGTCCTGAGTAGTGTGGGAAAAAATATTTGAACAAAGAATGAAGTGAGCATGATTCCCTGAGATGAGAATACTGAGGTCCAGGTATCTATGCAGATTCTAAAACTGGCCTCAACAAATGCATGCCTCCTGAATAATGATATATGTGCCAGTGCGTTTTTGCTTCTCAAATTTCTTAATATGAACTTAAGTCAAAAACTATCCCTGTTGTAAAGACAGACATGTGTCTCAGTTCTCCATGCACCCTGCTGTTTGTCTGTTTCCTCCCTAGATTTACAGAGAAGGGCACACCTCCAGGCCTGTACAGGCCCCATCTATCTCTCACTACCAACTCCACTGCAAAGCACATCCCATCCTTAAGGCAACTAACAAAAAAATTCCAATTTTAGCTAAAAGATAAGAACATCAAGTACAACTCAAGTGTATAGGTTCAGAGTCTAGCCTTCCTCTGATTTATTAATAATTTGGTGCCTCTATTATAATAGAACAAAACACAACTAACAAAGTCAAAGTCATGCGTTCCATTTATTTACCCACTTCCGAACTACTTTGATAGGATCAGCTAGATAGAAAACAGGAAAAACACATGCATTTCTTCAGTTGACTCTTGTGAGCCCAGCAGCAAGTCAAGGTCATGAGACACCAGACTTGTGAAGAATCAAATCACAGGCAAATTGCTTTAATGTACACAACAAACTTTTTAATCACAAGTAGTAGTTCTACAAAAACAAACAGGAATATTGGCTCTATTGCCTTCTATATTTTCTGCACTGAGATCATAAAGAGAATATGAACAACCTAAGAAATATGCAAAGAATATGGCTATAAGGCAATGAGCTGACAAAGTTGTGTCCTGACCGGCAAAGTGAAGTAGAGAGCTAAGAAATTATTAGGTGAATATAATATACAAGTGTAAAACCATCTCCCGACATACAAGTTTTGTTTGTTTCCTATCAATATGGTTTTTAATTTGGTTTTTAATTTACATTTCCTACTGGTGTCTATGATCTCCTAATGTACTTATTTGTTAGATGTACATCTCTTCTTGTGAAATGTTTAGATCTCTTGCATGTTTTTCATTAAGTTATTTATTTTCTTATTATTGAACTTTGAAGTTTCTTTATATATTTTGGTACAACTCCCTTTAACACATATAGGCTTTGCAAATATTCTCCCTCCGTCTGTGGGCCATCTTTTCATTCTCTTAACGGAGGCTTCTGAAGAGCAGAAGTTTTTAATTTTGATAAAGTATAATTTATCAATTTGTTCTTTTATGGTTTGTACTTTTGTTGTCAAACCAGGAAATCTTCGCCTAACCTGAGATCACAAAGAGTTTCTCCTGTTTTTTTAACCATAAGTTTTACAGTTTTATATTTTAAATTTGGGTTTATGATCTATTTTAAATTAATGTTTGCATATGATGTGAAATATAGGAGATAATTACTTTGCATATGAATATATAATTGTTCCATCACCATTTGTTAATGACTACCTTTCTCCATGGAGAAATAATAAGTTGTCCATATACATGTGGATCTATTTCCGGACTCTCTAGTCTATTCTATTCACGCATTTGTCTATCTTGATGCTAATACTATGCTACCTTAATTACTATAGCTTTATTGTAAGTCTTGAAACAAGGTCTACCTTTTTAGTCCTTCAACGTTTCCCTTCTTTTTCCAAGTTGCTTTGTCTACTTTGGCTGTTTTGCATTTTCCATGTAAATTTTAGAATTGGCTTGTCAATTTCTACCAAACAAACAAACAAACAAACAAACAAAAACCTGCTAGGACTTTAATTGGGATTGCATTAATCTGTAAACAATTTGGAGAGGACTTACATTTCCACTATCTCTAGAAAACCCCCCAGTATTTGGAACTAAAGAGTACACATCTAAATAGCTCTTAAATAAATGTAGAAATCAGAATGGAAATTATAAAGTATTTAGAACTAAATGTGAATACAAATGCAACATGTAAAACTTTTTGGCATAATACTAAAGTGATACTTGAAGAGAAATTTATAGCACTTAATGCCTACGTTACAGAAAAAAAAAGATCTCAAATCAGTGACATTAATTTCCAACTTAAGAAACTAGAAAATAAGGCAAACAACCCAAAAGTAAGCAGAAGAAAAAAATAATAAAGATAAGAAATCAATGAAATAAAAACAGAATAACAATGGGGAATTTTAATGACAATAATTAGTAAAACTTATCCTCTAGCCAGACTGGTCTGGGAAAAAAGAGAAAAATAAACAAATTACCAATATAAAAAAAATAGATTATGTCATTACATATTCCACAAATATTAAAAAAGATAATAAAATAACATAAATACACCTATTTAATTTCACTATGACCTGTAAACATACTTTGCATGACTTGGATCCTTTTCAATTCATTCGGACTTGTTTTATAACTCACAATCTGGTCTATATTGATAAATATTCTGTGTTCACTTGAAAAGAATGTGTATTCTCTATTGTTTGGTGTTCTATGGATGCCAATTAGGTAAAGTTGGTCGGTAGTGTTGCTCAAATCTCCCTTTCCTTGCTGATTCTATATCTATTTATTCTATCAATAATTGAGAGAGGAATAGTAATGTCTCTAAATAAAATTATAGATTAAAATTTTTTTGCAGTTCATTTTATGTATTTTAGTGCATAAGTATAAAGGATTATAATATCCTCTTGATAAATGGACAACCCACATCGGGCTTGCTTCTGTCAACATATCAGTGCAGAGCCTGCTTCAGATCTTCTGCTCCCCTCTCTCTGACCCTCTCCTGCTTGCACTCTCTTAAAAATAAATTTTTTAGGGGGTGCCTGGGTGGCTCAGTCAGTTAAGCATCTGACTTCAGCTCAGGTCATGATCTTATGGTTCAGGAGTTCAAGCCCCATATTGGGCTCTGTGCTGACAGCTCAGAGCCCGGAGCCTGCTTCAGATTCTGTGCCTCCCTGTCTCTCTGCTCCTTCCGCACTCATGCCCTGTCTCTCTCAAAAATAAATAAACATTAAAATTTTTTTAAATAATTTTTTTTTAAAAATCTGTTTTGTAAGATATTAATGCAGCCATTCTTTTTTTTTTTTTTTTTTTTTTTTTTTTTTTTTTTTTTTTTTTTTAGTGTTAGCTTGGTATACCAATTTCCATCCTTTTACCTTTGGGATATTTTGTCTTTTTTATATAAAGACAGAATATAATTGGGTCTTAGAATCTGAAAATCTCTGCCTTTTTACTGGGGTGAATGTCCATTCACATTTAATGTCATACCTGATATCAGCTTAGTTTTAAGTCTATGATCTTGCTATTTGTTTTCTATTCATTTCATATGTTCTTTGTTCCCTTCTTACAGTTTTTTTTTTTTTACCTTCTCCTGGATTAAATATTTTTATGATTCCATTTTATCTCTTTTGTTGGCTTACTATCTATATGTCTTTGTTTTGTTATTTTAACTGCTTTACAGTTTATAGTATATCTTTTAATTATCTCAATCTACCTTCAAATGATATTACATCACTTTATGTATATTAGAACTTCACAATAGTATACTTCCATTTCTCCCTTCCCAGCTTTTTATGCTATTGTTGTCATACATTTCATTTGTATATGTTATATATCAAAGGTGTTATTATTATTTTGATTATTTTGTTCAAATAGTCAACGATCTTTAAGAGCTTGAAATGATATGAAAAAATCTTGTATATTTATCCGTCTAGTTACCATTTTTTGTGTGCCTCATTCTTTTGTTCAGGCTCATATTTGTAACTGACATAGTTATCCTACTGCCTCTCATTAACATTTCTTATAGTGTGGGTCTACTGGTGAATTCTTTCAGCTTTTATACATGAAAGGTATTTTTGCTGGTTTTAGAATTCTTAGTTGAATTCTTTGTTTCTGTCAGCATGTTAAAGACATTGCTCCACTGTCTTCTCACTTGCATTGTTTCTGATAAGAAATCTATAGTTATTCTTACCGTTGTTCAATTGTACATGAGTTTTTTATTCCGCTACCTGTTTTTTTTTTTTTTTAATTTTCTCTTCATTACTGCTTTTGAATAATTTGATTATGACATGTTTTGGTGTAATTTTCTTCATATTTTTTTTTGTGCTTGGGCTTTACCAAGCTTCTTGAGTCTGTGGATTTATAGTTTCATCATTTGGCAAAATTTTGGCCATTACTTCACCAAATATTTTTCTTCCCTCCTTTCTCTATTCTTTATGTTAGGGACTCCAGTTACACATATATTAGGCTGTTGAAGATGTCCTACAATTCACTGATGCTCTTTACAATTTTTTTACTGTCTCATTTTGTATAGTTTTTCACTAGTCTTTTCTTCTGCAATGTCTAATCTCATGCATTGTGTTTATTACTAATCTCATCCAATGTTATTTGGCCAATACCATCCAGTGTGTTTTCCACATCATGCATTGTAGTGTTCATCTCTAGAAGTTTGATTTTGCCTTCTTTATATCTCCCATGTCTCTAGTCAACTTCCATACATATGGGCTATAGTTATAAGAACAGCTTTAATGTTCTTGTCTTCTATTGTAACTTGTTTCAGTTCTGGGTTGGTTCCAATTGTTTCTGTCTCTCTCATATTTTCTTGCTTCTTTGCATGTCTAATAATTTTTTATTGGATATTGGACATTGTGGATTTTACCTTTTGGGTACTATATATTTTTATATTCCTATATATATCCATAAACTTTACTCTGGGATGCAGTAATTTGAAAACACTTTGATTCTTTTATGTCTTATTTTCAAGGCTTGTTAGGTGAGACCAAATCATCATTTAGCCTACAGCTAATTACTCCCCTACTAATAAAACAAGACAATTAGGAGTATTCTACTCAAATCCCTTTAAATTATGAGATATTCAAGGCTGGCTAGTGGGAATGGGCACTTTTCCTGCATTATATGAAGTATGAACATCAGGACCATTCCCTTTAATCCTTAAGTTGAATGGTTCTTTCTTGATCTCAGGTACCTTCCTATCTTTATTGGTTAATCAGTACCTTGATGTATACTGTTTAGATCTCTGGAGCTCTATATCTCTACAGCTCTCTCCTCTCTGGTACTTTATCTTGTTAACTTTAGCCACCATGGCTCTCCCTGGATCCTTTATTCAACTCTTCAACTCAAGGAATCCATCACATCTGCCAGGGTTCCCCCTCCTTATTCTGCCTGGAAACCCTCTCAGGAGAAAGTTGGAACAATCATAGGTTTATTTCATTTGTTTCCTATTTCTTGGAGATCACTGTTCTTCATTTCTTGATGTCCAGTGTCTTGAAAACATATTCTTCCACAGAAGTTGTCTTTTATTATTATTATTATTATTATTATTATTATTATTATTATTTCAGGTGAAAGGGTAAATCTAATTCTTATTAGTCCTCTTTGGCAGAAGCAGAGGTCCATAGATAGTCTTTGTCCACACTTCTCACTCTACACAACTGATTTTTAAATTTCATGAACACCTTTAAACATTCCAATTTCTAGAACATTTAATGAAGGAGAAATTCCTGCTGAACTCCTTTTCTGGAATTTGGCAAATAACCCTGTAGGGCCCAATTATAATCAATCTTTTGAGAGACACAAATGGTAGCTATCTCTTATATCTCTGTTAATGTAATCAGACAAAGTTAAGGGCAAGTTCATATTTCTGGGCAACTATAAAAAATTATGGCAGGCCCAAGAGGCTATGCCGTTTCAAACATGACTAAAAACACACTGAAAATCATTCATTCATTTGCATCCTACTCTTCTAGTGACCCTGTAAAGTTTAGGCCCTGAGAGAATCTTGGCTCAGAGGCCCAGATCTTTTTATGTTAGCACATTTCTCCCTTAGGGTAAACAAGGTATTTTCAAAGAACATTCATTCTTTGAAGTCAGTTTGAAAATTAGTGCTGCAGGATTCTAAATAGTACCTCAGCAGCCTGACAGAGATAATGTACAACTGCAATGTGTTCACTGTGCCAGGATGTAATTTACTCTTTCAGCACACACCCCTTCCTTCTGTGTGTGCCTCAGCTCAAAGCGTTTGGGATTAACCAACTGTGGTCCAGTTTTCATCAGGTTTCTTTCTGAATGCGTACAATGTTGAAACTTCAAACCACAGTGGGTTTGATCATACTGGGCACTGAATTGTGCTTGGATACTTCTTCTCAACAATTAGAGCTGTCACCACCGGTTCCCAGGGGTTATATGAGGGGTAGGGGCATTAAAAATAGTTAAATTGACTCCCTCTGGTCATCAAATGTAATAGGATCTATTAAAAAGAAATGTTCAAAATGTACGCTAGTTTTTAAAAGCCAATGTACCCACTGATCTACCTATCATTTAAAAAAAATCTAAAGTAGAGAGTTTTGATGAGCAAAGAGGAAGAGATAATGAGACCAATCAATTTCTTTTCCACTCATGCCACCAAGAAGAGCTTTAGTCCTGGTAAAGATTTTTGGCTAAGATAGCACAAGTAACTGAAACCCAATGATCTATGTTCTTATGATACCAAAGCAGTGATAATGACTGATGTCATGCTAGCACATCAATGAAATTAAAATACAAAGTTGTTCACGTCCAAGTTTGTATACACACCTGACTCCATGTGAAGCAGTGGAAAGTTAAGAGTTATAGAGGGAAAAAGGGGTAGATATCAGAAAATGTCTCTTCTCTACTTACTTCACCCTATTCACTGAATTAGGGCTATGGGCTCAAGAATTCCATCCATTAAAAAATCAAGTTTTACATTTATTTGTTCAATAGAACATAGTGTCTATTCACTCCTTCCCATACCCTCCTTTTTCAAAAAAATTTTTTTAATGTTTATTTATTTTTGACAGAGGGAGAGACAGAGCATGAGTGGGGGAGAGACAGAGAGGGAGACCCAGAATCCGAAGCAGGCTCCAGGCTCTGAGCTGTCAGCACAGAGCCCGACGCAGGGCTCGAACTCACAGACCACGAGATCATGACCTGAGCTGAGGTCGGATGCTCAACTGACTGAGCCACCCAGGTGCCTCCCCCCATACCCTCCTTTTAAAAAAGCTGTTTAATTATTTTAAATACTTGGGGACAATTCAGTTATAAAGGACACAGGTAAAACAGAAGGGCTTATTGCAGGTAATAAAATTTAATTCACAATGCCCGCATGACAACGTCATAGCAGATATTTTAGCACAATATAAAAATGCAACAAGACCTGATGTGAAAGATTTGGGACTTAGTTTATTCTTCAGTTTTACGCTATAGGAGTTCATATGGGCTAGTCACTGGATGCAGGATGGGCCTGGTGTCCAGGTGCTGGCTTAATATCTAACACCATTCTCCACTGCACACTTTCTGGCTTGTGTTACCTTGACTTGGGTTTAACGATATGTGGCAACAAACTTTACCCATAACAGAGTCTGACTAAGAGACAGTCATTTTGAATTCTGTTTTGTCTCCGTGTAATTCATGTCTTAGTCACAATCTTCAAGGAGGGTATTTTTATTAGGTACATGGTTTCCATTTGCATAAACAATCTGGTGAAAAACTGCACATGGGTGTTCCCTAGGTATTATGTGATAAGACACCTGGAGTGAATTATTGAATGAACTTAAAAGAAAAGACTTGAGAACTGATTTCACACATATGAGTAAAGAAAGCCTGTCACAGTGATTTAGAGACAAAAGCTAGAGGTTGCTTCCTTTTTAATAGATATGTGAGGAGTTGTGTTCAAATTTCTTCTTATTTCTCAGTCTCAATACCCGTATTTGTTCTTCAATGACATTAGAACCAAGGTAGCATTTGGTGCAGGCAAGTGTGAATCAAAGAGAGTCTGGGACTCTAACAAACCATGTACATGTACGAAGGAGCCACGAGGAATAAGCCCATGTCACAACTGAAATAGTAGATTTCTATATAAGGCAAGAACAGTTTTCTCAGTAGGACAATACAAAGTCTGAAGGATAATATAATGTGAACTTCCAGGTTTTGGAAAGAGTAGAATGCTCTTTGTGAAAAGTAAGAGCAGCATCCATGGAGCATATCACAAGGTAGCTTCATTCTAATCTGTTTGGTTGAGATTGCCAACCTAAGCTTGCCTTTAAGACTTATTCTCGCTGACCAAACTGCTTTCTACACTCTGTATGTTCTCCAATAGGTGGGTTTCCCAACATAGTGATAACGCTGAACAGGTATCTGTTTTTACTGAAACTAGTAATTCCTCATTAAAAGAAAAAATATGAACACTGAAAACATGGAACATTTCCCATTTAGGCTGCACAATTCGCAAAGACTTGTATTCCATTCTAATCATCAAGTCCACAGTCAACTTTAAAGTTAAAATGAAAAAAATGGCAAGTGATAAAGCGAGAGTAGAGAATGTATTTATGATGAAGAAAGAATGGTGGGGAGGAAGAGATAAAACAATCATCTGTAAATTATCGAAAAAGGGATAGACTACTCGTTAATGTAGTGAAGTGGTTTTTTTAGGGTATAATATAAGAATATATTAACAACCATGATTTCAATTTTAGGTGTAATTCTAACAAATTGCATTAAATTGCACACTTTATGGAAAAGTATAATGGAAATTATGTTCTTACCATCTGTTTTCTTTGAATCATTTCCGACATTGGATTGATCCTTCCTGTCGGTCTTATTTTTACCATCTTTCAAGTCACCTGAAAGTAATAAACACGACAAACAGTATATAGCTAAAAGGGAAGTTATAAATATCCTTAAACTTGTCAAGGTAAGTAGAGGAAAAAGAAGTGCATAAGTTTAGTCACGAGGGGGTACACGCCTGAATGTAAATATCTTTTATAGCCATATATCAGGCCTCAAAAATTAGATTACAAAACAGAAACTAAGACAAAGCTCCTGTTAAACAATGTTGCTTAATCCAAGAATGTTTATTTTCCAAGAAAGGCAGTTCAGCTTTATTATTAGGCTGTGGAGTGAAGAAAAACTTAAGTCAAATGTAAGTTATACCAGGTAATAGCTATTTAACTTCTATATGCTTCAGTTTCCTCATCTGCAAAATGGGGATAATGATAACTACTTTATAGACATAATATAAGGACAAATGTATTTAAGGTATTGAATAAATCATCTAGCCCATCACTCAATGACAATTGTTACTGTAAACAGAGCTATAAATAGTATTCTAAGTAATGAGCTTGTTGAAACATGATTCGTAAATGTTAAAAAACACTACGCAAACAATGTACAATAAACACGTGTCAAAAACTTACTTAATTCATTTATGAAGGAACCAGAGAGACAGCGAGGATGGTATTCAAGGGCATTTAAGGAAATGGGTATTTATAGGCATTTTATAAAACTGTTAAAATAAGACGGTTGTGTTGGAAATAAAACTGGTTATGTCGTACAATAAAATCAAAACCTTCGGGGGGTTATCTCCTCTAACAGTCAAAAATCTGTAAGTTAGCATATAACTTCATAGCACCTAGGCTTGAGTCAAATAGTAAATGACGAAGTTAGACATAGTCATGTTCTCCCACAGCCAGGGTCATCAAACGATAGCTCATGGGCCAATCTGGAAAGAAAGGTTTTTTTGGAAACAGTCATTTATATATTGTCTGTGGCTGCTTTCATGCTATAGTGGTAGGAGCTGTATGGTTGCAAGAGAGACACGCAAAACCAGGAATAGTTACTGGCTGGGTCTACGCAAAAAAAATCTGCTGACCCCTGTCTAAGATAATTAATCCCTGGGCATGTGTGTTCAACAGTATGCCAGTGTGACATTGAAAGGACATGGCACCCTTTCCCCCAGCCTTATTCTCAAGTTTCGGAATTTTTTCTTACAGTCTTACTGATGGCATCTTTCTGTTGTAGCCTGCATAAAACCCAGAACAGATGACAACTAAAATACTGGTACTATTGAAGGGAAAAGACCCTAAGAATAATTACAACCAGGAAGAAGTGAGCAGGGTCCTATCTCTTTTTGCTTTCTTTGTGCCAGGCAGTGTGCTAAATGCTTTGCATGCATCATTTCATTAAATTCTTGTAACAACCCCATTATGAAGGTACTACTATTGAAAGTAGATAAATTCATCAAAGATTAATTCACTAAAGGATCAATCTGCAGAATAACAAACTCATCAAATGCTTGAAGAGGTTTTCCAAGTCTGAGTTTTCTTCTAACTTCCCTGCAGCCACTCTGTTCATATACTGGTTGGTCCAGCTTTGTTGAACACAGTGCACTGTGTATGCCCATAACCTTGCATATGTGTCTCCTTCTGGCAGCACGACTGCTCCTGTTGGCTACCGTGGCTCTGGTTTAAGCCATTCGACTAATAGTTTTTGCATAAATGGCCAATTGATCTTTCTACAAAGTGATTTTGTTTAAACCGACTTGTGAAGAATTGACATGAAACTCATATTGTCATCTCCATTTTATGGCTCTGGAACCTAAGGCACGGATAAAGTAATTTACTACAGTATACATAGATGGGTCTGATTCTAGAGGCTCAGCTCTCAACTACTGTATCTTGCAACTTACCTATGAAGCTTAACTTTCTGATTTCGGGCTTCTGTCACTGTTGCCATTTCTAAATGCCTTTGGTCTACAGATTTATAAAGAAATGATTATATAAGGAAAACTCAAGACCATTTTGGGTTGTGATACATTAACAATGTATTTTCAATGAAATTCGACAAATCCTAAGTTAAGTTGGGAGTCAGTAATTCTCCAAGTTTCCTCTTAATTCTGAATGGGATGAATTGGCTGAAGGGATTGAGGAAAAAGGTCAACTCTAGCCACAGTGTAAGCAGGAGGAGTTCAAGTGAAGGAATGGTCACCACCCTTTACCACCATTAATGGCCAAAGAGAGGATTCCTTTGGAGGTCCCATGAAACAGTTCAAATACTGGCTTCTTCCTGTTTAAGGATGCCACAGATAGATTCAAGGATCTTAAGCCCTGTGGTCAAATGAATTCCCTGCAGAAAAATGATCTTCCTTTCCCAAATGAGCCTTCACACCCCTAATGCACAATGCTTTATGCCTTCAGGGTTTCCCTGGACTGGAGATTTAGGTACAGCTGCAGCAAAAGACCAGGATGTCTTCCAGAAGTCAGCAGCAGGGGTTCAATTTGCTGGATTCTAGCCAGCAGCTTGTGGCAGCCTGCCTTCTCCTCAGTCAGGGTTGGGGAGGCTGATAGAGAAAGTACCTTGATGGAGACCAGAGCTTAGGGGATCTCATAGTTGCTGAAGAGGACCACACCTCCAGAACCCCACTTAACCAAAATCCTTCAGTTCTACCCTGGAAGTATCTTGGGCGACCACAAAGAAGGGTGCTGGGAAAGTGACACATGTTTGTTTGATGATGTTCCTTGAACATAACCCTTAGGTAATTTCCCATGGGTTGTATATGGAGTAATGGCTGATGTGAGCTGTTATTCAATAAACAGGGAAACAAAGAGCCTTTCTGCGCAGTTATAAATCATTTTAATTAGGCTCCTGTAACACAGTCTCAAACCACCATTAGCCTTTCTTATTATTGCTCAAAATTGACTTATTTTCCCATCTCTTATTTAATACTTAATTTTTAAGGGAAATGGTAGACTGTTGATTACTTTGGGAAATAAACACAGTTGTGAAACCAACCCAGCCTAGCTGAAAAACTTGGGTTCCTGTTTGTTCCTTTAAAGCTCTCCCTCTTACAGTCTTCAAAATAAATTACTGCCACCTTTGCCCTCTCTGGGTATTTGTTTGTACCCATTTCATAAAATTCATAACCATTTCTATGACTGGCATGTTTATGTTCATTGGTTTCTCTCCCTGACCAGACCGGGATTGGTAAACTATGGCCCATGGGCCAAACATGGCCCCAGTACCTGGTCTTACATGGCTCACAAACTAAGAATAGTTTTTACATTATTAAATGGTTGAAAAAAGGGAAGAATATTTAATGATGTTTGAAAATTGTATAGGATTGAAACTTGAATTTTCATAAATAAAGTTTTATTGGAATATGGCCATGCCTATTTGTTTATATGTTAGCTGTAGCTGCTTGCACTAAAACAGGAGTGTTAAGCAGTTGTAACAGGGACTGCATAGCTCCCAAAGCCTACACTATTCACTATCTGGTCTTTTACAGAAAAAGTGTGCGCCAATCCTGGGAATAAACAGATCATAAGCTTCTTGTGGACCTCCACCGAGCCTCGACATTTTTCTGATTTCCTGTTCTCCCCAGTAGTGCCAAAACTTGCAAATAGTAGGGACATGCTGATTATGAAATATAAAATTTGGACTCGGACCTGAATTTGACTTGAAATCTCTACTTAGTGGTTTCTTGACCTTAAGAAAGTGATTTAACCTCTCTGAGTTTCAGTTTCCTCATCTGTAGCTGATTATGAAATATAAAATTTTGGACTCAGACCTGAATGTGACTTGAAATCTCTACTTAGTGGTTTCTTGACCTTAAGAAAGTGATTTAACCTCTCTGAGTTTCAGTTTCCTCATCTGTAAAATGGGAACGAGGTATGTACCTCCAGAGTTGTTAGCATTTTAAATGTAGATAAAATCTCATGCCAATGTCTGGCAGATGTAAGCATTCATTAAATGTTAGAGATATTACAATGACTATGTTTATTAAGGCAAAGCCATTTTTTTTACCCACTTTCCTAAAAGACAAACAAATAGGGAAGAATAGATCTTGTCTCTCTCAGGAGCCCTTACATATTCCTCCTTTGGGAAGGAGAGACTCATCTAGAAGGAGGAGTTTGAGAATGCAAAGCTCAGCCCAGCCACCCATTTCTCTGGTTCCCAACTCCCTTTGAGATGTTGTTTTCCACAAAACATACACCTTTTCAGCCACTCCAGAAGCAGCCTGCTGGGGTGCTAGGATGCTGGGGTGGTGGCGGGAGGCAGGGGTGGTGGTCCTAGTCCCACCTGCACTGCCAGTGTCTGGTTGGCTAAGCTCAGCTCAGGGCAGATGCGTGAAGTAGCCCATGTGCTCAGCAGACCAAGGTCACATTTTCCAATTCAATTCTAGTTGCAGTAGAGCTAATATTTTGATCATGGGCTTTTTGATTCTGGTATCTCTCTCTTAGTTGGTTCTGACCTCAGGAGTGGATGAGATGGGTCTTTCGCACTGCCCTCTAAAACTCCAACAGGTATATCATAAATTCTTATAAAGCTGAACATATTTTCTGGACCATGATGCACCTGAATACAAAACAAATGAGCTATGAGCAGTCTCTAGAACCAGGCTGCTGAGGGTCTGGACAAGTGGATAAAGGCCTTCTCTACCTCCTATGGTGATCATGAGGTTACCTGAGGGAATTTATGTAAAATTCTTGAAACATGATATGAGCTATCATCATTATCATAGGTATTAAAATACTGTTTTCTGATTCTACATGTTATATATGTTCATTATAAAAATAACTGGAGAGTGTCGTGCTAAGCACCTTCTATATATTTCTCATTTACTCAGGCTAGGTAGCATACATAATAGCTGTAGTATGGCCCTAACGAAGCAGGTAAGAGAATACATACATAAAGAGGAGGACTTAAACACAGCATCTGATGTAGGCGCACTGGGTGGCTTAGGTCGGTGAAGTGTCTGACTTTGGCTCAGGTCATAATTCCGTGGTTTGTGGGTTCAAGCCCCGTGTTGGGTTCTGTGCTGACAGCTCAGAGCCTGAGGCCTTGCTTCAGATTCTATGTCTCTCTTTCTCTGCACCTCCCCTTCTCATGCACATGCATACTCTCTGTCTCTCTCTTTCTCTCTCTCAAAAATAATAAACATTAAAAAAAAAACAGCATTTGGTGTTATAGTCAATAAATCCTAGTTTGTTCTATTGCTGTAATGGTTTTTTTGCTATCATTATCATTACTGGAAGCTCACAAGTGGTCCTTGCTGTGAGCAGATATTATTACACACATTTTACAGAGACAGGAGAAGGTTAAGTAACCTGGCCATGGCCACTTAGAAGTGAGAGGCACAGCTGTAACTTGAATCCAGGTCTGTCTGACTGCAAAACTACCTTGCCACAACCTGGCATTTGACAGCTCCAGAGACTCTGAACTTCCTGCTCTTCCCTGAAGAGGTAACCAACACCATGCCCTTGTGCCTTAGCTCATCTTGCTCCCTCTGTCTAAGAAGTCCCAGTCTCCCATCTGACCAGCAAACTTCAGCATTTAAAGCAAAGCTCAGGCATCACCACCTCCTGAAGTTTTCTGTGACATTTCTCCATTCCACAATCCCCAGATGCAACAAAGCTAATGTCTCTTTTTTGACATGATCCTTGGGCATTTTATCAGCCATGCTACTACTGTTACTAGCTCGGAATCACTTCGGAGGATGTTCATACCCCTATGAGATTGGGGACTTCCTATGTCTTTTCCATTTCTAAATTCTCAGTGCCAAGCACAGTGCTTCGCACATAGTTATTAACCAATAAATATCTGTTGCCTTAAATATTAAGAAATCATCAACAGTAAGTACAATCATCCAGATCATCCTGGTACTTTTCTGGTCTTAAAACCTAAAGTTCTGGGGCACCTGGGTGGCCCAGTCTGTTGAGCATCTGACTTCAGCTCAGGTCATGATCTTGTGGTTCTCGAGTTCGAGCCCCATGTCAGGCTCTGTGCTGACAGCTCAGAGCCTGGAGCCTGCTTTGGATTCTGTGTCTCCCTCTCTCTGCCCCTCCCTGATTCATGCTCGCTGTCTCTCTCTCTCTCTCTCTCTCTCTCAAAAATAAGCACTAAAAAAAATTTTAAACCTAAAGCTCTGCATGCAGGAAGCCCCTCAGTCCCAGGCAAGGTGGTCACCCTAATGTATATACTTATTCACCTACAGATGGCCAGACACATACTATAGGAACAGACCCTAGATAGACCAGGGCCCCAGCCCTGCCTACTAAAGGGATAGTACATATGGAAGACTGATTTTCCAGTCCACCCATCTGGGCAATAAGCCCTCAGGAACGTGCTGGGATTGTTAACAGGTATTTCCCCAGTGGATAGGCAGGCACTGGCCAGAGTCTCCAGAACAGCTGGGAAAGGCCTGGAAGGTATAAATCGCCCCAGAGAGAATGGCTCAAGCAGGCTCTGGCTGCTTTTGATGGGATCCTAATGGGGTCCACAGCCCAGTGAGGTGTGATCAGCAGCAGCTGGAAGACCACAGAAGCCCTGTCCTGAGAGCCGTCCTCACGGGTGTGGTTGTTGGCCAGTTTCCATTCATCACGTCGTCAGCAGCCCGAAAAGAGCCTTTCACCGGTGAAACTGTACTCACCATTCTGTTGTTTTTCTCCTGAGGACTTCTCAGCTTTGGAATTTTCCCACGAGGGTTGTCGCTTTTGTTTGTGCGAGTTCCATTGACTTGATTCTTAGCTTCCCCAGATGTCTTTTTCTCATCTTTGCCAGCCGCGCCTTCTTCAGCCTGGCTTTTGGCTTCCATTTCCTTTGCTTCTTCCTCCGCGGCCAGGCGAGCTTTTTCCTCGGCTTCCTTCTTGGCCTTCTCCTCTGTACCCAGGGCAAGTTAGGAAAGGCACAGAAAAGATAAAAAGAGGTCACACTATTAGGGAAATTGCCTCTTTGAACAAAGCCAAGCCTTTGCACTGAGTGTTTTGGGGTATATTTTTGGTTAATTCACATCAGATTAGTGTGTATATTCAGGAAACCAATAAAATTGGTTCATGGTGATGTCATTTGTGAAATCAGTGGATTATAAGGGAGGGCAGGGAGAAAATAATAATAATAAGGATAATGATAATAATCAAGATTATAATTGGCATTTTCAATATTATCATCAGTGACTTCTCTTGAGTGTGTCCTCTATGCCAGGTATTATGCTAAGTGCTTTTCAAGGAATACTTCCTTACATTCTCAAATACCTTTAAGCAGTAGCTATTATTACTAAAACCATATTTTATGGAAGTGAAGTCAAGTCTCAGGTACATTACAAAACTCTCCTGTGCCACTGTAAAAATTGGAGTTTCATGTAGATCTGTTTAGGATCTGGAGTTTAATCATAAACAACTGATTACAAACAGAAAGACAGGAAAAATAATTGCCACTAGAACAGTACAGTTTCAGGTCACCGTGAATTTAAAAGTAGGATGAGGATGGGGCGCCTCGGTGGTTCAGTCGGTTGAGCGTCCGACTTAAGCTCAGGTTATGATCTCACAGCTCGTGAGTTCAAGCCCCACACCAGGCTCTGTGCTGTCAGCTCAGAGCCCGGAGCCTGCTTCGGATTCTGTGTCTCCCTCTCTCTCTGCCCCTAACCTACCCGCATTCTGTCTCTGTCTCTCTCAAAAATAAATAAACATTTAAAAAAATTTTTTAAAGTATGAAGAGGATAATTAGGCCTTACAAAACACAGGTCTTCAAACTGTCCACAAGATTAGAGGTGGCCTTTGGTTGGCCAGGTATCCTGGTCTGTATCTTCCCCTTAGTGACAGGATGTCAGCTGTATTTCCAATTCTGCTTACTATGAAAGGATCTGGCTCTGTGTTTCATCAAAAACATGGCATAATTACATATGGTCAAGTATTCATGAAAAGATAGATTGGCTCATTCAACTGATAGTTTATTGAATAGCTATAGTGTCAAGCACCATTTTAGGTGCTGGGAATGTAGCAGCACGTAGAATTATGAAATAGAAAAGATCATAATTAAGTAAACAAGTCACTAAGATAATTTCAGGTGGTGAAAGGGTTTTACAAAATGGTTAAGCAAAATAATATGATGGAACACAATAAACATAAAGGAGGGAGGTGGCATTGCATCAGGAGGTAAAGAAAGTGCTATTTGACCAGATTCTTTGTCATGAATTGCTGGCTGGTGCATAATAGGGGAAATGGCATATAAGATAGAGGAATTTAAAAATGTCAAGGCCATGAGGTAGGAATGAGTATAGAATGTTCAAGGGATATTGAGTTAGTCAGTATGGCTAACACAAGTTTAGAAGAGGTTAGTGACAGATGATGTGGTCAAATGGCCAAGGACATGCAGAATTGAGATCATGCGGGGGCCTTGGAGGCAATAAAGTGGCACTAGGTTGCAGAAAGTGACACACACCTAACAGAGACCAATCATCCCTGAGGGTAGAGGCTCACCCCATTTAGGCATTCAACTGACTCAAAAGGCTTTCCAGATTATGCCATCCATTATAGAAAACATTATTTCATTTTTTAATCTAGATGTGTTAAAAATATCCTACACCTCATTATTATCAGGGGTCCTCTTGATTTCCCTTGGTTAGTGTTGGTCCTGAAAAAGCTAGCTTTCACAGACGACAAGTTTGTTTTTAATCTAATGGTCACCAGAGTGGTTGTTTCCCCTGTTTTACCTGGTTAAGAGCACAAAGCCCAAATCTGATCCAGGTTCACATGTCATTGAACTGTATTGTATTTTGTGGATGTCGATGATCTCTGGCTTCATTAGGCTTCTCCCGCCCCTAGATTTGCCTGGCTTCAATGTCCTCCTTAATATATTATGAAGTTTTTATTACTCTTTTCATTGATTCATCTATCCACCTATCCAACTCAATGCCTTGGTGTCACCCCAGACAAATTAAATCGTATTCTGGAGGGAGAGGGGCAAGAATAGGATATTTTAAATGCTCTCCAGATGATTCTAACATGCAATCAGGATTGTATGAGCACTCATTTAATTTTAAAATGTTTGCCATTCACTATTTCCTGACATTCTACTTCCCAAGAGGATGCATTTATACTTTACAATGAAAAGGCGAGGAAAGATTTCTTTACAAAATAACTTAATTATGCACATATAGAGTATGATATCTCTTCTGACTTCTACAGAAAAGTCAACTAAAGAGTAAGAAGATGCCCCTGCAGAAAATAGTGAAATGGCATTCTCAGTGGACTACAGGGTTCACAGGAGGCCCCCTGGAATGTTCGCCCAGACTTCCTCTCACCCTCGCATAGTGCCCGAGAGACAGAAGTCAAATGTCACCTCCATCACTGAATTCCAGCGCCTGACACATAGAAGACGCTCATGGAGTATTCGTTAACTAAGTGAAAATGCACACATGGGTATGATTTGCCCAATCTGCCAATAAACCTTGACTTGTACATATTCCATCTGTAATCTAGACCTGTGTAAAAATACAGAAAGCATACAAACTCTAAAGTCCTATCTTGAAAGAGTTAGCCATTTGACAAATGTTGGTTTCCTTAACCACTACATACAGGTGAGTAAAAAGATGACTGTACTTACTATATAGAGAGGAAAAGTGAGGGGGAGGGGAATTCACTCACATTCAGGTAGCAGGTTAAATAATTTATGGTCCCCTCACAGAACCCCCACTGATCTGTGGCAAACTTTCAACATTCAAAATATCCACAAGTCAAAAGCAAACTGATAAAACTGAAGGTGTTAAATTCTGGTTTGCTACAGAAGAGCATAAAATATGTGAGCAAGAAAAATTTATTTGACAACTGAGTCAGAACAATTTTCTATGGAAATCTAGCAAGGAAAAATAAAACTGGGAGAAGGTACATTTCAGAAACAAATCCATTTTTGCTCAGCTACAGCTGACAGCGGTCAATTAATGTTTGAATTAATGAATGGCAGCTCTTATGACATTACAATCAGATCCCAGGCAGCCTGCCCTACTATATGACTCCTGTCCCTGTGGCAACTGTGTTCCAGCACGTGGCTTTGCCATGTTCTCCACTTCACTACTCTACTCCCATCTCTCCATAATTCTGTGAGAATAACTGAAATGAGTGTGATCAGCTATCAGCACCCAGTGATACTACTCAAAATAAGTAGACAAAAACAAGCAAACATATAACTAAGAAAAAAATCAGCAGAAGGTATGTTTGTGCCACTGTAAACAGATTCTCATATATTTTCAGACAGACAAGATACATAAACCTTTCCTACAAAGAGGAAAAAAGTAGACTAGCGCACAATTAATTTGTGCTATAAGGTTCCAACGATAATATATAAGATTTAACTTGTCAGGTCTTAGATTTAGCATCCATGGCACTCGTAGCTTCTAGACTAGTAGGAAGCAAATGCCATAGTTCAATTGCATTTCCTTTTGCTTCCCATTTCAGGATATCTGTGGTGATTTGACTCATTATGAAATGGCCCAAACCAGCAGCTAATGAGTAAGGTAGAGCAAAGCAGAGCAGGACCTCATGAGCCACAAATCTTGCTTCTCCTTAGAGCTGGTCCTATCCCACGCTGCATGCTATGCATTCCTGGGAGAACTACATTGATTTCATTTCATCTCCCTTTCTGAATATGGTTTGTAGTCTCTTGGTTAAAAATGGTATTGCACTAGTTATCCCTTGGTAAAATTTTCTGAATTGCCTTCTTAAACTACCTACAGAGAGAGAGAGAGAGAAAAGGAAACTGAAAAACAACCAAAATACTATATGAATTTTGAATAGTTAACTCTTAGTTGTACACAAAAACAACAGAAAAATCTCCAGCTATCTAAGGACCCAGAAGTGTTCACACAGGATCTTTCTAAAAACTGAAGCCAAATGCTCTGGTTTCTCTTCAGATTGCATAAATCTTTCACCTTTTAAAAACTGAAGCCGGGGCGCCTGGGTGGCGCAGTCGGTTAAGCGTCCGACTTCAGCCAGGTCACGATCTCGCGGTCCGGGAGTTCGAGCCCCGCGTCAGGCTCTGGGCTGACGGCTCGGAGCCTGGAGCCTGTTTCCGATTCTGTGTCTCCCTCTCTCTCTGCCCCTCCCCCGTTCATGCTCTGTCTCTCTCTGTCCCAAAAATAAATAAACGTTGAAAAAAAAAATTAAAAAAAACAAAAAACAAAACTGAAGCCAAAAAGTGCTTCAACTGATAGAAAAATTCAACTAATATTAGAAACTTAAGAATAAGGAAATATATTAATGATGTGCAATAAAACTAGTAAATCTTAGTGTTCAATGGAAATAATTGTTTAATACATATAAAACTTGATGCAAATATTACAAATAATATTAAAGGTTAAGTTAATTACAAAATAATAATCTACTTATAATCACCTAGATTAAAAATCTCATAGTATTTCAACAAAAACAGTGATTATGTAGGAAATAAATAAAAATTCCGTAAATCAGCATTTGCAAAGGAGTGTCATTATATACAATTTCTTAATTTAATTTTTAAAATGTTTTATTAATTTCTGAGAGAGAGAGAGAGACAGAGTGCAAGCAGGGGAGGGCAGAGAAAGAGGGAGACCCAGAATCTGAAGCAGGCTCCAGGCTCTGAGCTGTCAGCACAGATTCCGATGAGGAGCTTGAACCCACGAACCGTGAGATCATGACCTGAGCCGAAGTTGGATGCTTTAACAGAGTGAGCCACCCAAGCTCAGCCATACCATTTCATATTTACATTGATACACATAGGTCAATAAAATGTAAAGGAAATCTCTGGTAAAATAAAAATAGGATATATTTTAAAAGACCATTTATAAAGTTAGCTGCGGGGTAGGGAGATGGATTAAATAGATAAAGGGGATTAAAAGATACAAACTTCCAGTTACAAATAAATAAGTCATGGAGATAAAAGCTAGAGCACAGGAAATATAGTCCTACTGAAAATATTGTAGTAATGTTATATGTTGAGAGATCGTGACTATACTTCCCAGGGAAAAAAAGAACATAAAATTAAAAGGCATAGGACAAACTAGTGCAGGGCAGAAGTTGCAAGATATTTTGCCAACTGATGAATTACCATCCTTAACATATAAAGAGTTAATATGAATCAACAGTAAAATATAAACATTTTAATGGAAAAATGAAGGGGGGATATAGGGAAATATTTCCCACTTCTATTGGGAGATAATATTAGTTGAAAAAAATTGCCAGAGAGAAATTTGATAATATATATCAAGAGCCTTACAGTTTTTCATCTACTTTGACAGAGGAAATTTCACACCTAGAAATTTATCTTAGATAAATAATCATACGTAGGCTCAAAGACTTTTGAACTTGCATGTTTTTAACACTCTGATATGCAATAATGAAGAATTGGAAACCAAAATGTGCAGAAATGGAGGAATGATTAAACTATGGTATCACATACAATGCAGACATTTAAGTCATACTTTCCAAGAATACTAGTATGAAGATAAAGTGCTCAAATAGAAATAGTAAAATGAGGGGCACCTGGGTAGCTCACTGAGGTAAGCATCCGGCTCTTGGTTTTGGCTTAGGTCATGATCTCGCAGTTCCATGAATTTGAGCCCCACGTCAGGCTCTGCACTGGTAGCGTGGAGCCTGCTTGGGATTTTTCTCTCTCCCTCTCTTTCTCCCGCTCCCCCACTCACACTATCTCTGTCTCTCCCAAAATAAATAATAAACTTAAAAAAATGTTTAAAAATGAAATAGTTAAATGAAATACAGGACAATATTATACTATGATCGCAATGCATGGGAAAATTTTTACTTATATATATGCATGATAAATAAAATTAAAAAGAATTACATCGGGGGCACCTGGATGGTTCAGTTGGTTGAGGGTCCGACTTCAGCCCAGGTCATGATCTCACGGTTCATGAGATCGAGCCCCACGTAGAGGGCTCTGTGCTGACAGCTCAGAACCTGGAGCCTGCTTCTGATTCTGTGTCTTGCTCTCTCTGCCCCTGCCCTGCTTGCACTCACTCGCTCTCCCTCTCTCCTCTCTCTCTCTCTCTCTCTCTCTCTCTCAAAAATAAGAATAAGCATTAAAAAATAAAAATAAACCAGCAATAGCACGGCTAGGAATTTACCCAAGGGATACAGGAGTGCTGATGCATAGGGGCACTTGTACCCCAATGTTTATAGTAGCACTTTCAACAATAGCCAAATTATGGAAAGAACCTAAATGTCCATCAACTGATGAATGGATAAAGAAGTTGTGGTTTATACATACAATGGAATACTACTTGGCAATGAGAAAGAATGAAATCTGGCCTTTTGTAGCAACGTGGATGGAACTGGAGAGTGTTATTCTAAGTGAAATAAGTCCTACAGAGAAAGACAGATACCATATGTTTTCACTCTTATGCGGATCCTGAGAAACTTAAAAGAAGACCATGGAGGAGGGGAAGGAAAAAAAAAGTTAGAGAGGGAAAGAGCCAAGCAATAAGAGACCCTTAAAACTGAGAATAAACTGAGGGTTGATGGGGGGGGGGGGGAAGGGAGGGGGGTGGGTGATGGGCACTGAGGAGGGCACCTGTTGGGATGAACACTGGGTGTTGTATGGAAACCAATTTGACAATAAATTTCATATTAAAAAAAGAGAAGAGAAGAAAAAGAAAAGAAAAAAGAATACATCAGAATTTCACTAATAGCTATGTCTGGTTGGAGAGGTTTGGAGTGATTTTTATTTTCTTCTTTATATATCTTACTCATATGTCAGCACTGTAACCTAAACACAAATTATTCTTACACCAGAAAAAAATGTTTAAAAAGTATTAAACTAAACAAAAATTGATCAATATTGAGCCTGGGTGGCTCAGTCGGTTAAGCATCGACTTCGGCTGAGGTCAGGATCTCATGGTTTGTGAGTTCAAGCCCTGCGTCAGGCTCTGTGCTGACAGCTCAGAGCCTGGAGTCTACTTCAGATTCTGTGTCTCCCTCTCTCTCTGCCCTCCCCCACTTGCCCTCTGTCTCTCTCTCAAAAACAAACATTAAAAATTTTTTTTTAATTGATCAATATCGATCAGACTTGCAAATTGTTATAGCTACACATCTTTGTTTGGGAACAATAATTTTCAGCCCTGAGAGCTGTTAAGAAATATTGGTTTAATCTTTTCTAACAACTATGGGTTCTGGTCTAGCTCGCTTTGTAAATCAGGTTGGTCAGTAAAACCAAGACTTTAGATCCCGTTCTAATCCATTTAATAACCACATAGGTTCAAGTGCTCCATACAGGTCAGGCTTTCTTGAAATCACGGTTTTCTGATAGAAAAGAATAGGCAAAACAGCCTGGGATAATCTGGTACAAACTAATCACTGAGGGAAAAGAGATGCAAACTGAATTTCTTAACACCAGGGAACTAGTCAACAGCATTACCGGGAGGCTGAAAATGTAATAAAGTATTAGATATAGGTTAGTATTTTTACCACCGCCTTCATAACTCTGCATTCAAACCTCTAACTTTCTTTTCCAATTTTTTAAAGTAACAGCTATGAGTTATCAGGCACTAACCACACACAGGCTCTGTTCTCAGTGCTTTTCATATATTATTTCTGTTCTTTGCATCAGCTCTGTGATGTGTATTATCATCCCCAGAAGGTAATTTTCTCAAGAAATCTACATGAATCTGCCAAAGAGCACAGTGCAAATAGGGATTCAATTCTCCATTTCCCCACTAACTGAAATTTGCTTTGATATTCAAACTATTCTCCCACAAAACATACATAATCCAGCTTTGTGCCTGTGTCCACTCCCTCCTTGTTCCCCATTTTTAATATAGCACCTCCTTCAGGACTCAACCTCAAGCATCCTTGAAGTCCTGGCTACAGGATGCCTTCCCAAATACCCAAATAAGCAGGTTTAGGGAAACGTCCCTTTATGCTTCCAAAATAGCTTAACCATATCTCCATCAGTGTACCTAATATTTTGTAATTATCCGCTTTTATTTATCTGTCATTCTTAAAGGGCCAGTTTTCTCCTGGAAAAGAAACTAACGCTCCCCCAGGTCATTAGTTTCAGAAGGTAACTTAAGGAAGCCAGATAACTGCAAACAAATTATTCTGAAGTACCTCTTTAGACTGTGTGCTGTCAGGAATTGGATTTTCAAACGTAATGAGTGTAATTGATTACAAGAGAGTGCTTCTTTTGAGATGAGGTAGTAGCTGCCACTGCTGTTTGCAATGCCTGCCAACAGGGAGAATTTAAATGTTTAAAGCATCTGAATACACTGTGAGAGGCTACACTTAAAGTACGGAAGAGGAGTTGGCTCCGTAGCTCAGGGTGCAACATCTGTCCTGAAATGATAAGGGCCCAATTATGCCTTAACAGCACCATAAACATAAATATAAATATAAGCCCTCTGCCCCACATGAAATGAGCAGCCACTTGGACAGGATTCTGTGGACAAGCCACAGTGGCTGGCATCTGATTAACTCCAGCAGTGAGGTCTCTTCTCTCCCACACCGGAAGCACCCCCTGAAGTATGAGAGGCCAACAGGGCCGGAACATGTTGCGCCCAGCCACTCCCGCACTTCTTCCAACGTGTTGTGCGGGCACTGGTGGATGAAAGTGTCAGTGTTGTGTTTGAGGATAGAACTCTCTTTCCTTGTTATGAGGATCTGGGGACAGGGGCCAGTGAGTGCTGGTGACAAGTGCAAATCCTTGAGTGAACTTCCATTCTTTCTTTGAAAGAAACTCTGTGGTAATGCCTCCTGCCCTCAAGAGACTGTGAGCTTTGAGGATGAGGATGTCTGTTATTCACCTCTGCACTCTTGGCACAGAACACAGAGCCTGACACATAGTAGGGATTCATTCAGTAGATGTTAACAAGCACTGACTATTATTGAAAGCTCATCTCCACAAATCCTACTGGGATCAGCCCCCTCACCGAGCTCCTCGCTGAGCTCCCAAGAGCCAGCTATGTTTTCGTGCCTCCCTGGAATCAGGCACCACAGCATCATGCCGCTTATCTCAGTATGTGTTCCTCCCTAGACTACAAGATGAGCATGTATTATGTATGGACCATGTAGTATGTGTTCAATAAACACAAATACATGTATGAGCAAATGGGTTTCAGCTTTCAAGAAGCGCACAGATTTCAGTCTTTTTTATTTACAGTACCAAGAGTCATGATGTTTCTGATATGAATTTTGACGTTGGCCTCAATGAATTTTACCTACAAGTTACCTTCATCTCAGAAGATCAGTCTGAGTTATGACTGAAAGGAAGTTGAGAACATGAAAAAAAAAATGTATGCAAGGATATTAAAGCTCTCTCTGTCCTAACGTAATGGCAGGAGTGGCTATTGGCCAGGCTTTAGTTAGAGGAAGGAAAATTAAGGCCTCACAAGTGTGTCACATGACACGAAATGAGAATGAAAGTAGTCTAGCAAAAACCAAGAAATAACAACACCCATCCTCTGTAGAATCTTTATACCAAAAAGAGGAAGTTAGTCATACAGCACGAAGGTCATGCTGAAATGGGGACTCGGTGGGCTGTCTCATTCTGTCATGTACTGAGCATTACGTACAATGAACAGCAAAAGACAGAAGAGCCTAACATTCCACCATTTGGATAAACAGCCTGAGATTGTGCTTCATTTGCAATACCTAGAAATCAGGGTTGGCAATGCCTTGTTTTTTTTAAGTGGATTTGGACAGATCTCCAGGAAGGTTCCCCAGTAGCATGTTACCTTTGGGCACCTTGGCCCTCCATCTCTCCCGATTGATGTGCACCACCTCAGTCCACGTGGCTTTAAAACTCTTATAGTCAACAGGGATGACAGAACTGTTGACGGGCGCACTTCCTTCTGAGCCAGTGCTCTTGACACCCGATCGCTTCGCATCTGCCGAACTGATGCTGTTCAAACTGGAGATCAAAAAGTCATACCCAAGAGGACGGTTAGTGTTTGAAAAACATATCCCAGTGAGCAAGCCCAAGAAAGGAGTGAGCAGCGCTCCTCAAGTTATTGGGGTGCAATTCCTCTTTCCATATGTGAGAGATGGGAAATTCTCAGCAGGAGAAAAAGATCAAGATTTCAGCCTCATGAGTATCCATATCCCCTGTATTTCTTCTCTGTTGATTGGTATCTTCTTATTCAATATGACTAGAGTTCCCTCATATGAATCTTCTGGCTTCAACTCTCTGAAGTTAACTAATTTGAAACCAGGCTCCTACTTAGTTCCACAGTGCACCCACCTGCTTCTACACTGACCACTTTTCCAAGTTACCCAGTCACTTGTTCCTCTTTCTCTCCAGGTCCACCTCCCCCTGTACTTGAGTGCCTCTGACCCCAGGATCCCCAAGGCCAGAGTAAGATGATTTCCTTGTATCCTCTGGGGAAGCTGAAAAGGCACAGACACCTTAGAGATTGTGGGAAATGAGACATGCAAAAGACATTTTTTAAAATGAATATTACTTCAAGCTTGAAACATGGGCATTTTTGCAAACATAGAAAGTGTAGCCTCCTGGGAAACTTTAAGGTATTATACACTTCCAGGTGGCTTGCGCAGTGACTGACACAAATGCGCACCCGCTGACAACCTTGGCTGACTAGACCAGCAGGATACGTTTCAGCCCAGTCCCGTGGGGCAGGGGACCAGGGAGAAGGCTTCCACCCTCCTTGTTAGCAGCCGTCACTGGGTTCATTCACCTTGAGTGTTTGGGATCCCACTGTCCTAATATTCCTCTTACCTTCTCTCCTTCTTGCTCTTTTCTTATTTTTCCAATTAATTCCATTTCCCCCCTTTCTCATTTATGACAAAGCCCCAGGTTTACATGGACAAGCGGGGGAGGGGCAGGAATACTAGCCATGGTGCAAGCATTTCCTCTGTGCTTGATCCTGTTATAAGGGCTTTATGTAGACTGAATAACTCACTTCGTCTTTCCTCCAACCTAGGAGTATTACAACCTACATGGGAAATCAAGAAAACTCGCCTGAGATGACACAGCTACAACGTAATGGGATTGGGATGTTTAACCTGGAATCTGACTCCAGAACCTGCCACTAATCTATGCTCAATATAATGAAACCGTGTCAGAGGGTGACTTAAAACTTGCAGGTTTTTTTCCTTCCTCCACTTCATTCCCTTCCTGAACCTAGAAATGAAAGTGAGTTTCATTTCTTGGGATGACTCTGATCAGTGGGACTGTCTTCTTGGAGTATGGGAAGCAAGGACTGTCTGGGCTCAGGCAATCAAAGTGCCAGGGTGGATGTTGTCACGAGCAAAAGCACCGAAAGAGAGAGAATGTGGTAGGAAACCTGTACTGGGAATGCTCCGGTCATGGTGTGGACCTTGGTCATTCCCTTCCCGGCTAGCCTGGAGAGTACAGACAGTACAGCTTCAACTCCTCTGAGAAAAAGAAAGAGGCAGACATCTCTCTTACAAGAGAGGGAGGGCAAACATCATTATGAAAAACCCCCATCTCTCCCAAAGGAGTGACTCTGTCCTTGTGGAGAGGCCGACCTGACCCTCACCCTTCAAGCTTCTGCACTGACCTTGAACGCCTCTGTCCTGTCCCGCCAGTTTGGGAGGTTTCATCAATTAAAGGACTCACGATCTTTTCGGTCATGTCCGTGAGCACAGTAAAGGTGGGTTCCACGATGAAATCAATAAAACCTGAAGAGAGACAGCAACGCTTCAGAGGAACTACACATAAACTGGTCCCTTCCATATTTCCCTATGGAAACTGATGAACCTTCTCTTTTTTTTAAACTTCATCTGCAGAGGAGCTCCAGATCAGATCAGGAGAGAGAAGGTTGGTCTTATTCATTTAACATATTCCTGGAGTTGAATATCATGAGTGAGTTCCATCTCTCCTATGTAACTTCCTATGACTTTTTAGTAGATGGTGCAATAAAGTGCTTAAGAAACTCATATCCAACCTCCACTGTGTCATAGATCTGTGGTTGGTGCTGCATAAAAGATGAAGATGTAGAAC
Organism: Lynx canadensis; assembly: GCF_007474595.2. NCBI lineage: Eukaryota > Metazoa > Chordata > Mammalia > Carnivora > Felidae > Lynx > Lynx canadensis. The sequence continues at coordinate 122,603,379 of NC_044304.2, forward strand.
ACAACCTGCCTACCCTCAAGGAGTTTACAGGAGAGATGACCTGAGCACAAAAATGACCCTGAGGGGATATGGAAAGGGCCCAAGGGGAAGCCCAAATAAGGCCTCTGGGAAGGTAAGGAAGGAAGGATATTTTCCCTCTCACGAGAGGTCTGTGAATAGCTTTAGGGGAGTTGTGTGTTTGAGCTGAGACCTAAGGCTCTTCACTTTAGGTGGAAGGAGTGGAATAAGCAAAGTGACAAGGATAGGAAAAAGGTAGGATGTGTCTGAGGAATGACTGAGGCTTAAAGACTTTTTTGGAGTTGGAAAGGGGAATTTGGGGAAGGCAGGTAGTCACCTGCTTAGGGCAGGAGGCTCCTGAGGGTGGAGCTAAGGAGCTGAGACTTAGATGGGTACTCAACACTCCTTGACGTGTTTGGGTACCATCACAGTTAAGATTTTTTTAAATGTTCTTTGGGAAAGTTAATTTGGCAAGAGGGATGGGAAGGGAGAGAGCAGGAGGGGCTGAGGCTGAGAAAATCATTTTAGAAGCTGTTGAGATAGCCCAAAGGAAGGTAAGGGAGGGGAGACCCAGTGTCATTCATCATAAGGCAGATGTGTGATGGAGGCACAGGTCCACGTGCTGCAGTAGTGGTGCTGTCTCCAAGGAGATCCCCACAGCAGAGCAGAGAACACAGGGATGATGGCGGGGGGACAAAACGTGGCTGGGGAAAAAAATGATGGGCTCAGACTTAGATGTGCTGACTAATAGGTGCAGGGGACACATCCAGATGGCAGAGGGCAAACAGAATTGGGAGAAACAGGGCTGGAAACTGGGAGAGGGGTCAGATCTGGAACTGTACCTTAGAGATATGGCCATGTTGGAGAGACAGTTGATGTTAGGCTGGAGGCACTGTGTCAATGGCTCAAAAATACCCGAGTGTTCTGTGACACGTTAGGAGAAACTATATGACCTAAAACTATTGGTCGTCGTTCCTTAACGCAGCCATGTGAAAGTTAGAAGGAAATGAAATACCAATCCAAGGAAATACAGTGTTTGGTACAAATGCTTATTTGGTTTTCATAATGACTGAAGTGCAGGTGATCTTGGCATTTAATGTCCAGCAATGAAGGATGCTGAAAACCGTATAATGTAATTGACCAAACAAGGATTGCCCCAAATGCCCATAGTATCCTGATAAGGAAACACTGATGGCCAAATTTGTGTTATAGTTAATTGAGGTATACTTTTACAATTTTAGCTTAAGCTGAAACTTAAGTGTTTCATGATACTATTTCACCTTTTTGCTTTCTTACAAGTTAAACTCAGTATGTCCAAACCAGAACTAACTCATCAGCTTTCCCTCCAACCCTCATAAATGGGACCATGGTCCAACCACTTAATCTGGATCGCTGCCTTTACCTTAGGTTTGCATCCAGCTGAATCCTTAATATGTTATATGCCACCTTTCTCCTGGAGAGTCTATGTGCTTCCTCAATTCTCACACTCATCATCTCTTCCCTGTAAGCCTGCAGAAGGCACCCAGCTGATTTCCTCACCTCTAGTCTTACTCAAAACCTTCCAAGCTACTGATAGAGAAATCTTGCTATAACAGTGGTTGACAAGCTTTTTCTGTAAAGGACCAAATAGTAAATATTTTAGGTTCTACGGGCCAAATCTAGGACAGCTACGTAACTCTCACACTGTAGTGCAAAGGTAGCCATAGACAACACTCAAATATCGCACTTAGCTGTCTTATAATGGAATTATTTACAGGACCAAGTGGTAGGCCATGTATGGCCCACAGGCTACAGTTTGCTGACTCTCATTCTAAAGCATCCATTTATACATTTTTAAATCTTACTTAAAACTCTTTGGATACGCCCTGATTTTCTCTCCATACACGGCCCTTACTTCATCATACACTCTGCCCACTACTCCAACCATATGGAATTATTTGTAATTCCCTGACCGTACCAGGCTGTTTTAAATTTCCCTGCTTTGTATATGCTAATCCCTTGTTTGGAATGCCCTTCCATGTATGTGCCCGTTACACACCTCTCACCTACACCATTTGCCTACACTGCCTACTTCTTTCTTAATCCCCAACTCAAACATTACCCTTCAACAAATCTTTCTGAGTCTAACGGTCCACAGACACTATTCTGTGCCTGAATGTACCACATAGAAAACTCCATCTGAGCACTGTAACACTCAAACAGACACTGTTTTCCTAAAGTCTTGCGTACCACCCAATACTGGCTCAACATCTTTGGGAGCAGATAGCATTTATAATTTGTATTTGTTTTTTATACCATCTAGTACAGTGCCCAGCAGTGCCCCATGCCTAATAGAAAACAATTATGAAAAATAGTATTCAAAACACAAGTAGAAAAAAATCAGTAAATCCTTGTTGAATTTATTTTTTGAATAATTCCAGACTCTTCCAAGGTGGAGATCACTGATAATATTTGATTAATGTGTGATACTGGGACCCTCATATCTAAGGATTTTTGTAATTCATACATATTATGGTTATTAGCAGTACAAAAATTATCTTTATTTTAAAAAAAGGTGCTAAAAAGTTTTTGAAAAGAAGGAAACATTTAAAATGAGCCATTCCTGGAATTAAGGTCATCCAGGAAATAGGACTGTCCTGGAAACAGGGCCAAAGGAAGAAGCATCACTGGGGAGAAATGACAGGGAGACTTCCAGTGTTGCATGCAGAATGGAGAGGCTGAAATACAATGGGCTTCCTGTCACTGATTTTTACCATGTTGGAAAGTTGAGGCCCTCTCTGCTCTTAGTGGGGAATGATAGACACAGCAGAGCACCACTGTCTAATCTTCCTACGAACCAGCGACATTCCAGGGACAAGGATGGGGAGAGGGGCTCTAACAACCCAATCAGCCAAAGCCATAAGCATGGCACAGCAGAATGGAGCCAGGTTCCCAGCCAAAGTATCACTGGAAGCATCTGCGCTTACTTCTAGGCAACCCCAGTCCGTTTTTTCTTTCCATCCAAAAGGCTGTCAACACGTACCCACTTGCGACTGAGCAACCATCGTTGACTTTCTGTCGCACAGAGGAGAAAAGGCAGCCCCAGCTCTGCTTCTGTCACCCTGGAAAAATAGGAGGTCACAGTAAATTAAGATCAGTAGGTGGAGTTGCCCAGATTTTATTTAGCAACTTCAACTGCCACAAAGGCCACTGGTCTTTATTATAATTATTACAATTACATTATGTAATAAGTCCTTCTGGGGCCTGATCCTGTGCATAAAAGACACCAAGAGGCTGAAACCCTCTGGGGTCCAATCATTCCATCCAACTGCAAAGGCACATGCTGTTGTACAGAAAGCCTCATCGGGCAGCAATTGGTGCCCGAGGAAAGAAAAGCCAACGAGTTCTGTGGCCTAGAGCTAAAACTGCAGCCAGAATTCCTGTGTGTTCTCAAGTTTTCGTCGATCTGTGTGGCCTTTCTTGAGCCAGTGAACCTCTTCCTCCCACCCCTGCCAAGACACAAATTCAAACCAGACTGATCGGATTTATTCTGCTAGTGTTGCTACCTAAAGCCACACACCTGAGGTAAGTGCTCTGGGGTCTTAAGCACAGGGGTCCATAATGAGCAGTGGACCAAAAAATGAAACAGAGTAAATACTTGCTTGTGTTTACCAAGTTAGAAATAATAATTTTCTGACCAATATATTCTCAATCTCACTAAAAAACCATCACTATAATAAGCGAGTACTATGAAAAGTCTAAATAATGAGGGAGATGATTTTTTAAAACCTGAACCAGGGGCGCCTGGGTGGCTCAGTTGGTTAAGCGTCCAATTTTGGCTCAGGTCATGATCTCACAGCTCGTGGGTTCTGGCCCTGCATCGGGCTCTGTGCTGATAGTTCAGAGCCTGGAGCCTGCTTCGAATTCCCTGTCTCTATCTCTCTCTGCCCCTCCCCTGCTCACTCGCTCTCTCTCTCTCTCTCTCTCTCTCTCTCTCAAAAGCAAATAAACAATAATAAAAAAAATTAAAACCTGTGTGACTTTAGTCACACACCTAGAGGAAAGGAAAAATATGACAGCTTTCTTATAGTAGTGAAGGTGTGCTGATTCATTTTACAAGGCTAGAATTTGCTCAGGTTAATGGCTACTGATTTGGGCTTGAATCTGGCCTTTCTCCCTCTAGCTGTGTGATCACAGGAAGTTGACTTTCCTTCTCTACATTTCAGTCTTATGTTCTATAAAGTATGGATAATAATACTTATCTCATCAGGTTATGATGAGGATTAAATAATGAGAAAATATATGTAAATAAATAAAAAAACTATTATCATTTTGTAATAGATATCTCTAATATTTAAGTCAAGATTTGAGGAACATTTAGTGAATTTATTATCTCAAATACACTCTGATTATAATAAATACTACCAATAAATTAATAGTAAGTGAAAAGTAACAACGTCATTCAAAAACTAGGCCAAGTTCAAAAACTAAATATGTTTTCTTTCTAAGGCATGTTATCGAAGAGAAAGGATGCTGGTTCGCACACACAAAAGGAAAGGAAAAGGAATGGGCGTCTGAGGAAGCTGAATGGTGGGGTCACAATAGGTGCTGGGGACATCCAAGGGTCTCAGGAACAGTCCTGAAGTGGCTCAGTTCCTTCTGCACCCTTTCCTGGATAGACACCCCATGGGACACAATAGCTCTTCTGTTTCTGAGTATTCCTTGGCATGATAAAAATAATTTACCCCTGAGCTATTTCTTCTTGGGCAGTATAAAAAGAAGGAAGAGGATTTATGACATAAACTGTTGTGGTGTAGATGGTTCTGTGGGATATCTCAGCTTAAACAAGTAAAACCCACTCTTATTCCCTATGAAGCAGGGACACAAGTTGGTTTTTTGGTACATTTTAATGGGGGTGGTTTAGAAGAAGCGGTGGGAAACACTAACCACTTGACTATTAAGACGTAAGCATTACTTTGGATTTTATTACTGAAAAAGTACAAGCTATAAAACAACTTCTTATCCCATGGACTTGTCTGTACCCACATCTATACATCACATACATCTTTTGGATTTAATTGGGCTGAGCAGGCTCACCTATTAAAACACTATTTTAAAATAGTGGTCATTGAATTCCCTTTGGATGACAGGTACATTTATGAATTGGAAAAAAAGTAATTTGCAGAAAGTAATGTGGAAAGGTGTACTTCTGGTGAATTCAATTTGATTGAAACAATATTATATGGTTCTATAACTACTGGCCCATGTGGAATTATTCAAACACTTTCCTTTTTACTGAAGACATCAATATTTTTTAAGAAGGGCAAAAGCCTCAGTACAAAGGATAGTTTTGTAACTAACGGAAAAGAAAAACAGACCATTGCATAAAGGAAGGTTGCATACGAAGCTGCACAAACAAGAGTTTTTCTCGATGGAAACACAGTAAGGGGCATAGTGGTCAGGAGTGTAAAAAGCAGGCCACACAAATACCCCTGATCAAAGAGTTAATGAAGGTTTAAAAGAAAAGTGATAGACATGGAAGAGAAACAAAAGAGAGACAACATATGAATAACTGCTTTCCCTAAAAAAGAGAAATAAATAAATGGAAAAGGAAAGCATTCAAAGATTTAATCAATGTAACCTGAATCTATAGAGGAAAAGAACAGACCAGGTCCCAAGAAAAGCTATTACAGAACAATCATTATTGAAATATATCCCAGTTCTGTCAGTGGGCTTCAAAGGTAAAGAAATGATCCTTTAGGGCACATAAGCAAAAAGATACATCACCTAGACATGAAAATAATTACAGCAGGGCCTCCAACCCCTCCATAGCAATATGCACAGGTAGAACATATTTGAGTGAAATCTAAAAAAGTCTTCAGGGAAAGAAAGCTTGATTCCACCCCTGGCCCCACCACCCACCAAAAAAAAAAAAAAAAAAAAAAAAAGCAAGCAAACTATGGCCCAAATATAATAGCAGTAGAAAAACTGGCAAGTATATAAAAATGTGTTGCATTCGTTCTTCTAAAAGAAACCACTTGAAGAACAACTTTGGCCAACCGATGGAACATCAACCAGAGCTAAAGTACCAGCAGTGAGTAGAACCAAGACAAAAACAAACTAGAAAATTATGCTTTTGCCAGATATGTTTTCCACCTTTCCAAGTCGTATTGTTTAAGGTTTATCTTTTGTAAACAGCATGCCGTACATGCCAGAGAATGCTCATTTAAAAACTCAGGACAGGGGCACCTGGGTGGCGCAGTCGGTTAAGCGTCCGACTTCAGCCAGGTCACGATCTCGCAGTCCATGAGTTTGAGCCCCGCGTCGGGCTCTGGGCTGATGGCTCGGAGCCTGGAGCCTGTTTCCGATTCTGTGTCTCCCTCTCTCTCTGCCCCTCCCCCGTTCACGCTGTGTGTCTCTCTCTGTCCCAAAAAAAATAAATAAATGTTGAAAAAAAAAAATTAAAAAAAAAAAACAAAAAAAAAACTCAGGACAATTTAGAAATATGATAGCCAACAAATAGCAATAAGGAGTTAATTATGTTATGAAAAAAAATGGGGAATGGTATTGGAAGGTAATGAATAAACACTGGCTTTCTTATCTGTTGTAGATGGGGGTAAGAATATATCATTTAAACTTGATACATAAAAAAACATAACTAAATTTAAATAATAAAAGACAGACTACAATAATTAAACCAGTTAATAAAGCCAGCTAAAAACAGGTGCTGGGGAAGAGGTGAGAGGAAAAGAAGTTTACTAATTTTTATAACAAGGAAGCAATAGATACTATCGAAATAAATAGAGAATGTAAAATTTTTTATTATCAAGTTAGCCACTGGAAAAACTGAAAATATAAAACTTCCAAGTCATCAGAAGAAGTAAATACACAACAAAGCAGACAGCATAGCCAATACAGTGAACTATTTAAGAAGAAACCATAAAAACAGAAAGCATAATGTAAAATGTCATGGCACCTAAGATCAAGTATTTCTGTCATTTCAATGGATGTTAATATAGCTGATTTCAAATAATAAAAGAAAAGAATCTTAGATCGCCTCATAAAAAAACCTCAACTATGTACAGTGTTTATTTATTTTTAATGTTTTTTTCAGAGAGACAGAGAGAGAGATGGAGTGTGAGTAGGAGAGAAGCAGAGGGAGAGACACAAAATTTGAAGCAGGCTCCAGGCTCTAAGCTGTCGAACCCACAAACTGCGAGATCATGACCTGAACCGAAGTCGGACACTTAACCAACTGAGCCAACCCAGAAGCCCCTATATACAGTGTTTAAAAGGCACACCCAAACCAAAGTGTTTCTGAAAGGTGGAACATAAAAATCTATGCATAGACAGGGGTCATATTCTTAAAATGAGTCAAATTTGAATTCTAGGTAAAAGCATTAGATGAGATACAGAGGCAGGCTTTATAATGACAAGGGGTACAGTAAATTATGATGGTCTAATAGTTATTAATATCCAAGAACCAAGTAACATAGAATCAACCTTCATACTACATAGAAAAAAAAATAGAAACACTTGTCATCCTACAAAAGATCAAAAAAATTTTAATGATATATAAAATACCTAAATGACATAATTGATAAGGTAGGTGTGTACAGTATTCTTTGAATTTTATATCCTGCAAGAAGAAAATAAATATTTTTCAAGAGCAGTGAATACTCAACACTGATTATACAGTAGGTGACAAATGATTCACAATAAAATCCAAACAATGAAAAATTTCTGTGATTTAATTTCAATAACCCACAAATAATTACAAAACTAGAAAGCAAAAGACCCTACCACTGGAAATTATATAAACAAACACTTCTATCAGAAGCAACTCTTGGGTAAAAGAAAAATCTACACCGAAATTCCAGAATATTTAGAAAGGAGTGATTGTAAACATACTGCATATATGAATCCGTAAGATTCATAAGAAAAAGACAAACTCCTAGTCTTAGTAATGTTAAACAGGCGAATGTAAATAAGTGAATTAAGCATCTATCTCAGGAAGTTAACAAAAGAACAAAGTAAACTCAAGCAGAAGAAACGAATTAGTACAAATGAAAACCTCAATTAAGGTATTATAAAATAAAAAAGAAACAATAAAATAATCAAATGATTAGCTAATTTCATAGAGAAGGGCACAAACACTAATATATGAAATGAAAATTAAAAATGAGGAAATAGGGGCACTTAGTGGCTCAGTCAGTTATGGATCCCATTCTAGATTTTGGCTCAGGTCACTATCTCACAGTTTGCAAGTTTGAGTTCGAGCCCTACATAGGGCTCTGCACTGACAATGCAGAGGATGCTTGGGATTCTCTGTCTCCCTCTCTCTCTGCTCCTCCCCCACTCACACATGTGCACTCTCTCTCTCTCTCTCCCCCTCTCTCTCCCTCTCTCTCTCTCTCTCTCTCTCTCAGTAAAATAAACTTTAAAAATTAAAAAAATTAAAATGGGGAAATATGGTGGCTCAGTCAGCTAAGCATCCAACTCTTGACTTTGGCTCAGGTCATGATCTCATACTTCATAGGATTGAGCCCCACATTGATGGAGCCTCGCTATCAGTGCAGAGCCTGCTTGAGATTCTCTCTCTCCATCTCTGCCCCTCTCCCACTCACACTTTTTCCCTCTCTCTCTCAAAATAAATAAATAAGCATTTAATAATAATAATAATAACAGGGAAATAACCACAGACACAGAAGATATTAAAAGAATTGTAGAGAACATTTGCAAAATATAAAAATAAACAACAATATAAATGAAATGAACCTCAAGACTTTTATAGCATGTATTTACCAAAAAGGCAAACTTATACTTCTTTAAAGTCAATATTTCATTGAGAAGCACCCTGAAGCAGTAGCTTAGATTTTTGTAAAATATGGTTATAATACTTAAGATATAACTTACTCTTTTAGCAAAGCATGGAAGGTCCTGGTCTTCAGTACTGAGGCTATGCCCTTATTTTGAATTATAACCAACCTTCCAATGTAATACTTTCAAAGACTCTACAGTCCCTTGAGATTTCCCATTGAGACTGTCTGATTTAAAATCTATAGTTTAAGAACTGAGGCAACATTTCTCCTACATGTTACTTACAATGGCTTATGGCATCTGGTAAAATATTAATCAATAAAATATGTACTGAATCATAATTACTAAAAAGTAGTTCCAGTCCAGTGAGCTAACATTCCATTCCCATGGGGCAGAAATTCAATAAGGGTTATTTCACATTGCCTCTAGCACGTTTTCATTCAATTCAAAACATTGTGTATGCAAACAAGGTTTCTTTTATGGGAAAATGTGCACATGTTTAAGTATTCTCATATCCACTCACAATTAAAAGAAGGAATCATTTCATATACCTCAAACTTACATGAGTTACTATCACCCGGACCTTTGGCTACAAATTAAATACTCCTAGCCCATTAGGGTGTTATTACACAAGCAATATTAAAGAAAGCATATGATAATGGAGAGGGGGTATTTACAGAAAATCCTCTCACTAATATTAGGAAAAAGAGCTTCTGGAAAAATGGTTCAAAATTAGCCCTTGATTAGGATGAATTTGCAGAGTCATTCTTATTACATAAGGCCACACCTATACAGCTCTAGTTCCTCACATACCACTAGGTTCTCCATAAGAACTAGTCTGAGAGACCAACCAATGCCTTTGCAAAGGGAAACAGTCCAAATGCAGAACAGGGTACCTGCTGGTGTATTCACATAACACTGAGGGGTGCATGTGTATATGGCATATCCTGATGTGAACTCCTAGACAGTATGAAGGAAGTGTAGAACATGTAATGCCAGAAGGGACCCTAAGAAAACATCTGGTACAACCTTCCCCTAAATCCACTCCCCACTACCACGTCCTAAAACACAAATCTCAGATAAGTCCATTAGGAAACTAGAAGAGTGATTTGATTAGTACCACGAACCAGGTGGAATAGAAAAAAACAACGAAGAGTCATCTGGACGTCGTTGAATATGCTGTTAACTCTAGTCCCACCATCATCACTTGGATACTGTGTACGTTTTCAGAAGAAAACACACACACATATAGTGCATTCTACAATTCTCCCTTCAAACCAGAATCCCCGAATTCTGAGAGTAATCACAGGAGTAATCACAGGAGTAATTTGCTTCCAAAAATTAAGTAACCATGAAAAGTCCCATCTCTTGTCGTTCATGGGACAAGTTGAGACTGGCCTTCAGAAATTTCTGTGCAGTGTCAGAAGTCTCTGAGTCCATGACATGAACCACCCTTCAGAAGTAACAAGAACTGAATTAACTGTACTGATGTGAACTGACTGTATTCAGGCCCCACAGTCTGCATATGGCATCTTGCCTTCAACCTCAGGACCCTCGTATCTCAAGCAGATGTTTAATGGCAACTCTTCTAGAGAAGACATCAGTTTTTGGTACTAGTGCACTTATTCCCCTATTTCTCTACGTCTGTGTACCTTTTTTAAATTAATATTATTTAAAAAAATTTTTTAACATTTATTCATTTATGAGAGAGAGAAAGAATGAGCACAAGCAGGGGTAGGGCAGAGAAAGAAGGAGACACAGAATTGAGCAGGCTCCAGGCTCTGAGCTGTCAGCACAGAGCCCGATGCAGGGCTCGAACTCACAATCTGTGAGATCAGACCTGAGCTGAAGTCGGACCTTAACTGACTGAGCCACCCAGCACCCTTTTTTAAATTTAATTTTAAAGTACTGCCTACTCACTAAAGACTCTGGCTACCCTTGTAGAAAACACAACCCTGTGTCTTAGGATGTAGTAAGTTTAAATATAATTGAAGCAGCAGCATCTAGTGATTTCCTGACCACAAATTGCCACACACTCACTTTGGAATTGACAACATGGCCTTATCTGCTCAAAGAAACAACCCAACCAATATAACAGCTAAATTATTATGAGTTAAAGATTAACATGTTAATCCTACAGGACATGCAAAGTAACTACCATTTGGTCAAACCCATAAAATAAAGAGTAAAAGGAAAGTAACCAGTTGACATTTTGACAAAAGACTGCCAAAAACAAGTGCTTGTTTTTTTTTTTTCCAAACAGAAATGTATAGGACAGAAACACCATAATGTTCTGAGAATCAAAATTTAGGTAAGAGTCAGACATCACATGACCAAGAAACAAAAAAAACAAAACAAAACAAACAAAACAAACAAAAAGCTATGAAACCTTACTCCCCAAAGAAAATTACTGCAGTTCCCATAGTCTTATTATAGCATTGCTGAAATAGAAAATTCAGAAATAGCTACTGAGGACAGCCCTGAGGAGTAGCACAAGGTACCTGTCTGAAGAACTCCTCCAGGAGTGACATTGTCCAGCGATGATGGAGCTCCCATGCTTTTGCTGGATGGCTAATGTCCTGCTGTGTGCAACATCAGGATAATGCTTTCCGGCTTTTCAATTCTGTCAACCCAAAGACCCAAACACGTGAGGATCAAACTTCAGAGTTTTAAAAATCATTGCTTTGTTTTAATCCTCTTCTATTCTCCCATCTCAAACCCCACTTCAGCTGAACTGGGGAAAGCATCATTTCATCCTGCAACTGAGCTGTCATCACTTAGTCCCATGTTTATTATTGAGCTGCACACCTCACTATAGACTCAAAAGTATCTCTGGAATGACCGCATCATTCAAAAAGACAAGACCCAAGAGTCACTCACTGCCTTTTGTGGTCTCTCCGCTGAAGTGAATCTTTGATGATTTAGTTTCCCACGAAGAATTATTTTAAATTCTAACTGGAGCAAATGTTACTGGTCCTATTATTTACTTCAAACCTGATGAAATCTATCTGTGATATGTACAATTCTCATGCTCTTTCCTCCAAACATCCCCACTTATGAGACTATTCAGTAACGTTCTCTGAAGAAGGTGCTCTTCAAAGATGCTACAACGTGGACAAGCACCTCTTTGGACACCCATAAAAACACATGAGGTCACAGGGGCACTCACGCTTCTGGCTGCTGCAGAGCAGTCTTCATTGCTTTGATTTGTTGGAAGTGACAGGACATATCCGTGGCCATCACCATCTCAATTACCAAGGTCCGAAACTCCCTTTCAGGGACACCCCGTGGAGAGAGAAGCATAGAAGTAAAAAAATGGAAACCAAAAATTTGTTTATACTTTCTGCCGCTTCTAGGCAAAACCAGTTAATTAGTTGTGACATTTCTAATCCACTTGAGCCTTTTAGGTGGGCTTTTTTTCTTTTTTTAATGGGGAATAGTGAAGGGTAAGGATTAAGGAAATCATTTATTAGGGATATGACACATGGAATATACATATCATTCAGCATGGCTTATTTCACTGAACCTTTGCATAATGGCTAGCACAAAAATATTCGATAAACAGCTGACTGTTTAATTAAAATATAAGTACTATTTGCATCACCGTAGATTCAGAACTCTGTAAGGATTCAAATAGTTTTGCCTCTGGTGGCACCTGGGTGGCTCAGTTGGTTAAACATAGGACTTTTGATTTCGGCTCAGGTCATGATCTCACAGTTCGTGGGTTTGAGCTCTGTGTCCAGCTCTGTGCTGACAGTGCAGAGCCTGCTTGGGATTCTCTCTCTCTCTCTCTCTCTGCTCCTCCCCATTTGCTCTCTCTCTCAAAATAAATAACTTTAAATAAAATAAATGGTTTTGCCTCTAATCTTTGAAACACCTGACCTACATTTACATGACTTGCAGGGTTGCCATATACATCACAAAGTGTGCTAAGCATTTTAAATGGGTTATATCCTTTGTCATAACATTAACCAAAGCAAGAGATAAATTTATTATCTATTTTCTAGAAAATAAATTTTACAACAGTGTGAAGGGGTTAAGTAACTTCCTAAATGTCATATAGCTAGTAGCCATGTCCATATTCAAACTCAGGTGTGCCTAAATTCATTCAAAGACACATAATGTCATTTAGGCACTAGAATTAGTTATCCACGATTTTTTTTGAGCGTCAAAATAATTTCTTAGGAAGTTCTGAAAGTTTTAAAAAAAGTTCAAATCAAATAGAAGGTGAAAAACATATTTTAAATACAAAACTCAGATTTTAAGAAGCTAAGATTTATTCCTAGATATCTTAATTAGTTTTGGTGCAATTGTAAATGGGATCAATTCCTTGATTTTTTGTTCTGCTGCTTCATTATTGATATACAGAAATGCAACTGATTTCTATATATTGATTTTATATCCTGTGACTTTACTGAATTTGCTGAATTGCACTGCTAGGTATTTACCCAAAGGGTACAAAAATATAGATTTGTAGGGGTACAGGTACCCCAATGTTTATAGCCTCATTATCAATAATAGCCAAACTATGGAAAGAGTCCAAATGTCCACTGATTGATGAATGGATAAAGATGTGGTGTGTGTGTGTGGGTGTGTGTGTGTGTGTGTGTGTGTGTACTGATATCAATGTAGATAGATAGATATAGATATTACTCAGCCATCAAAAGGAATGAAGTCTTGCCATTTGCAGTGACGTGGATAGAGCTAGAGTGTATTATGCTAAGTGAAATAAGTCAGAAAAAGACAAATACCACATGATTTCACTCATATGTGGAATTTAAGAAACATATAGGAAGGGGGAAAAAGAGAGAGAACAAACCATAAGAGACTCTTTACAACAGAGAACAAACTGAGGGTTGATGGAGGGAGGTGGGTGGGGGATGGGCTAAATGGGTGATGGGTATTAAGGAGGGTACTTGTGTTGAGCACTGGGTGTTATATGCAAGTGATGAATCACTGAATTCTACTCCCGGGGTGGGGAGGGGGGGCAGGGGCAGAAGATAAAGGCAACACAAGTTTCCTAAGGTAACAAACAGCAAGTATTTCCAAAGTGCCTATAATATATTTGAATATTTGTGTTAAGCAAAAGACAGATGGGGGGGGGGAACAGAGAGAAAGAGAAGAGAGAGCAAAGGGAGGGAGGTGAGCAGTGGGGGGAAGCAGAAGAAAGGGTGCCATAAACATTTCAAGTGGTATTATTTCTCCAAAAGCAGCATATTTCATCTCTCCTCACGGTTCCTTTCTTGGCCTCCAAATCTCTCTCCTGCCTCATCCTTACCTCCAGTCGTCCTTTGAGAGATTGATCAAAATATTCATTTCCTCATCCTCTTGCAGAAGGCGGTAAGCTGCACTTAAATGGTGATTTTCTAATACGGACCTATCGTTGTACAGAATAGCAGGGTCAGACCTGAGCAGAAAGCCAAGAAAATAATTTAGGATGTTAAACGGTTTGAGATTTTTCAGGTAACTCTCTCAAGCTAGAATGCATCGTCTTTTTCCAAATGTAATAATTATCTTTGCCCCATGCCATTTATATCAACCAAAAAGCTAAAACCAAACACTACAAATTATCAATAGATATATGTAGGGTATTTTAATGTCAATATGTGAATGTGAAATATGTGATATCCAACCTGAGAATTCTCTGAAAATTATTCTATAACCAGATCTCAATTATCTCTACTAGTAGCAAAGGTGATTTCATAAAACATGGGTCAACTCAAACTTCCTTGTATCTTCTGGAATAACGTTAATTTTTAAAAATGTTATTCAATGAAAGAATTTGTTTATTATCATTATAATTCTCCTAACACATACCACTTGATAGGTACAGTGTGCCAAGTTCCTCTGGTAGTGCCTTGATCTTAAAATTTGCCGTGTTAAAGTCATACGTGTAAAATTGAGAGTAAAGATGATAAGAATTATATGACAGTTTTTAGTCACTTTCTTACAGACCATTGCACCAAACACAGAGCTGTGTGTTTACTATTTCAATATCTTCAGTTTAATGAAATCTTAGATTATTACAGGTTATTTGTTGCTCATCAAGGAAGCCAAGTCTCAGTGATCTAAAGTGACTTCACAGAACCCCATAGTACCTAAGTGTCAGGGTTGGGATAAAGGCAAGGTCTTCTGAAAAGTCAGCCACTGCTCCCCACAATAACTGCTGACTGTCATTGGCCACACTTTGGGATATATCTAGCATCCCTTTAAAGTGTTAGGCTTAATATACCATCAAAGGACAAAGAACCAGGTCACAGATTTAGTTTTCTGTGCAGGGATCACACAGGCTGAGATGCTTTGAACAAAGTTCTATTAAAGAAGCCAATGTTTAAATTCTATTCTAAACGAAGCATACCTGAACCCACTGGAATATCCCCACTCCTATGGAGATAACACAAAACATACAAATGTCGTGGTGAAAGGTCTGGTCTTATATCTTTTAAGTCAGGCTCTAACTGACGTATATTTTGTGACATTAAGCTCATGTCCAGCTGCTGTAATTAAGCCATTTCCTCTGAGTTGGGATTGGTTTTGACATTGGTCTCCAGCAAAGACCCATGTACAGTCCACCCACCTCTCTTCCTTCAGCAAGTGCTATTCACCACAGCCTCTGTCCTCAGAGCAAAGGCTCCACTCATAGACATCCGCTAAGCAGAGCTGCTCTGAGGAATTCCCTATATTTAAAGACCTTGCAAGTAAACCACAAAAGGCTGCTTCCCAGTAGCTGAGGCTCCTCTATGTGAAGAAGCAGGAGGTAGACAATGAAGCTAATGGCTTAAGTCCCTTTGTCTGCTGCTATCTGTTGTAATTCCCCTTCTGAACAGAGATCAGACAGTACTGTCTTCTGTTGTGTACCCCATAATTAAGTGTTGGGTTCATTAAATACATGTCAATTGATTTAATGAACACAATCCTATCTAGAGTGTGCACCTGCTTTTTCAAGTGAAACAGCAAGTATTTAGTTGGTTTAAATTCTCATCTCTCCCTGCTACGTTCTTCCTCTTAGCCATGCCATCTTTCCCCAAATTCTAGCTTCTTTTGATTACTATGCCAAGGCCCTATTAACCCTACTGTCAGAGTTCCATATAATTGTCTTAAGAGAAGGTAAGCTCTTGGGCCAGGACAGGACTGATAAGGTTTCATCCTAAATGGAAAAGACAATTGACTGAGACTGCTTGCCTGGAATTCTGTGCTGAGAGCAATATTAAGGAAAAATGTGAAACTTCGTTTTAAAAAAACAAGTTAGCAATATCTGTTATAGTAAAGAGGTTCAGAGTGGAGCACTTGGACCCATATTTAATACTCCCCACAGAGGTTCATTACAGTGGGTACATAGGTTGTCTATAGTAAGGAGGTCTACATGAGACAACCTAGCTCCCCAGGCCTTATGTTAGGGAGCAAGGCAAGCACTCAACAGAGCAGGGATAAAATCAAGAAGGATAAGAAGAGCCTCCCCAGAATCCCGTAGATCATAGGGCAAGAAGGCTCAGGTATTGTTCATGTCAACAGAAACACCCCAAGCCTGGCCCATGCTCGCTGATTTAGTCTACTTGGCATCTTCACCTTTATGTGAACTGTTCTACCGCCTAGTAGAAATAGTATGCATAGTCCCTGTATAAGTAAACAAATAGCTAGCATCAGAATAGAGAAGAAAAGGATATCCATATTTGATGTGAATAAAATATGAGAATTGGGAGCAGATGGCTTCTCAAATTCTAAATCTTGGTCAAAGTTGACCAGGCTGATATCTTGTTGAAAAGTTGATTTTTTTCAGAAACGCCAAGGTAGAGCAACCATGCAAAAGAAAGGTGACTAACACCTTTCTGACTTCTCAATCTCGGTCCCTGCCCCCTCCTGCCTCTTCTCCAAATACTCAACATCCTCACCGGGTCTGAATGTGGAAATTGTTGGTGGTTCCGGTGTGCTCATAGTCATGGATGGCAGCTGAGAAGATTATAGCAAAGATCTCCAGCTCCGTCAGCCAGTTCTGAAAGGGAGATTACAGGGCAATCAGATAATCTGTCTCTTTCTCAGACAGAGTCTTCAGCTTGCTGACAACACACCCACATCGCTGTCTTTCCGCCCTGCAGCTGGCAAGCTGTTGCCAAACACACGTTTTCTGACAGACAGAATTTTTTTTTCCTGCGAGGAGACTGGGGACATGTGATTTGAGAGCAGCATGCCCTGCAAGGTTAAAAAAAAGCCAACGAGTAGTTTTATTATTTTTTTTCCAGGAAGCAAAAAACAACAAACATGAAGACTTTAAAAGCCCTCATTGTATTCTTCCCCAAATTCCACATAAAGTTTCTGGGTAGACACAGAAAAAAATGTATTAAAAATTTCAATGCAATACCAAGAACACACAGAGAACACACAGAAAACCTGATGTCTCTCCACTAGAAAGTGGGTAGGTAGACAGATGGAAAGGTAACACCTGGCCTTCTACCTTATGCGTGCTGATCTTTGAGAAGACCTCTCCCCATCCACGCCACCAAAACTGGCTGTAATCCAAGGTTCTCAGAGCGTGTTCCCTGGACCATCAGAGGTAGCATCACCTGTCAGCTTGTTACAAATACAAATCTTACCCCCATCACCCCAAACCAGAAACTCTGGATTTTACCACCAATCTGTGTTTTACCATGCAATCCGGACAATTCTGATGTATACTAGAATTTGATAGCCACTGCATATTTGAAGCTCTCTTAACTGACTTCCATTTCAATAACTTGCGATTCACTGATGCTTCCCATCCCTTCTGTAAACCATACTGCCCAATGCCCACATGACAGAACATCCATGACTGCTAGCCCAACCTTTGGGACCCTCAGCTCACTTTTGTTACTAGTTGAATCAATACAAGTTTCAGTGTGGTTTATTCCAAGCCCTGTTTTGACAAGTGTCACTTGTTATTATGATTACATAATTAAATATGATATAAAACCAATAAAATAGGAACACAAAAATGTAACTGTTTACCTATTGTACCTAAATTCAATGATTTAGACAGTGTGGCAAGTGTGAGACAGAAGGAAACAACTATAAAAATTTAGAGGGATTCTGCCCTGAGTTTGTTCCATGAGTATCTTTAAGTTCCCATTTCCCTTTGAAGAAATGAAACTAGAAATTTTAGATAGGAGCAGGGTTAAAGCAAGACAAATATGAGTACCCACATCAGCAGAATTCAGAAAAGAGCCAGGAGTCAGAATTAAAGATTAGTGAACACAATATATTTACTTGATTTAAGTTAGTACAAAGTGATTAAAAATTAATACATACATTTTCATAATTCCCACCTCAACTTTTTCTTCCCAATTAACTACTAATTTTGATATTCATCTTGAAAACTTCTTGAGAATTATTACCTTCTTTGTGGATAACTGAGGGTAAAATAAATAAACTACAGACAACCTATGGGGGAAAAAAGACCTTACAGTTTGTAAAAGAATAAGTATAGAGATACTCAGGGGGAAAAAAAAAACCACTACACTTTTGCAAATGATTTCTAGCAGAATTCAGCATGAAATGTCAGGAAACTTTCTGGCATCTTTGATAGATTACACTTCAAAAATACAAGCTAGAGTGCCTGGGTGGCTCAGTCCATTGAGTCCATCTGACTCTTGATTTAGGCTCAGGTCATGATCTCATGGTTCATGAGTTTGAGCCCCACACTACCAGAGTTGAGCCTTCTTCGGGTTCTCTCTCCCTCCCTGTCTCTCTGCCCTGACCCTCCCCCATTTATGCTCTTGTACTTTCTCTCTCAAAATAAATAAAGTTCAAAAAAAAAAAAAACTGACCTACAGGGAACAGAAAGACATAAACACAGACTAAGATGAAAAACCAAGAAAATGAAATTAACATTTAAGATAAGTAAGAACTTCAAGTGAACTGAAGTTGCAGTGCCCTCCCTGAAAGCAATGGGGGGCGTTTTCATCGGGCCTAGTGCCTACAGGGGCTCACTTTACATCAGGCAGCATTCTAGGTGCTTCACATACAGAAACTCATGCCATACACACAACTCCGTAAGGTAGGTACTGTTGTTGCCTCCATTTTCTAGATGAGAAAACTGAAGCTGGGAGATGTTCAATGACTTACCCAAGGTCACACAGCTAGCCATGTGAAGACCCACATACTAGGTCTCCAGAATTCCCACTGAATCTCTGTCACATTTCCTTTGGGTCATTGTTCCTGTGTTTACTCAGTTTTACATAAAATTATATAGGTATAATTTTATATTACACATGCTCTTGCTACTTTCCATATATATATATATGTGTATATATATATATATATATATATATATATATATATTTATTTTGGCAATGTCTTTCTTTTCTTCACCAACACCCTGTCCCCACTCGATGGCCTTCACTGTCTCTACCCATCTCATCCCCCAGTGTATCTCTTTCTCCAAACTCATACAAAGTTAACATTTTATTTTAATTAAGTTTGTTTATTTATTTTGAGAGAGAAAGAGAGCATGTGAGCAGCATAGGAGCAGAGAGAGAGGGAGAGAGAGAATTCCAAGCAGGCTCCATGCTGTCGGTGCAAAGCCCAACATGGGGTTTGATCCTAATCATGACCTGAGCCAATACCAAGAGTTGCATACTTAACCAACTGAGCCAGCCAGGTGCCCCCCAAAAGTTAACATTTTAAAATAAGATTATGAGGCTGTCTTGGAGCCTGTCAAGCCCTGCTTGGAACAGAGCTTCTAAAATGACAAGTATGTCTGGAACACTGTAGTCCAAGGCTATTCCTATTGGCTATAAGCAGGGTCCCTGGAAGCACACAGCTCTTCTTAAAACAGAAAATATTTACACTAGAGGTGAAACTGAATTCTCTCTAGGCAGGAGAGTGTTCGTGTGTACAAAGAAAAGGTGACCCCTGATGGCACACCCAACAAAACCAGAGTATCTGAGGAAAGGTAATTCATGCTCATGGAAACAGTGGCATGATTCATGCCAAATTCCAAAGCAACCTTCCTGGTAGGGCCATTGGACACAAACCCATGTGATGTTTTGCCCCTCAAGGATTTAAACTCATGGGAAAACAAATATAAGTGTAGGGTTTTTTTCCTATTGTTAAATAAATAAATCAGTAAGTCAATCAATAAAAAGATTATGACTGGGAGACAGTATACCATCTAAACAAATCTGAATCACAGAGCATCAGCCCAGACAGTAGGCGTCTAAATAACTACATAATTATGGTTCTATTACAAATATCAGTGTAACTTCTCCCCTTTGCCCAAATACACTAACAAGATCCTATCTTACTTCTAATAAACCAAAACCAGCAAATGATTTAAATAAGCAAACAACAACAAAAAAAATAAGACCATACCCTTTAAAAGTCATTTTAATACCCTTGCTTTTCAAAACACCCTGTGGATGCTTAGAAATCAGTTCTGTTTCTTGAGGCTAAGAAGGACAGATGGTATCTGGCACAAAAGGAAGGAAGGGAGGATACAGGAAGAAAGGAACAGAGGAAGGGAGAGAAAAGAGAAAAAAAAGGAAAAGAGCAAGGGAAGGGGAGGGAAGGAAAGAGAGAAGAGAGAAGAGAAGAGAAAAAAAGAAAAGAAGGGAAAAGAAAAGAAAAAAGAAAAGAAAAGAAAAAAGAGTGAGAAACAGCTTCACAGATGGACCTTGAAGATTGGACAGAACAAGAAATGGAAGAGGGCATTTTCAGAAGAATGAAGAAATGAGCCAGTCCCAGCATCAAAAGCTGATTCATCATGAGTAAGGAAATGATTCCCTTTAGAGGAGTGGGAGTTCGGACTACTTAGAGCCCTGGCACTAGAAGCCAGAGTGAGGAACACAAACCAGATTCAACAGGCAATGAAGTTTACATGCAAGAGGGTAATGCAGTCAGCATGCCAGTGAGGGGGAGAAATAAGAACAGTACTTCTGCATGGCAAAGTCCTTACAGGATGCAGAGATAGTATGAAGGTAGAATTCATTGCTAACTCATAGCAGTCAACTGACTGCAAGTGGGCAGAAGAGGTTGTATTCAAGGATAAGAGTGAATTAAAGATGGTCCTAATATTACTAGCCTAAGTGACAAAAATACAAAACAAAACAAAACAAAATAATGGGTAGTATTAGATAGCATCATTAATAGAGACAAAGAAGGTGGAAGAAGTTATTTTGAGGGAAATTAGGCTTCATATTTTTTTTATGTTCACTTATTTATTTTGAGAGACAGAAGAGAGTACGAACACACAAGTGGGGAAGGGATAGAGAGAGAGGGAGAGAGAATTCCAAGCAGGCTCCATGGTGTCAGTGCAGAGCCCAATGCAGGGCTCGATCCAACGAACCGTGAGATCATAACCTGAGCCAAAATCAAGAGTCAGATGCTTGGCTGACTGAGCCACCCAGGAGCCCCTGGCCTCCGTATTTTAATATGGTCCAGATCTTCTTGCCTTTTCCAAGTTAATTAGTGTGAACCCAGAAGTTTTTATGACAACCCAAAAGTAAGAAATTTAAGTCCCACATGAATTGTATTCCAGAGTTATCAAACTGTGACAAGGGACAAGCCACAGATCCTATCAGCATCTCCCTATCTATAAAATATGAGTGTCACAACTAATTCAATAACAGGGATGCTGTGACAACTGGTAGCAGTGGACTTCGAATTCTGTAGTGCATGACTCAGGAAGCAAGCGCCATATGTGTGGGCATGTGGGCAGGTGGAGGGCAGTGGACACCTCAAGGAAAACGACATGGGCAAAACTGCTAGAGGGGACATTATTAGCAAGTTATGGCTTTGATATGGGAATGACAGTTTCTCTGTAATGTTTCCACCCCTATATTAGTTTTCTATTGCTACCTTAAATTACCACAAACTTAAGGCTCAAAGAACACCTCCCAGTTATTGGTCAACAGTTCTTCTGTAGGTCAGAAGCAGCATAGTGTGGCTGGATTTTCCAGTGAGAATCTCAAATGGCTGAAATCAAGGTGTTGGCAGGGCTGTGTACTTTTCTGGAAGCTCTGTGGAAAACTCTGTTTCCAGGTACATTCAGGGCATTGGCAGAATTCGTTTCCTTCTTGTGCTTTCCACTCAGCCCCCTCCATCTTCAAGCTAGCAACGGCTTGTGGAGTCCTCACACTTCCTCTGCCACCTCTTGACTTTCAAGGACCCACATGTACATTGGGCCCTCCTGGAGAATCCGGGCTCATCTCCCTACTTCATGGAACCCTGATGGAACCTTCACTGTATTCGTGTTCTGGCATCCAAGGTGCCATTAGTGTTGCAGCAGAGGGCAAATCATGGGGGCAAAAATTCTGTTGACCACAAAGACTAATAAAATCATTTAGCACTCTTTAACCA
Source organism: Lynx canadensis (assembly GCF_007474595.2). Lineage (NCBI taxonomy): Eukaryota > Metazoa > Chordata > Mammalia > Carnivora > Felidae > Lynx > Lynx canadensis. Next base: position 122,625,504 of record NC_044304.2, read on the forward strand.
TTTATATGTGCTTAGTGTTTCCTTTATATGATGACAAAATATATGATCAAAAGTACAAGATATACAGCTTCTCCCTTCTAAAAAAAAAATAAGCAAAAGGAAAATTAATGGCACTTGTCTGACAAAAGCAATGAAAGGGGCCAAGGGATGGCTTTGCAGTTTGGAATCTTTTCTTAAATCAAACCTAAATCAAACTTTGGAGCTCGGAGTCTAATTCATATTTATTCAATCAACAACTCTTCAGTCTACTTCTGTTCAAGGATTTTTCTCTTAAAAGTAGGCAAAATAATTCTGAAAGGATTCAAGCATCTCCTCAGAATCTAAGTTAAGCAATAATGAGTAATATAAACAGATTACAGTGAGTAATACTGTTGATGTTGAAGCCCAGACATCACTTTATCAATAGGATGTTTTGATTCCCTACGTGTCTTACAGTTTATAAAACTGAAATGATTTAAAGCGTTTTCCCCCTCTTGGTTTGTAATGAAAGGTTACAGTAACAATATGCTCTCCATTCATCAGAATGCTCCCCACTGTTTTTGTAAGCTTGCAATGAAAGAAATTTGTTTTGAGCTGCATTTCCAAGAGAGTGTGGGCGGGAAGTAGTTTCTATATTTAAGAATGATTCTGAATATGGCCTGAATTGATAATGAAAATTCAATGGCAAACGAGCTCATTTAAGAACAGTATGCAGCACATCATGATCATTGGCTGCTAGGATATAACATTCATGTTAATGATAACTTGCATTAGCATAAATACTTGGAGTTTTTCTCGAGGGCTAAAAAAGCTATGTATGATTCACCTTTATATCTCCATTGTACACAGTACACAGAAAGTACTGACTAAATATATGTTGAATAGATGTGTCCAAAGTACGTTTTTACATCCATTTTGATCCTCACCACAATATTTTCAGGGATCACATGAGGACACTGAGGTGTAAGAATATCAGGGGCTTATTTTTTTATGTTTCTATTTTGGCCACAGATATTATAAAAGTATAGCTAAATACATAAATGCATGGTGTTAGAAGTCAATCCTGGGACCAAATCATGGCTCTACTACTCTATTTGTTTGCTTGGGCTGCCATAACAAAATGGCCACTGACTAGGCAGCTTAAACAAGAGAAATGTATTTTTTCAGTTCTAGAGGCTAGAAGTCCAAGATCAAGGCATTGGCAGGGTTGGTTTGTGGTGAGAGCCCTCTTCTCAGGTTGCAGATGGCCACTTTTATGTTGTGATCTCACATGGCCTTTCCTATGCACACATGCATGTCTACAATCTTAATCTCCTCTTTGTACAAGGACAACAGTCATATTGGTCCACCTATGTGACCTAAATTATGTCTTTAAAGATCTTGTCTCCAAATATAGTCACATTCTGAAGCACTGGAGATTAGGACTTTCAACAATATAAACTGGGGAGTGGAGGGTGGGGGGAGACCAAAGTCTGCCTATGACAGAGACTTTATAACAGGGCAATCGTAACTCTGTGAATAGGTTTCCTCCTACTTTCTACTGAATTTGTGTCTTTTCTTGTTGATTCCTTTCTATAACCTGGATCTTAATCCTTGCTCTCTGTATATTTTCCTTACATCATTATGATGATTCTTTTTACCCTACAGGTTTTAATTTTAATACACTCAGCTTAATCAATATTTTTATATAACTTTTGTGTTTAAGAAAGAATTTCCTTTTTCAAGTACATAAACATATTCTCATAGTTTCTTCTAATATGATCGGATTTTTATTTTTGTATTCACATCTTTAATTCATTTGTCTGATATTTGGCAAATGATTTAAAGTAGAACAATAACATTCTTTTCCCCCCAAATGAACAACAGTCCTCAAAACACTTGTTGAACTGAATCATTTTCCCTATAATGTTGTCATCTATATACACATCCTTACCTTCTCACTTGCAATCTTTCTTCATTATCCTCTACTCAGTGTTCCATCCTCACCAAAGCACTGAGACCACTCAAGCCAAGGACACAAATGACTTCCATGTGCCAAAGGCAGTGGTTACTTGTCTATCCTCATACTACTGGACATTTTGGGATGTGTCACACAGTTCACTATTCTCTTTTGAAGCACTTTCCTTCCTTGGCTTCCATGACACTGCAATCTTTTGGTTTTTATTCCATGTCACTGACCACTCCTTTTTAGTTACCATTAGTGGCTCTAATTCTTTACCTTCATTTTAAACTCTAGACTCCTCCAGGACTCACTGTAGAGCCCCTTCTACTTCTCTATTCACACCCCCTCCTTAGATAATCTCATCTAATTCCATGTCTTTTGCATAACATTGATATGCTGTAGATTTCCTAACCTACATGAGAATCCCTGACCTCTTTCCAGAGGTCTAGACTCCATTCATTCTCTTTCCGCTGGACATTTCCACACTGATGTCTAATAAGGATCTGAAACTCAACATATCTAAATCAAAACTGTTGACTCCCCCTCTCCCAAAGCCTGTTTTGCCACCAGGCTCTCTCATCAACCCCATTTATCAAACCAAAGGTGTAAGATGTACTCTTTTAAATTTCTAAATTCTACTTACCACCCAGTCCTTTTAACTCTACCTCAAAGACAGATGTTTTTGTCTCTGTATCCCAGGATTGTGCTTCCGTGTTCAAACTACTCTTATCTCTCTGGTAGACTTCTACAGTACCTCTTCCACCAGGCTGCCTCAAAATCTATCCTCCACAGTAACACTTTTCTAATCTTTATCAGAGCACATCACTCCCCTGTCTGAAATCCTTTAGAGGCCTCACTCTGCACCTAGAAACTATACTTAAACTCGTTACTCAGGCCTATAAAGCCAAACTTGGTTTGATTCCTACCTTCTCCAAATTTGTCTTGTACCACTGTTCCCCTCATGTACTTTTATATTCTGCTCCTTGAATGCTGCAAAGCTGTTCTCTCGTGACGGGATATGTGCTAGTTCCACCTTAACTCTACCGGCACACTCTTCTTCAGTCCTTGGCATGGCTCAAGCTAAAACTCATGACCATCTCAGATTAATATTACCTCCAGAGAGAGGCCTTTCCTAACTGTCTAATGAAATTCCCAGTTTTGTCTGTGTGGGTGCCCTATTTTAATTCTTTACAGAACACTACAATATATTCTTTGTTTATTTTTTCATTGGTCTTCTATTTATAACCTCCCACTAGAACAGAAGTTCTGTAAGAGCAGCAATGTATCCTCATCCTGTAAAAATGTACCTAGTACATAATAAGTGCTCAATAAATAAATTTGGGTTTTGTTTTTGAAACTTTACTCAATTTCATTCATCTATTTGTCTATTTTTACACAAATACCATCCTGTCTTTATTTTATTTTATTGTATTTTATTTTACTTTATTTATTTTATTTTTGAGAGAGAGAGAGGAGAAGAGGGGCAGAGAGAGAGAGAGAGAGAGAGAGAGAGAATCTCAAACAGGCTCCATGCTGTCAGCATGGAGCTCCATCTCACAAACAGTGAGATCATGACCTGAGCCAAAATCAAGAGTTGGACACTTAACTCAGTTACCCAGGTGCCCTGACCACCCTGTCTTTATTACTATAGTTTCAGCATCTATTTTAATACCTAGTAGAATAAGGACTACCGCATCACATACATTTTTTTCAAAACTGTTTTTTCCACAGTTGTGAAATATCTATTTCACATATATTTCATACTCAGTTTATCATGTTTCATTACTTTTCATTGGTATTGCTTTGAATTTATAGATTAGTTTGAGGAAAACTGACATCTATATAACACTGAAGATTTACATTAAAAAATATAATGTATTTCTTTTTTTATTTAAACATTGTTTCTCTGCCCTTTAGTTTTACAGTTTCCTTTTTATCACTTCTAAAGTTATTCATTAGCAATTTATTGATTTTTTTAAAAAAATTCTCAGGAATGTGTGTTTTTCTATTACACTTGTTAATGTCCAGTCAAGAGGATAGCTACTTTATCTAGATCTTATTGAGGACTTTAATTTGATGTAATAATTTTTGGTTGATTTTCTTGATTTTTTAAATGAGATGGTAAAATTATTTTCACACGATACTTCTTCAACTTTTTTAGATATGATACTGCATTGGCTGAGACCTCCAGAAAAATGCTCAATATCAACATTAATGCGGGCATCCCTGTTTTGTTCCATGCCTTCATGGAACCACCATTAACTAAGCCTGATCTATGTTTCTGGCAAAAATCTTTTATCACATTAAACAGGTCCCCTTTATGCATGGGTGGCTCAGTCAGTTAAGTATCCAACTTCAGCTCAGGCCATGATCTCGCAGTCAGGTCCATGGGTTCAAGCCCCACACTGGGCTCTGTGCTGACAGCTCAGAGCCTGCTTCGGACTCTGTGTCTCCCTCTCTCTCTGCTCCTCCCCAACTCATGCTCTGTCTCTCTCAAAAAATAAATAAACGTGGGGCAACTGGGTGGCTCAGTTGGTTGAGCGCCCAACTATGGCTCAGGTCATGATCTCATGGTTTGTGGGTTTGAGCCCTGCATCAGGCTCTGTACTGATGGCTCAGAGCCTGGAGCCTGCTTCGGATTCTATGTCTCACTCTCTCTCTGCCCCTCTCCCATTCATGCTCTGTGTCTCAAAAATAAATAAACATTTTTTTTATCTCAATCAATCAATCAATCAATCAATAAATAAATAAATATTAAAGTTTTTTAAAAAATCAGTTTTACAACAAAAAAGAACTGAACATTGATACGAGGTTTTTGGGGGCAGTCCAGCAAAGCTTTACTAACAATTCCTAACTGTTGAGCTTCCTTTATGACACAGATAGAGCACTTCATCTTTTTCATAGTTTACTCCTAACCATCACAGTATTTCTACAAGATGGAATATTTTTTCACCATTTTAAGAATGAGGAAATCTTGACTCAGAGATTTATGCAATTTATCATAGGTCACAAAAATCTAATAAGTAATTACTCAAGGATTTATGTGCCACTATATCTTGCTTCAAAGCCCACACTCTTCCCACTGTGTTCCATTTTTAATTCAGTGAGACATTAGACCAAGTCTTTCAACATGCCCTAGAGGAAAAAATAACAAATGTGTTGAGCTTATGGGCTAATTAATAACCATAGCTGAAGAATGTCTACCTTGATGTCAACTCTGAAGAAGATTTCAAAGGAAAAAGTCACAAGAGAACCAACATAGAGAACTAGCTGTTTGTCACTAATAGCTATATCTTGTCAAATTAATGGCTCCCATCAAAGCAAAATGGGAAAAGGCATAGATAAGCAAGTTAAACAGGTCAGTTCATACAATGGATTATAGAACAGAGATTCAAAAACATCTAAAGAGTTGAAATGTTGGGCCAAAACGAGCAAGAAAAGTTTCACATGGTTAGAAGTAACATTGACCCTTAGGTCAAACAAATCAAATACACGTACATAGGATGAGAATAACCATAGTCCTTGTGAAAAAGGTCTAGTGGTTTAAACCAAAAGCTAACCGTGTGTTATGTGGGTGCCAGGCACATTGGTACAATTCCAGTATACATGGATAGCACTGTCATTGGCCATAGCAAGAGGTTAATAGTACTACTCTCCATATCTGGAAATACAGATTTCGTTCTAGAAATTATATTTAATTTGGCCATAGCCTAATAAAGATGCAAGTCACTATCTCATATTCACTTCATCAAGTCCAGGATGGAGAAAATATCAGAGGCAATGAAGAACCCCAAGACCTTCAGTGACTGGTTAGGTAATTTGGGGGGAGCAGGAAGTCCACGCACCAGTGCACTTCTTGTGCCTCCAATAAAAAAAAAATCATCATCCCATTTTTTCGTGTCATCTAAGAATTCCTGTCCGTACTTACCGCTACTCCTGTCTTATAAAGGAGGTAATGCACAGTCTGTGTAACGTCAGCAGCATGCATTAAATTGTGGTAAGGATTTTTATGCTTGCTGTATCCTACTTCCAGGGCCTCCACAAATGAGACAAGAGCAGAAATGGGGATCTGAAAGAGAGCAGGAAGGTGGTTTAGCTAGTGATTTGGTAGCCTGAAGTGAGGGAGCAGAAATCTAAGGCACTCTAGCTGCCTCTTTCTGGAGGCATAACATACCACGTGAAGAAACGTGAACTTTTCAAAATTAGTAAAAATCACTGAACAAATTATCAGCTGATTTGAAAAATCTCCCAGGAAGTCCCTGGTTTAAGAACAGTCTTGCCTGCAAATTGCTTTTTGTGCTCAGTTTTGAGCTCCAGGGGGAACGAAACAGGATCATCTCAAAGACATTTAGGGCAGAAAGGTAGGTGTTCATTTATATCTCAAGCAAAGGGTCAAGTCTTTTATTTCTTGAGAAATAAATGAATACAAGCTGTGTAGCATATATCATTTATTTGGGGGGGAAACACAAAGTACATAGAGATCTCAAGTTGTAAAATCATTGCAAAATAAACTTAGGCTGCCACCTCCTGAAAACTGTGCCCTTTAGAAGGAGTGATTGTATGCCCTGGACACATGGAAAAAACACAACAAAATATGTTCTATTACTTGGCAATTTATTATTGTTGCATTGCAATTTGGATTAATATTTCCAAATAACCTAATTCTTTTTTTGTCTCAAATATGTATAATATACATACCTGCTTTTTTTGTGTGTGGCAGAAAATAAAGACTAGTGCAAAATACTTCTACCAAAAAAAAGGGGCCCCTGAAAACATTCACTGTATTTCTGTTCTGGATAAATTCCTTGGTTAAGAGTAAATTATCAAATATAACACTGGGGAAAAAAGAGAGAGTGTGTATTCCAGTATTCCAGGAGACTAACCATCACGTTAGAAAGGAAAAAAAAAAAAAGGAAAATGTTTTACTATTACGCTTTGTGAGCATCCATTACATGTTCTTCCTTGGGCACATCCTTCAATATTTACCATTTGTGGGTTTTTAAAAATGTAAATGTTGCCTCTCATCTGTCAGAGACTAAGTCATTATCATTTTTAAGATGAAGATTCAATAAACCTAGGTTCTTTGGACTGTTCATGAGAGATGCATGAGTCACTGAAGTGTTAGGTTACAAGATGTGCATATGTGCACAAGAACTGAGTATCCATCAGGTTTTCAAGCAGATTTTTGATACAAAAGTAATTGAGGACCACTGCATTTATGGCTATGTAAGAAATACACCTCCACCTGTGTTAGGAAAGTGATAAAGAACTGTGCTGTCTAGAGAAATCAAGGCATTATATTAAAAAAACAAAAAACAAAAACCCTGCGATTTCCAGAGGTTCATCCATATGATGAGAGAAGTGCAAGGAACATGGTACGATAAAGGTCACTGGACAAATGCACAGATTCCCTGAGGAACCTGGCCCCACCTCTAGAGCCCGTGGTATTAGAAAGCACAGGGGTTTGAACACTGAAAACAATTCATGCTCTTTACTTAAAGTTAAAGAATTAATTTGAAGCATGAATGGCTGGGAAATACCGATGATCTGTCACAGATGATAAGTGAGAGCGTTTGTCTGAATCTGAGCCAAGTGGTGGGAAAAGAAGTTTGCAGAGACAGCAGATGCACACTCTGTCTCCATTACTGTCTCCATGCCAGGAGTGCTCGACAATACATGAAATCAGGCTGAAATGAGATCCGCAGGCCGAGTTGTAGGGGAGTTCTGCTAGTCCACGCTTCCGGTTGTACTTCTAGGAAGACTGGGATCAAACTGTGTGGCTCCGGCCTCTTGCCTGCCGTGAGCCCCACTGGACAAGGGCTTAGGGAAAAGTTCCCACTGCAGAATTCAGGGAAGCGTCTGTCTGGATGATGCTTCCCAAGTCACCCACAGCAGTTTTCAGTCCATATTAAAAGGATTCTCTTAGTCTTAGCCCAAAAGTCATGCAAGGGTGGACAAAGCATGCATATTTTAAAAGTAGGCAGTGGGGCTCCTGAGTGGCCCCTCAGGTGGTTGGGCGTCCGACTTCGGCTCAGGTCATGACCTCACAGCCTGTGAGTTCGAGCCCCACGCTGGGCTCTGTGCTGACACCTCAGAGCCTGGAGCCTGCTTCAGAGTCTGTGTCTCCCTCTCTCTCTGCCCTTCCTCTGCTCAAGCTCGTCTCTCTCTCTCTCAAGAATAAATAAACACTAAAAAAATTTAAAATAAATTAAATAAATAAATAAAAGTAGGCACTGACCTTGAAACGGCTGATCAGATCATAGCGTGTGAGTAATTCATAGAAAATGAATTTCAGTGCATGATCCCCGCTGGCCTCATTGAGGGAAAAGACATCAAAGGACCACTTGTCCACATCCTGTATGGCAGGGCAGGAGAAAGAATGCCTTAGTCCATAGCCACTTGCACAGCTACCAGTCTCCCCACTTGGGAGTTACCCCATAACCCTCACCCAGGATTTTCACAGCCCAAAACTCTAACACCCTTTCCGTCCTCAAACTTTTTCCAATTTGGCACACATAAGTAGCATGTACTGATAAAATAATTTTAAGTAGTCTTACTATTTGTAACAACAGCTCTAATTTATGGAGTGCCTACCACATGCTAGGCATTGTGATGGGTGATAAATACATGATTTGTCCTGAAAACAACCCTAAGTGGTAGGCAGTATTGGTCACATCTTACAGATGAGAAAACTGAGAAGTGCATTTCCCTCAGACGCACCACAAATGAAGTGTTATAGACACAAGTGGGGGCGAGGACACAAAAACAGTCAACAGATGCCTCAGCTCAGGCTCTTTCCATTAAGCCTGTCCACTACACCGCTGAACTTCTTTATTCACTTCACAACATCTTTATTCACTTCACAACAACCTAGGGTGCTTCCCTCCTCCAAACTTCTCCCCAGTCCCTTACTATTACCTATGGACTTCCTCTTAGTCCACAGTTGAGAACATTAACCCACTTAAAATCTTCAGAAAAATGCCTGATACAGAATACAAGTAATATGTCACTTCAGTTCAAACTGCTGAGCTAAAACCGTGGAGAAAGATTTCATTTCACAAAACAGAAAAATGCTACCACTTTTGGAGTCACTGATCTGAGAACCTAGCCCTCAAATCTGTAAGTCACTTTACTAAAAAAAAGTAAAACTAAGACCTAAGCTGAAGGCGCTCCTCACACACCATTCTTGAAGTTCAAAGGCTTATATGTCTATAAAGATATAGACTCCAAGATATATGTAAACTTGTCTGATGTGTCTTTGACTTATAGTCAGCCACTTGTGGATGTAGTAAACAAAAGTGCGTTTAAGCAATAGTTAAAGCAACAGTTATTTGGTTTCTTGTGTCAAGAGTTTCACTTTCAGGGGTGCCTGGGTGGCTCAGTTAGTTAAAGCTTCCAACCTTGGCTCAGGTCATGATCTCGTGGTTTGTGAGTTTGAACTCCACATCAGGCTCGGCACTGGTGGTACAGAGCCTGCTTGGGATTCTCTCTCCTTCCCTTTTTCTCTCTGCCCCTTCCCCACTTGTGCATTCTCTCTCTCTCTCTCTCTCTCTCTCTTTCTCATAAATAAATAAACTTAAAAAGGGGAAGGTTAACTTTCGGTAAAGACAGTGTCCTGCCATAAGCATGACAATAAGGACCCATGTGAGACCATGTTGAGTCAAGGTAAAGTGTCAGATGCTTCCCTGGAAGAGACTCTGATGGTCTGGAACTGTTAACATAAGTGGCTCTCACCTCAGCCCTCAGTGCATTCCAACATCAGCCAGCTATTCCAATCCTGTCCCGTCTCAAACATCCCAACCACCAAAGATCATCCTAAGGCCACTAGAGTCTCTCTCTTGGATGCCAGGGCACAGGAAAACTGAATCATATATAGGGAAAACAAAACTTTTCCAAAAGGGTTTCAGTGGATTGCTTCAACTGACACTTACTGGTAACCTCACCTCAGCCTTCTATAATTTCTCCTCCATTATAACAACTAAAGAAATAGCTCTAAGTACTGAGCATATTTTCTGTGCCAGGCTCAGTGAGAGAAGTGTTAATGTACATTTGCTAGCCCTCACAACTCTAGAAATAGGTGTTACTTTCCCCACTTTTACAGATGGCAACCTCTGAAAGACAAGAGGAATTGGCTAATGCCATTTGGTAGCAGATCCAGGTAACAGTCCCACTGATATCACTGCCAACAGATGGCATTGTAAACTCAGTGAATATATGCTGTGACTGAGGTCTCATGCCCTAAATGCCCAACAGGGCCCAGGCCATAGACAGCGGGGCCATTTAAGATAACCCACGACCTAAAGCTTCACCTTAGCTACCATAATTGCCATTGTCATGCCATCCATCATCTGACCATTAGTCCTCAGGAAAAATCCACAGACAACTCAGTAGGTGGGAAAACATTTTGTGATTTTTTTAATCCTATTCTCTCAAATGAATAGAAAAGAGAAAGGCTGTCACTGAAAATTGAGAAATCATCACAGTAAGAAGTCATTATTTATTCTGAATATTAGGAGTTAGGGAAACAGGAGGAAGAGTGTGAATAGTGAGATGGATGTTCTCTCCTGCCACTCATTTTTATTTTTTTAAATAAAGAATATGTTTATTATTTTTTTAATATGAAATTTATTGTCAAATTGGTTTCCATACAACATCCAGTGTGCCTCCCAACAGGTGACCTCCTCAATGCCCATCACCCACTTTCCCCTCCCTCACACTCCTCATCAACCCTCATTTTTTTCTCAGTTTTTAAGAGTCTCTTATGGTTTGCCTCCCTCCCTCTCCTTTTTTCCCCCTTCCCCTCCCCCATGGTCTTCTGTTAAGTTTCTCAGGATCCACTTAAGAGTGAAAACATATGGTATTTGTCTTTCTCTGTAGGACTTATTTCACTTAGCATAACACTCTCCAGTTCCATCCACGTTGCTACAAAAGGCCATATTTCATTTTTTCTCATTGCCACGTAGTATTCCATTGTGTATATAAACCACAATTTCTTTATCCATTCATCAGTTGATGGACATGTAGGCTCTGTCCATAATTTGGCTATTGTTGAAAGTGCTGCTATAAACATTGGGGTACAAGTGCCCCTATGCATCAGCACTCCTGTTCCCTTGGGTAAATTCCTAGCAGTGCTATTGCTGGGTCATAGGGTAGATCTATTTTTAATTTTTTGAGGAACCTCCACACTGTTTTCCAGACTCTGCCACGCATTTTTAAAAGGGCCGTAGTTGTGATTCTCCAATTTTAATGTTCTTCAGAACCACCCAAGGTGCTCAGGAAAAAATGCTGATTCTTGGGTGAGGGACTTGCAGAATCCTGCTGCAGGACGTGGAGTCTCCATTTTTAACAAGCACCTACTTTAACTGTCTTAAGCCATTCTTCCTGTCTTACCAAACTTGGCCCAAGGCCCATTCCCGAAGAAAAATTTCATGAACTTCCTATCAGTCTAACATAGCCTGAAACTCCTCATTTCCTCCCACTTTAAACCTGGAGTCTGCCCAGGGTGTCTCTTTCTAAGTTACACAACAGCTGCCTTCTAAACAATAACAACACTTCTATAATTTCAATAACCCCACCTCAAAAGATTAGAGAGAAAACTCCCCAAATGAGAAGCTAGCATATATTGGACGGAAAAAATTAAAAGAACAAAAATTTCAAATTTAGAGATTGGTGGTGGTTAATTATTCTCTTATTTAAGTGTGATTTTATGCCATGTTCTTACATTAATCACAAAGGTTAACACGTCAGTGGCATGATGGTTATTTTACTGAATTGTATTTTCTAAGTCTTTCAGGAAATTTTCTATAATAGAAGGAAACAATAGTGGTTCCATATAAACTGCTGGCAATGAAGGAGAAATAACCTTTCCTAACAAGCACCACCTAAAACAAAATAAAAAAGAAAAAGGAAAGAAAAAAAAAAGAATATCTGTGTGATCTTGCCAACTCCCCTTCAATCCACTGCAGATAAAACCAAAGTCTTGTGGGGTGGGAGGTGGGGTAGAAATATTACATTGTAAAAAGATCTTGAACTTCCCCAGTAAACAGCGGACAGGATCAAGACAAAGGGAAGCTTTAGCCTTATGCACATTATCAGCAATACTTGTAGAGAAGGGTAGTACTTTGGAGAGTTAGTACTTATTCTTGGGCTGTATCATCTAGGTTCCTTTCCCCTCAGAAAGACAACATGTGCTCATCTGAGAATTACTTTTCCCTAAGCTAAAAAATAACAATTCATGGATATCCCAGGTTGCTCCACATTTTCTTCAGTTATTTTGCATAGAAAAGACGCTCCAATTTAGAAGAAATATTTTCATAAATTTCTTAGCACAGGTATAACTACCTGTATTGATGTTCACAATAAAAGAAGAAATTATAAGATAAAGGCTTCTTTTAATGTCCCTAAGCTTTCATTGAATGTTTCAGGTTCCGTTAAGAAAATCAATGCAGCTTCATAATGGGTGTTATGAAACATCAGATCTCGTGAAGCGATTTCACTGATTAAATGAGAAATGTCGCTACGAATTTCACCAATGTATTGGGCACTGGTGGGGGGATTGAAAAGGAGTGACAGGAAACGTGTCTTCCTGCTGTAACCTTCTTGAGTATCTTTCCTGTTCTTAGGATGAGCTAAGAGGCAGAAAATGGAGAACTGAGAATCTGAATACAGGGTCTCACAAATTCAATTAGTGAATGTTCTTGCAGCAACAGAAAGAGACTATGAAATATATAATCAAAATGGCCCCAAAAGGCTCACTCTTGACATTGAATTAAGCATTCCCATCCCTGATTCCATAAATAGGTAACTTAAGTTATCTTCCAAAAATATCATCAGGTAATACATGTTTCAGGTTTCAGAGAAAGACAACAATACATTCAACAATAGTAATGATGCTAGGATGTCCCTGAGCAAATGGATGATTCCATGTACAGACATCATGCAATGTCAAGGAGCCAAGTGATCTGGCCCTTAGCACATCCCCACCCTCAAATCCAGAAGCCAGATCCGCCTTAGTACAGCCAGGATAACCTCAAACCAGTGGACCTGAACGGATGCACATCTAGAGGAATACATCCACTTTGAGGCTTTTAGAGATATTTTATACAATTCCAAGAGCTTGCCTGACAAAATAATTCTCCAGGACTTAGCACACTTAGACTCAAATGTCTATGTAACTTCTCATGGAACTTTTGGGCTCAGTGGGAGTCTTGGGTAAACAGTAGGATACATGGGTTCTGGGGACACACATTCATGCAGTAAAACGTTACTGAGAGCTTCCAATGTGATTGGAACTCTGGTATCAAACTTTAGCTCTGGCTCTAATTAACTGTATCTTTTTAAAAATCTCACTAAGTCTCAGTTTCTTCATCTACAAAATGGGCTTAGAGTAGATAATCAGATAATACCACTTTGATCAGCAAAGATCCTTCTGATGGTGATGTAGAAAAATATGAAACCCACACTGTGTGATTTAAAAAATTATCAGGGTGCCTGGGTGGCTCAGTTGGTTAAATATCTGACTCTTGATTTCAGTTCAGGTCATGATTTCACGGTCATGATCTCGCCACCATGAGATTGAGCCCCGTGTCAGGATCTTGCTGAGCATGGAGCCTACTTGGGATTCTCTCTCTCTTTTCTCCCCTTCTCTCTCTGGTCCTTCCCTACTCATTCTCTCTCTCCCCCTGTCTCTCTCTCTCTCTCAAAATAAATAAATAAGCATTTATAAATAAATAAACAAACAACAGAAAGAAAGAAAAAAATTAGCAAGACAAACGCAAAAAGATTGTGATACTGTAAGAACAGATAAGTGAAAAATAAGAAGTCAAGAATGACTGGGAAACCTGTACATGAAAGCCTCTCATTTTCTAACAACAAATGTAACTGCACTTTTAATTTTTTTTTTTCAACGTTTATTTATTTTTGGGACAGAGAGAGACAGAGCATGAATGGGGGAGGGGCAGAGAGAGAGGGAGACACAGAATCGGAAACAGGCTCCAGGCTCTGAGCCATCAGCCCAGAGCCCGACGCGGGGCTCGAACTCACGGACCGCGAGATGGTGACCTGGCTGAAGTCAGACGCTTAACCGACTGCGCCACCCAGGCGCCCCTAACTGCACTTTTTATAGGATACCATGTACACTGTAAGATCTTTTCATTGGTATTACCTTTAGTGCTTCAATAACAGCTGGTGGGTAGCTCAGTCCAACCATGTTTGATGTCCGTCTATACATTCTGGCAAAGTCAGAGGGGAAAAATGCAATGTCATATCTTACAAACAGGAATTAGCAGGACACACACTTATACTAAGTGCTGACAAATAATGAGAAGTCATGTCGTTGGGTGAACCAAGAAACGTAATGGTGTTTTACAACCTTTTTCACAGACATTCAAGTCGCCTAAGAAAGAGTTAAATTCAAGAGAAATTAAAGCAATCCCAAATACGTGAACCATTGGAAAGAAACAAAAAAAATTAATCTCTGTGCCCCAAATTGGAAAGTCAATTATTAAAATGGGTCACTTCTTCTGCCAGAAGTGAATTATAGTACAGCATAGACAGTATGCAAAGTAGCACTTTAACCTGAATGAGGAACTCCTATGGGCAACCCATTTGGAAGAGCTTGTTCTTTAGAACTGTCAGAAACAAAAAGAAAAATGTCCCAGGTGAACTGTGAACTGAATGTGGCATTTCTAAAACCTGTAACTGTGTAATGAGGGTCATAGGAAGAATAAATTGATTTGTGCAGTAAGGATTATAGCAAGAAGAAATCAATTACTGCAATCTATTTCTGGGGAAGGGGGCAATTTAACTTAAAGAGCAAAATGGCCAACAAAATTGGAAAGTGTCATGGGGAACTCAAAGCCTTTCAACAAACTGGTCCCTCTGGGTCAACAACCTCAAGGCATCTTTGCCCTGTTCCAAATGCAGGCACTATCCACATATGTCAAAGGATGATGGATTAGATGACGGCCTTTTTTAAAACTCAAACCAGATCTTTTCTAGTTAACAGAAAGCATTCTGAGCAAAGGCAAACGCTTGTCCTAATGATGCTACAGAGATTAAATAGACATGTTTTGGCAATCTCTCATTCAAGACTATCTGTTTCCACCAGAATTTTCTGGTTTATAAAGACACCAAAATGAAATCAAAGAAAAGCTTTCAGTTGTTGGAAACTGGTGTTCCTTTTGCTGCTTTGGTCACTGAATGACAGCTATCTTTACCTCTCCACAAATATCCCGGCCTGCACTGCATGGACAATGCTCTTGAACCGTGGCTTCTCCTCGCTCCTTCTGAGCATCATCCCCATCTGCCTCGTGAAGGTGGAGGCCAGCCAGTCTCGGACCTCAGAAGGCACTGCATCTGACTGAATGTCACTGAGTTCATCCTCTGTATCCAGGAGTCGCCTGAACGGAGGAAATACAACCAGGACACTGAGATTAAATCTGAAGTTAGAGCTCTCTGTTCAAAACAGCTGCTCCTTCTTTCTACCCCACCTGCATACATAGGTACAACGAAACCAGATAAAAATGGCCACAAAAAATACAGCATGTTTTTAGTAAGGCTTATAAAACCTCACCATTTATGTTTCAGGATGGTTCTGTCTACCAGACTGGACAAAGAAACACAGAACTCAGAGGAAGTCAAATATACTCCATCTCAGGCTGTAGGTCTCAGACCCAATGCACTAAGGAGCACCCAGTATCTGTATTCCTAGGTTTGTGGAATTTGAATGGGATATAAATCCTCCACTTAAACATGCATTCACAGGGAGGTTTATTTTAGAGATGGACCATGTGGCATTATTTTGGGTTTAAAAAAAGAATATTTAAAGACTGCTATAGACAATAATACTGTATCACAAACTCTGAAGTTGCTAAGAGACTAGATCTTAATTGTTCCCACCACAAAAAAATAATGATGATTATGTGACCTGATAGAGGTGTTAGCTAACGCTATGGTGGTAACATTATAATATATAACATATAATAAATCAACCCACTGTACAACTGAAAGTTACCCAATGTTATACATCAATTATAAATAAATTTTTAATAAAAATAAGTTTAAAATAAAATAAAATAAATATTTTTTTAAAAATTTAATTTAAAAGAGAAAAAGAACTACTTTGTAAAATATTATCCAAATCACATCAACCCAGTCCTCTGAAATAATAAACATCTGAAATGATGTCAACTGATATTCTTTCTAGTTTGATAGCACATTATAGAAATTCAAATTCTAAATTCAAGAAAAATTTCCAAAATAATTCAGTTCTTTATTTGAGCTCAGTTACGTAAGTCAGATGTGCTTACCTGACTTTTCAAACTTGTTCATAGGTCAGACCACCAGAAGAGAACATAAATAGTAATGAGTTATAATAAAATTATATTTTATATTTATATTAAGCCCTGCTAAAAATAAGCAGTATAAACAGGTGTTCATAAAAAGGGTTTTTTAAAAAAGGTTCTTTGTTCCCCCCCCCTTTAGACACATCAATTGGGGGGCAGGGGAGAAAATGAAACATTTGGGAAAAACTAAGATATCAAATTTCCTTAAATTAGGAACCAAGCATGTCACCAAACACTAAGCCACATACATAATTCTTAGATCAGGGGGAAATCCTTTCAGATTGGAATCTGGTACAGGAAAGTAAGACTGACAGAGGAGCCTGTCTGAATTAGGAAAAAGAAGATAAGATTTTCATATTTACCATGTCAACATTTTTCAAAAGAAAAGCTGTTTTGCTATTTTCAAATGCATTTGGTGACTGGAAGTGCTTTCATACTTTTGGGTAATTCAAGTGGGATGAGTCTATTAAGAAAATCAGTAACATGTAAGATTGAAGGAGGAATTCTCGGTGCTTAAGGGGATAAATGCTTCACTACCACTTCAGGAGTTTCCGCTTAGAGACAGATGTGAATTAAAACACGAACATAATTTTTAGGCTGAGGCTGACAATGTGCAATAATTACAGTGGAACTCTACACTTGATAAGAAATCTTACCATATTTTTAAAAATCATTTCTTCTCCTCTTACATTATCTCACTTCATTGTCATAAAGGCCATGTGAGAGAAGTTCAAGTAGCTTCTTTTCTAGATGAGGGGGTACAGAGGATGTGTGAGGGTAAAAATCTACCTGATTCCTTTGTGGAAACTAAAGTGCCATGACCAGTCATTTGACTGCTACCCCATACAGGCCATGGGGGACATTTCAGAAAACCACATGACAGAAAACTTCCCATCAGTGCACTAACTTCTGTCATTTCTAGCTTACCTGGTTTCATCAATGTACACGGATTCAAGTACCGTGGCTGCATATTCCAAATTCTTCTTAAGATCTACCACTGAAGCCTCTCCTCTCTCTAATTGTTTGACCAAAGACCGTAGCCTAGGGGGAAAAAAAGACATGACTAAACTAGAATAGAGGAAACAAAGAACAATCTTACAATTATAGTGACACATTTTACAGCCATTGAATATTTTTATTTACCCCAATATACCTGAAAGGAAAACACAAATCTAGTGATGGAGTAGACCAGTATTTCTCAAAAGAGCAAGTTATAAAACAAACACATACGTTTTTGCCAATGTGAAGCAAAAACAAAAAATGTTCTCATCCACCAGGCACTGACCACCCCCGAGACTTCTAGCTATCTTTTATCTAAGAGTTCCCTAAATTACCAATGATTTTGCTGCTTCTCTGATTTCAATTTTTTTGGTTCTAATTGGACGTATTAAAGCATGAGCAGCACCATTATTCACCAAATGCCACTGGAGATTCCACTGTGTTGAAGACTATGTTATGTTTGTTCAGCAGTGACCAGCTTCATGAGCCTGCATGGGTAACCTCATGGCCAACGGGTATTCCAGGATAGGTAAGGAGAGTCAGACCACCAAAACACCCATAGAGGGCTACATAAGGAATACATGAAGAGAAACTATTTTCCTGGACAGGAGGAATTCCTTGCAGATTAATACCCCAGCTCTAAGCGGGGGGTGGGGGGGGTGGGGGGGGGGGGGAAAGAGGCTGGATAATAAACCAAGGTAATGAAGACAAGACCTTCCCCACTGCTGGTCAAGTATTCCAGACAATGTAAAAGAAATGATAAAATATGCTCTCTTATTTATATCAACATTATCCCCACAGAGAAGGAGTTAGCATATATGAGAGCAATAAAATGACAGCAGAAGATCAAAGTCCAGTAACTGAGAACACTGTAAATACCAGAGATATGGAGGTTGAACAAACTCCTTGGGCTGTTTGACACTAGGTAAAGAAAAGAGCAGAAACTTTGAGGACAACCTTGGGTCTGAGCCCCATATCCCAACATATTAGCTATGCTATACCAGGCCAGTTATTTAACTTCTCTGAGTGTCAGCTAAAAAAAAAAAAAAAAAAAAATGGGAGATTCAACCACCAAATGTTCTAAGTTGATATAAAGATTAAATCAAATTGATATTAATATGTTCACATCAATCATGTGGATTTTTTCTAGCTTCAATATAATTAACACATCACATTGTATAAATTTAAGGTGTGCAACACAGTGATTTGACACATGTATATACTGCAAAAATGATTACCAGAATAGGATTAGTTAACACATTCATCATCTCAAATATTTACAACCTGTTTGTGTGTGTGTGTGTGTGTGTGTGGCAAAGACATTTAAGATTTACTCTGTTGGCAACTTTCAAGTATACAATACTTGAAACTAATACTTGCTAACTATAATCACGGTGCTATAATCACCAAAACACATTAGATCCCCAAAACTTATTCATCTTATAACTAAAAGTCTCTATTCTTTGACCAACATCTCCTCATTTCCTCTTTGTTTTTCTGAAGGCAATTGTTACTATTATTGTTGCTGTTATTCAGTGACCTTGATCATCAGAGGCAGCCAGACAGGAAACATTCTAGCAATATACCTAAGAGTATTATGAAGTCTCCATTTCCCAAGGCTATGCCCACGTTCCTGACTTCAAAATATCCTCAGATTTGCCATCATAAGAAATAATAGGTCACTTCTTGGCCAGGTGTAGACTACTCCCCTCCAGATCTACATGAAAATGATCACCTGTAAATACTGAGGAAAAGTTCTGGATTAACCTTAAACAGTAGGTCAGCCACACAAAAGAAATTCCCAGGAATTTCAGTGATATAAAATACAGAAGAAATTAGATTGAGGATGGTCACTACTGGACTTGTGAATCTCCAGCATGTAATGGGAAAACAGGCAAAGGAAACCAGCAGAGGCCTCTGTGGGCTTAGAGGTAAGGATCAGCCCTGTGGCTCCCATTAGCAGCACTAGGAAGTGTTCTGGATTTCAGGGGCAGCAGGACAGGGAGTTGGCATGGAAGGGCTTACCAGTCACTCACACACAGTGGACAGCCAGCCTGCCAAAGAATGGGGAGATTGTTGTAGCTGTGAGCCCTGAGAGCTATTCCAAATAAGGAATGGAAGTTCTTTAGCAAAACACATTCCTGGCTAAGTGTGCCTCTAATTTTGACTCTCACCTCCAGGGGCCCAACTACCCCCAAGATGTCTGGAATCTCAACCAGCAAAGTCAAATGAGGGTAAATTTTTAAAAATTTTTTTTTAATTTTCTCCCTTCATTTGGGGTTTAAAGATTCCACCAGGAATTGACATGAATTTCTAATAGGACCCATGTCAAATCTCAAAACCTAAGAGGAATGAACCAAAAGTAAAAAAAAAAAAAAAAAAAAAAATGGCTAGGCAAAACGTAAGACTAATAGAAGTAAGGACCAGATGATTCTGTCTACCTGCAATAGGGCTTCCATAAGAAATAAACAAACAGAAGCAGCTTTAGTCAAATAAGTTTTCCTAGACTGAAGAAAGCCTTTTGTAAGAGGATGAAAAGGAATCAGATAAAACCAGGAAAAAATAAATAAAAACATCCAACATTTGCTGTTGTAATTTTTCATTTCAAGGAATAGAGAAAAGAACTTGAAAACGTTTGAGAAAATAAAATATATGACTTACAAAGTAAATAGAAATGTAGCTGGCCATAGAATTCTACCATGCCAAATACCAGAGAGCAATTTAAAAGTAATACCATTTTTTAAAGAATAATGTGGTATAATTCAAGAGATCTATGTCTATATCTATACAGTAGAATTGCCTACAAATATATTCTCAGGTGTGGATAAGTTCAAAAATCCATCATTAATATGATTTTCCAAAAAAACAAAACAAAACAAAAAAACAATAAACTTGAAGGCATACTCTAGGACAGTGATCTTTCAAGGGTGGGAGTACATTCATGGTTCTCCCATTAAATGGATTGTGAATTCATGACCTAGATTTAACTAAGCCAGTTTTTACAAAATAGACAAGTAGTTTCAAAGATTTTAACAAATGGCAGATGAAACACAATCCTAATTATATAAGGCCAAGGAAATATAAAAATGACTGACAGGTCTTCTCCCAAGACAAGCTCCTGTTCCTAGTAGAAGGGCTTCCTATGTCACTTTTATGAACCAAAAAGCAATTATAATTGTCAAAAACAACTGAAATTATTAAGAACATTATATGGAATACTGCTTTGAATCCACTATTCTTAAAGATCCCTACTCCCAGGAAAGCACAATATCGGGGCAATACAAGTCTAGAAGAGTTGGGTATCATCTTGTGATCTCGCACCAGGGCCACAGGCCAGAACAGGAGTGGGGCTCCCAGGGAAAGCATCACCTGGAATCCCACTCCACAGTTCAGATTAGAGCGCTGAAAATCATCTCCCCTGGAAAGTCCCAGGCTTGGTACCACAAGTAGCAGAAAATCAACAGTGTGGGGCTCCATCCTGATGTAGTCACCAGTCGTGCCAGTCAGACATTGGGCACAGCCACATTTATGTATCCGCTGTGAAGGTCTGACATGACAGAAAGTTGTAAACACAAGCAAACCCATAACTGAGTGACTTCAACAAACCCAGAGAAGAAATAATACAGAATAAAGTACCTTTAGGATGCGTAAGAAGTACTAAAAATTCTTATCTGTTCCCATTTCCCTGGCTTACGAGATGAGCAAAAGATTCTACCTACACCCTGGTGGACACAAAGGAAACCTAGGACATACTCAGTGTGTTTATGGAGAGCACCTAGTTGACAGTCACCTCTCTTTGTTCAAGAACAACTAAACAGAAATATATATATATATATATATACATTATTATATATTATATATTACATATCATATATATACTTATGTATATACTTACAATATATACTTATATAATATATTATTATACATATAATATATATATAACATATCAATGAAAAGATTCAGTATTAAAGAAAGAGAATACAGCACTCAAAATGAAGAGCAAGGACTCACTTTCAAAAATAAAATTCACTAATGGCAACAGAAGTAAGTTTCAGGGAACATCTGCTTTGTGTTCAATAAAATTCAAGAAAACATGGATCTGTGAAACAAAGGTGAGAGCGGAAATCATAATGTAATAAAAAGCAAACATATTGAGACAGGAAAAGAAATTTAAAAGAAACAAAACACGACAATAGAAAGACTATATAAACTTTTTTTTTTAGAAAAAAAGAAGTAAACGGTGACCAACTTTTTAGACGCCCAGCTCCTATTTGGACTGGCACCCATCAAACACAAGCCATAGCTGTCCCTGTCCACATAGCTGCCAGCTTTATGCTTTATGCAGCCACCACACAAACCCTAGAAAATTCCAAATGTCCTTATTTTCAAATATTGTTGAGCTCTAAGACAGCATTCAGGTGGGTGTTTCTCCACTGGCCCCCTCTACACCCTCTCCTCCTTATCCTTCTTGGAATATGACGCCCTGTCCTTCCCTACCTACCACATGAAACTGTAGCTTCGTGAATGGAAGAGTTTCAAATTAGCTCTTTCACCACTGCCACCAAATCCCTAGATTTGAATCCATCTTAAGAAGAGTTGTCTAAAAATAGCCAAGATCTCTCATACCCACTTACAAAGTATTTTTGTTAACTTTGGAGAAGACTAGCTAAAGGAGGAAGGCTCGGATGCCCTCCTTTGTTTTCCTAGTGAAATTTGTCTGGGTATTTTTCCATGTGGATTCTTTTCACCTAAAAGCCAAGGTCCCAAAGGACCAATCCCAGGTGAGCTCTACTCTATATAACTAGCTATTTAATACTATTCATAAGAAATTTTGGTCCCGGCACCTAAAGGAAGGGAGAGAGGGAGAAAGCTGAGGGAGGGAAAAGGGAAATATACAACAATACCAATAATAAAGTTTCTCTTCTGCGTGAATGTTCATAGTTTCCAGCACTACATTTATTTCTGTCACCATGGCTGCCAGATAATGGTTCCAATATAGAAGTGCAACACCATTTTAGGACTAGCTTATGCTTTCAAACTTTGGCAATATGCCTTTCTGTTATGAAGGGTATAATTTTATTGTGGATGAACCACGGCATCTTTACCCCAGTCCTCCACTTCTCTACAGAAGCTGCTTTCCACAGGCTTCCCAGCTACAAGGCATATGATGAAATGCTGTGTTACTTAGTTTCCCGTGCCCTCAAGCCCAGAGCAAGTGCTGGATGCTGAGTTACCTTGAGACCATGCCATTATTTGAAACGCATATAAGCATCAGAAGAGAGGAACTAAGTGAGGAAAGGCCGAACACCATATTTTTGAATTTGAAAGGCTGTTGGAATGGATAATTTTCTAGAACCAATGGGGTTGATTTTATTAGGAAACAACTTTTTGACTCAACTTCATAACCCAGAAAATTGCCCTACAGTGGACTAAGTGCTACTCCCCACCCAAGTGACGTCCTAAAAACCCTCCTATACTATGCTTTGAAAGCACATATATTCGTTGAGCTTTAGACACTACTACAATGAAATCATCAGAAAAGCCTACCAAGCAAAAATAAACTGGAATAAAAAGCCAGGAAATACGTTTTCTTATTATCGGTCCTTTCTGCCCCAGGTTATTCCCTTTGAGAATGGATAAGCAGCAACAAAAATGCCACCGGGGCCAAGGATGGCTGTTATCTCAGACAGGCTTTGTTTAATTTGAAAGAATGTAAAAGGGAACTGGATCTTTTAAAACACTTCCCGTGCAGGTTCCAGGGAATCATGAGTCCTAAAAACTCTTTTGAATAAAACACTCAGTGTTTCAGTTCATCACATCCGTGTATTTGTAAGGCAAAAACATCTCTGTGTACTTTTCACACACCTGTTTCCTCCATGTCACTCCCATCCCCTGCCACTTACCTAAATGCCACAGAAAGTAAATTAGAACAATTCCTCCTAAAACAGCCCTAAAGTGGGATACTCTAAGTGACCCTCAGATTTATGTTTTAATGTCATCTGCCAATGCCATCTCAGTATTTTTCTGGTTTGTTTTTATAATTAATTAGGGTGCCTGCACTTGTAACACTCATTCAGCATGTGCTGGGTGCTTTCTGTATGCAGACACCGTGACAGGCTCTAACAATCCAAAGGAGAAAATGCACAACTTTTCCTTAATTAGGGAAGATGGATAGCTAATAGGCACCTGCCATGAAGCATGGCAAGCATGATCCCTGAGGTGACAAAGGTGCTAAGAAAGCAAAAAGGAGGGGAATGTACAAATAACAAGGCACTCACTTGAGGAGATGACATCAGAGCCACTGGAGGCCAGATAGGCATCAGCCAGGCAAGCGAGATAAACAAAACAAAACAAAAAACTGGCAAACTTTAGACTAAGGGAGCAGCCAGAAGACTGTGATCCATTCAGGAAATTCCCACAGGTAGCTGGAACTTAGGGGTGTGTGAAGAGATAAAACTTTAGAAGAAGGCAGAAAGAAGCCAGACCCTGGCGGGACTATTGTGCCAAGCTAAAGAAATTTAATTTTCTCCTGGAGATAATGTGGATTCCCCTGGACAACTTTTAAATGGGGTAGGGAGCGGCATGATAAGATTTTCATTTTTTTTAAATTTAAGTTTATTTATTATTGAGAGAGAGAGAGAGAGCGTGAGCAGGGGAGGTGCGGAAAGAGAGGGAGAGAGAGATCCCAAGCGGGCTCCACACTGTCAGTGTGAAGTCGGATGCAGGGCTCAAACTCATGAACCCGTGAGACCATGACCCTAACCGACACTTAAACAACTGAGACACCCAGGCGTCCTAAAGAGTAGCGTTTTAAAAGATCTAGCAGCAGAGCAAAGGAGTGCAGTTACTTAGTAAGTGGGAAAATTCTATACATTTTTGTTGTAATTAGGCTTGTCTAATAGCCTGAACAGTGCAGTAGGAATATAATCTCTCATGTGAGAGCGCAGTGATAAATAAGGTGTTGCATGAGTTTGGTGGTAGTATGGAGTGCTGTTTTTAATAATTTCTGGGAAAGGACTTGTTTGGAGCATGTGATATCCTGATATAGTGACCCCCAAAAGCACGAACACCAACAAAAATGATGACTGGCAAGAATAGCCTAGTTATGTAACTTTTACCTTTTGTTAATGCCCTAAATAAAAGAGAATTTTGCTTCTATGGCTCCCAACATGCTTAGGCACAGGTTCAAATAGATTTAAATAGATTATTGGGCTCGAATTATTCTTTCACTTAAAAAAAACACAACTGGGTGCCTAGGTGCATTTCTGTATTTTTACATACGCTATTGACTAGTAAAAACATAATGTTATACAAGACTTTAAATATCATTAACAAAATTGACCTAATTGAACATGTACTGAATGAACACTACAGTCAGTTGCAGAGTACGTTCTCTTCAAATGCACATGTAACAGTTATCAAAATTGACTATATGCTAGGTCATAGCAAAAATATCAACAAATTTCAAATAATTGAAATCAGATAATATTCTCTAATAACAGTGGAACTCAGGTTGAAGTCAATAACAAAAAAAATGAATAGAAATATTCTAAATGTTTCAAAATTTAGGAATATACTTCTAAATAACCGTGGGTCAAAGATTAAATGAGAAAATCATTCTAATGTCAATAAAAATATGATACATCAAACGTGTGGCATTCAGGTAAAGCAGTGCTGAGAGGGAAATATATAGTCTTTTATTTTTTAATTTTTTAACATTTATTCATTTTTGAGAGACAGACAGAGAACATGAGTGGGGGAAGGGCAGAGAGAGAGGGACACATAGAATTTGAGGCAGGCTCCAGGCTCTGAGCTGTCAGCACAGAGCCTGATGTGGGGCTTGAACTAATGGACCGAGAGACCATGACCTAAGCCGAAGTCAGATGCCTAACCCACTGGGTCACCCAGGTGCCCCTGGAAATATATAGTCTTAACTAACTAGATCAGAAAGGAAGAACATCTGAAAATAAGTGATCTCATTATCTATCTCAAGAAATTAGAAAAAGTAAGTTAACCCATCTCAAGAAAACAGAAAAAGAACAAGTTAATCCAGAAGAAGTTAAAGATAGCAAAAAAATAAATAAACACAATAAACAAAACTTAATTAAGTAGAAAACAAACGTTTACTTAGGAAAAATAAAGCCAAAATAATAACAAAAAATAATCACCAAAACCAAAAGCTAGGTAAATCAATAAAGCTTAATAATTGAATTTAATAATTCAAATAATTGAAAAGCTTAATGAAATGGTTAAGCCAAACAAGACTGATCAAGACCAAAAAAAAGGCACAAGTAACCAAATATCAAGAATAAAAGAGTGAATATTACTACAGATCCCAGAGACATTTTAAAAAATACTAAAAAATAACATAAATACTTTTCTGCAGATACATTTAAAAATTGAGATAAAATTTTTAAATTTCAGACAACTTAATTTATCAAAAAATTTTATAAGAAAAAAGATAAAATATAAATACTTCTGTATCCACTGAAGAAACTGAATCCATAGTTTAATATTTTACCACAAAGAAAATGACAGTGCTAAATCATTTTATCAATGAATTCATCCAAAGAGGACATAACACAATCTTCCAGAGAAAAGCAAAAGAAGAAACATTTTCCAATTCATTTTGTGAAGCCAGCATACTCTTGCATCCAAAACTAAACAAGACAATTATAATAACAGAATTACAGATCAGCCTCTCATAAACATAGATACAAAAATCCTAAACAGAATTTTAGCAAACTAAATCCAGAGATAAATAAAATGGAAAGCAAACACCAAGCAAACTTGCAAAATGCAAGGTTGCTTTAATATTTTAAAGCAATGAATAAATGGTATTATTTTAACAGAAATGAAAGAAAAAATCATACACTCTTCATAATAGGTTTAGAAAAAGCATTTGAGAAAACATCTATTCATGATAAAGAAGGAGTCGAAGTGAATTTCCTAAATCTGACACTGGGTCTTTAAAACAAAATACTACAGCAAACATCATCATACATAATACTGAAATATGGTGAGTTTTCCTGTTGAACTAGCTAATATGGGGACATGTATTACCACTAATTCCCTTCAAGCCTATATGGGAAGTTCTCACCAGCTCAAGAAAGAAAGGAGAAGAAATAAAAGGCATAAATACTGGAAAGGAAAAATAAAACTGTACTACAGATGAAATCCTACATAGACAGGATATCTAAAAGAATTTACAAGTATTATAATTAAAAGGTGAATTTAGCAAGGTCACTGGGTAAACAGCAATAAATAATTACAAAAGCATCAAAAAGGAAAGTATCCAGAAATAAACTTTATAAAAGACAAAACAGAACTCTATAAAAAACTGTAAGATATTATTAAGAGAAGTCTAAATGGCCTAAAGAATAATCCATGTACATAAATTTAAAACTCAGTATTTAAGAAATATGAATTCTGCCTAAATTCATCTATAGAGTCCATGTAATCCCAAACAAATTGTCCACAGGTCATTTGGTGGAAATTGACAGGCTGGTGCTAAAATTTATTTGGAAATGCGACCAAATATACCAAATATGGTTTTTGAACAAAAAAGAACAAAGCTGAAGAAATTATACTCCTAAATACCAAGACTTATTACAAAGCATTTAATTCTGGCCCTGTGTCCCTTAACCACGTCGCTATTTTAGCCTTCTCCTCTCAATATCCAGCTGGCATGTGTAAGGATGTGCACCTGTACTTTTATATTAATTTAAACACAACATAAGTAGGCAAGGGAATCTGCTACAAGCATAACTAAAACAGCTAAATATAAATTGCTTTTAAATGATCCTGGTCTACATGCGATTGTTCTATTCTGTCAGCATGGGCCCATTCTTTGGATGCCCACTTGAGGGTATCACTACATACTCTCTAGGTTGCTGTGGATTCTCTGATGCCTCTTGTTTTCATGAAGCTACACCATGAACATACCTGAATATTCAGTCTTCTCTTACTTTCTGTTCTACAGAGTAAATCTCCTTTCAGGATGCATGTTTGTGGGTAGAGAGTGAGAGGATGTGAGTGCACATGCATGCAAACTCACTATCAACACCAGGCAGAAAGCACTGTTTAGACCAGAAGCCTTGTATTTTTATGGTATTCCAGGAGGTATTATGACCTAGGGTTAAAGTATCAATTCATTTTGAGTTGATAATATTGACTTTGTTCCTATGGAGTTCTTATGATCATATAATGTATTGATTTAGAAAGGGGGTTCCCTCTAGTCATTCTTGGTCTTCTAGAGAAATAATTCTTTAATACTAGTTTATCCCTAACTTGTTTTCAGTGTCACTCAACTCACACATTCTAGGTTTTGTTTTGTTTTTTAAGTTTATTCATTTACTTTGAGTGGGGGAAGGGGCAGAGAGAAAGGGAGAGAGAGAATCCCAGGACGGAGCCGGCCTTGGGGCTCAGGGTCACGAACCACGAGAACATGAGCCAAGATCCAAGAGTCGGATGTCTAACCCACTGAGCTACCCAGACACCCCTCACATATTCTGTTAAAAAGAGATAATGCAAAAAAAAAAATAAAAAATAAGTGCAAGACACACAATTATGCTAGGAAAATCTTTACTCCTGAAGGAAGACATTGTCTCTCTAAAGTATGACTCTAGGTGGGCAGAGCTTATTAGAATAGAGTGCTAATGTGAGAACCCACTTTATTGGCCAGCTTTCTTCAGGAAAAAGAAATAAAAAGAATGAAAAGGAAAACTCAGAGCATCATTCAGAATCTACCACAGGCCATGCTGGGGGCTGTGGAGGGAGATGGAGACGAAATCCTGCCAGCCTACGAAGAGGTAAGTTCCAGAAGCCATTTTTCATTTGCAGCTATTCATGTGCAAAGAATCACCATCACTTTTCTCTGCTAATAAACATGCCACTTCAAAAACATCTGTTGGGACAGACCAAAGAAATGAGAAGGACTAAAAATGTCTTTGAATGGTGGTAATGAGAAAAGGAAGATGAGCGGAAATAGGAGGGAAATCTGCAGGAAGATTTAGGCAGGTTGAAACCACACATGGACAAATTTCTCTACATCTTAAAAATCAGCCCAGCCCCATGGCTCCCTCACTTTCCTTCCTGAATTCAGTTCCTTATTCAACCTGAATTGCACTGTGTTGGAATGATTATCCAGAGAAGCTAAGTAAAGTTCACTCGCCCAGCAAAATCACAGAAATTCTACCATACTAGAAACATAGTATATTTTAATAAGATAAATCCACTTTTGGGTTTTTTTTCTTTTATAACAGATACAAATAAAATTAATTCGTGGATAAAAACCTGCAAAGAATGGCTAACAAGATGAAGAATTAGCATAGTTCCCTTCCTTAAGATTAATTCCAGAAGAATTGTAGAAATAAAAACCAAAAAAAAACAAAGAAAACTGTAAGAGACTCCCAACATGACTCAAGGGTGCTTTGCATGTGTGAGGACAGAGCAGTGCGTGGACCAGAACAGGCAGCAGACCCACCAGGTCCCGGGAGGAAATGGTAGGAGAGGAAGTGTTACAGTCAGTAACTGTTCCCTCCCTTCTTCCACTGCCTCCAAATCCACAGTGGCCGCCCCCACACCTCTGGTGACTCAGAACTCTAAAGGTCAAGAGATTCGGGAAAGTTCGATCAGGGTTGTTCGTCTCACCTTGTGGCTCCACTAAGTTTGACATAGGT
The DNA here is from genome assembly GCF_007474595.2 of Lynx canadensis. Classification (NCBI taxonomy): domain Eukaryota; kingdom Metazoa; phylum Chordata; class Mammalia; order Carnivora; family Felidae; genus Lynx; species Lynx canadensis. The sequence continues at coordinate 122,654,450 of NC_044304.2, forward strand.
TCCAAGACAGCCACAGAAGGAAAGAGAATGTGGAAGGACACATGTGGGAGGGTTTTATGAACCAGGCTGCAATTGGAACTCATCACTTCTGGTCACTCCCCCTTGTTCAGAACCCAGTTCATGGCCACACCTTTCCAAGAGAGAAGCTGGAGGATGTAGTCTGGCTGTATGCCCTGGAGGACGAGGGAGCTGGTTTGCTGGAGAGCCAGCCAACCTCTGCCACAGCTAGGAAATGGAATCCTGTCATCTATACTTGTTTTTCCTTTTAACCCTTTTGTTTCTACCCTGTTGAGAAGATCAAATGGGATACTAACTGTATATTAAGGGGGCTTGTTAACTTGATAATCTTTTTAAACTGAGAATCATAATCATGCTGATTATGGGATAACTTCCCAAACTTTCTGACAAATATGACATCATTCTCGAGGAGACTATCCTGAGTGAAAAAAGGCAATCCCAAAGTTACGTATTATATGATTCCATTTATATCACATTCTTACAACGACAGGATTGTGATACGAAGGACAGATTATTGGCTGCCAGGAGAGGAAGGGGGAGGAGAGTGGGACAAAGATGGGAGCATAAAAGGGAGCTTGGGATGGTGGCACTATCCTGGATCCTGACCATGGGAACAATGCACAAACCAACATGCCTAATAAAGTTGCACAGGACTAAACATATGTGCACACACATGCACACATGAGTACAATAAAACTGGGGGAATCTGAGAAAGATAAGTGGATTGTGCTCATGTCAATATCCTGGTTGCACTATAGTTTTACAAGATGCTTCCATTGTGGGAACTGGGTAAAGAGTACGTGGGACTCTCTCCATATTACTTCTAACAATAATCTGAATCCATCTCGAAAGAAAAATTTTAATTTAGAAAAAAGGACATAGCCCTACAGCTCAATGGAATATTGATAACAGGTGGGCTTACGTTGTCCTCACCCTGACTGGTTTTACAGGGGCCTCTCTGTTCATGTGGCCTGTTTAGTATCTACCTCCCAGATCCTTCTGCTTGGTTTCAGCAGGGGAAGGGAGAAATGTTTATGGGTGAGCTGTTAACTGTATGATGGCCTTGGAGAGGATCCAACAAGGGCTTACAATCAGTGATGTTTGGAGCATGGTAAGAACCAAAGACTCAAGGCTATTTCAGGCTGGAGAGTCTCAGGATCAGCTGAAGAAACTGAGATGCTAGCAAATGGTTGACTTGCTAAGTGACTTTCCTTTGGCTTGCCGGGTGACTTTCCTAAGGGGTCCCTGATCCCACCTTTCCTGGCCACGACACCTGCGGAGCTCTAAGATATGAGGCACCTTCCCTCCTTGCATTTGTGCTCTCCCTTTCCAGTTCATCCTCAGAAGTCCGTTTCATTTCACGGGTAATTTCCCTGAGGCAGGCTGGCCACGAAGGGTCTGTGAAGAAGGAAATCCAGAGCTAGGCATGAGGCTGATGGGGTGACGACAGGGAGGCAAGGGTGTGAAAGAACCTGTCACGGTGATTGTGTTGTATTGTACAGTCCTTACCAATGAAACAGGAAACCAATTTGCATATTATTAACATTTGAAGTTTGTTTTCAACCTAATTACCTTTCAATTTCCTGCCAACTGTAAATCATTCTGTTAGAGCTTTGGGGTGGGGGGCAGGTAGAGATCTGGACCCATGGTGCATTACCATTCATTGTCTGGCTGCTCTAGCACAATCTAATAGTGGAATGTGTCAAAAGCCAAAAGATCCTCCATTCTTCTGCTATATTAATAGGAAAAAAAAAGAGTCAAGGGGACTTTTTATTCAGGCATTATCACCTCACTCACCACTTCTCTTTGTACTTGAGGGTTGGGATTTATTCCACTTTCTCTTCTATTAAAATAGTACCCCCCCCCCCACGGTTAGAAACACAAGCTTGCTGTAGCTCAGGTCACTAAACAAGGTAAATGCTAATACAGGACCCAACTCTCATAACTATTTAGGAACACAACCCATCCCCTGTTAGCTATTTTCTACCAGAATTTATAAGGAGAGTTGATTTACAAAGGAATTAGCAGTAATCGTAGCACATATTGATGAATCAATATGGATAAAGCCCTCTGCTTATGCCAAGTAAATTATTCCTCAGTGTTCAGGATGGTAATTTTTACGATTTAAAAAATACTGTCTGGTGCTTTGGAGTTCTCCCCTCACGAGCAGCGTGAGCCTCCGTGGCACCAGGACTTCCTCATTCAGCATTTTGAAAACCTCCTAAAACTCAGCACACAATCTGTAAGTTTTTTTTAACGACATTTGAACCTCTGTGGTGTTGTAATATGTTCTGTTATTGAATGTGAAAAGAAGAATTTTTTTCTGAAGAGCCTTATTGAGCTTCAGACTCTGGCTCAGGACTAGAAAGAGGAGGGAACAATTCCATTCAATGATTCTCTGTCAAAGAAAACAGAGACCCCAACGGAATCACAAAACGTCCCACACTTGGATACTGACTTCGGAAGAGTACATGAGATCTGTCAAATCTTGAGAAACAGTGGTGCCTTCACACCTACGCTATTGAGGGTTTCTGGAGAGGAATTTTCCTTTCTCCCAAAGGGACTGCAAACCCGCAAAACTGGGGCTCAGTGATTGATGCCATGACCTGGTCAAGCAGGAGAGGGGACACCTGCTCTGTCCACAGGGCCAAAGGCCAACCAGACCTGATTATAGGTCTCCCTGCAGAACCTGAGAAGTGGCTGAGCTCGGTCCAGTGCCAGCGTGAACTAAGAACATCATGAGCATCTCTACTAGAGTTGGAGACTGACTGGTCTTTAAAATTGATAATCACACATATGGCTCAGTGAACAGCCACTTCTGAGTGTGCTTTGGCTCTGGGCCATTTACTATCGCTTGCTGAGGACCAGGTGTGGATTCCTGCTTCACTTTTTCTCACAGCCCTTGCACTCGCACATTTGTCTCCACAAAGATGCCATCAAATCAAAAGTGAAAAGCTAAAAACCTGTGGCCCAGGTTACCTACTGCTTTAGACTTCCCTCACCTAAAACCTTAGTTTGTCCTCATGCAGTGAATTCCACTACCCGAATTCGCTGGTATGGAACAAAAGAGACTATGCTGTGTTTTCATCCCCCCCCCACCAAGCCCCCCGGCCAATAAACTCCACTGCTGCCAACAGCCTTTCTGACCATGACAAATCTCCAGGAAGTGGCAGAAAGAAGAGTATGGACATGGGTAGTGTCCTAGTCCAAAGTCCTGAGGTGGGAGGTTGTTGAATGGGTCAGGGGAACACAGAGAATTGAGTAACTCAGCCTTTCGTGAACTCAGCAAGGAGGACTCCCAGGCCATTTTCACACCAACCCAGCACAGCGACATCACAATACAAGCTGCTACTGTATGATAGTTAGACAGAGGGAGGGACAGTTCCCATCACTCAAGTCTCCCTTGGCTCCCGGGTGGGAAGGAGGAAGGTGTCACAGGTGCCCTGTGCCCTGCAGAAGGACATGGGATAGCTGATAGAGCTGACTGGCAGGATTACCATGAATGCTGCCGTGACTGAGGGCCACAGGGACATATTCCCAACCCAGGAGCCAAGTGGGAGTTACAGACAGACCTCAATGAGGGGACAGTGCGACGGGAGCTGAGAAGGGCCAAAACAGTGGGGAGAAATACAGACCTTAGCTAAAGCTGTCACTAAGACTTTCAGTGACCAAGGGGACAAGAGGGATAAGAGGTGTCAGAGAACAATAATGCAAGGCCCCATGCTGTCTTGGAGAGTAACAGGGAGAGAAATACAGAAATCTGAAAGTCTACGTACTTAAATATTTTTGTTTATTTATTTTTAATTATTTTTAATTTATTTATTCACTTAGAGAACAAGTGGGGGAGGAACAGAAGAAAAGAGAGAGAGAGAGAGAGAGAGAGAGAGAGAGAGAGAGAGAGAGAAGCAGGTTCTGCACTGTCAGCACTCCAATTCACGAACTGTGAGATCATGACCTGAGCTGAAATCAAGAGTTGGATGCTTAACTGACTGAGCCACCCAGGTGCCCCACTTAAATATATTTAAACATGAATTACCTAAGAAGACCATTTAAATTATTAGATCGGGTGGGGGTGCCTGGGTGGCTCATTCGGTTGAGTATCTGACTTCGGCCCAGGTCATGATCTCATAATTTGTGGGTTCAAGCCCGTGTCGGGCTTTGCACTGACAGTGTGGAACCTGCTTTGGATTCTCCATCTCCCTCTCTCTCTCTGCCCCTCCTCCACTCGTGCATGCTCTCACTCTCTTTCTCTCTCAAAAATAAATAAACATTAAAAAAATAAATATTTAAATTATTAGATTAGGCGGAGTTTCAAAAATTGGATTATAATTAGTTTCTTTCCACTTTCACGAATCTCTCTCTCTCTCTCTCTCTCTCTCTCTCACACACACACACACACACACACACACACACAACACCCCATTACAGACACAAAACACCCCATTACAGACACAGACCCAGCAGAGTAAGGCTTAAGAAGATCAGATCATGCACAGGAAGTAAAGGAGCCACAGTTCCTTTGCACATCTTCAGTATGCTGTGAAGAAACGACTGCCTTTCTACATTCAAAGCACTGAGCAACTCCTCAGAGGCAGGCAGCACACAAGAGAAATAGATGGATTTGGTGCCAAGCCTGTTCCCATGGCACTCACACCTGGCAGAGGAGGTAAATGCAAAACAACCATTATTTTCTATGGCAAATCCTGTGACAGCTATAACCAAATATTGTTCGAGTACACAGAAAAGGGAAATTACTCCTGATAGAGGTAGGACAAGGCTCACAGGTGTAGATATGCAAGTGAGGTTCAACAGTTCCATTTAACAAACATTTCATGCATCCTTATAATATGCTTGCTACTGTGCTGGGCCCATGCATCTTGAGGGTACAGTCTGGTAGGGGAGGCAGACGCAAAGAGATAAACTCCACAAAAGACATTAAGTCTTAAAATAGACTGCCTTGGGCATTATGGAAAAAGGATAAAGTTTGAATGTGTCAACTTCAATTTCCAAAGAACACCAAGAAACCCAAAGTTGAAAGCAATCAGTGGCAAAGTTCACTGAACCCTCTATCTCCTGTTTAGGATAAAAGAGTATAGGGGCGCCTGGGTGGCGCAGTCGGTTAAGCGTCCGACTTCAGCCAGGTCACGATCTCGCGGTCCGTGAGTTCGAGCCCCACGTCAGGCTCTGGGCTGATGGTTCGGAGCCTAGAGCCTGTTTCCGATTCTGTGTCTCCCTCTCTCTCTGCCCCTCCCCCATTCATGCTCTGTCTCTCTCTGTCCCAAAAATAAATAAAAAACGTTGAAAAAAAAATTTAGGATAAAAGAGTACTTTATTTATTTTTAATTTTTTTTAATGTTTTACTTTTTTTTTTTTTTTTTTTTTTGAGAGAGAGACAGAGAGTGAGTGGGGAGGAACAGAGTGAGAGGGAGACACAGAATCAGAAGCAGGCTCCAGGCTCTGAGTCACCAGCACAGAGCCTGATGCGGGACCCAAACTCATGGACTGTGAGATTGTGACTTGAGCCAAAGTTGTCCGCTCAATTGGCTGAGCCACCCAGATGCCCCAAAATAGTACTTTAAAATAGATATTGGGGTGCCTGGGTGGCTCAGTCAGTTGGGTCCAACTCTTGATTTCGACTCAGGTCATGATCCCAGGGTCATGGAATAGAGCCCCACTTCGGGCTCCGTGCTCTGCATGGAGTCTCCTTGGGACTGACTCTCTCTCCCTCTGCCCCTCTTCCTGGCTTGTGCTCTCTCTCTAAAAATAAAAAAAATAAAATAAAATAAAATAAAATAAAATAAAATAAAATAAAATAAGGCATTATGAGAAGAGGTGGGGGAGGAAAAGGGGAGGGGAGACATATGAGATGATTTTCAAGTCATTTCCTGAATTTCTTCCCTTCATATTTGGGAATATAATACCTTTGGTCCCACTTGAAAAGGCAGGAACTATGAGTCCAGTATACTGCTTGTGTCTCCCTAGGGCGTAAACAGTGTATCTGCCAGCCAATAGCCCTGTTCCCCTTCCAGAGAAGGCTGAAGAACAATACACATAGACTGAGAGGAAGGGAGGAGGCCTGCAAGGAGTGTGCTGCCCACTTAGGATGACGTCCTATGGGCGGCAGTGGACACTGTCTCAAACAGATAAAAACACAGGGGAAGAAAAAGTTAGGAAGTTTTTTTTCCCCTTAAGTTTCTTCTCCAAAATGTGGACTGTAAGAGGGAAAGGGATTCCAAAAGGACCGAACACAAGTAAATATGCCAGCTCTTGTGATTTTCATTTTTCTGTCCCACCTGAATCTCAAGAGTAGAGGCAGAGGTGGGACAGAAGGACTATCCCTGCTTTGGAAAGCGACTCTCTGTTGGTCATTTCAAACAGGGTATGAATCTACATATCCCTGGGGCAAAGCTGGGGGTCATTTCACAGGGATGAGTGCAAAGGCAGAAAGACATTAAATGTCTCATAGGGATTCCTTCCAAAGGGCTGTTTGGGTCCAGCCGAGATGTCCAGACACTAGATGAGCAGGAGTCTGGGCATCACTGCTATACTGAGGTTTCTGCGGGGAGGCGGGAGATGTCTGCTCCTGGACCACAGGGAGGATGGTGGGTGGGGTGCAAGCAGGACCTGCCAAGAGCAGAGAACGGACACAAATGGGGAAGGCAGGATAAGATGGATTGATCGCCCACCTACTCAATTTAATTGACTACCAGAAAGTTTCCTTATTCTTAGAGGCTTCTTACTAGCTCTTGTGATCCACTTGGTAAGAATTTGTTGCTATCACTGTTGTCTAGAAATGAAAGCAGCTAACTGGACCTTGAACTGGACAGTTGAACATACTGTCCAGAATGCTTTCCTTCATGTTTTTGTGGTATATTTGCTTCCATGGCAGCTAGTCAACAGGCAGTGACAAAGAGATAAGCAGGGGAAAAAGAGTTTTGAAGAGGTAATAGCAATAGCATTATCACAGTAATAGTAATATTGGTAATTGTATTGGCATTATTCTAAATTGATTCTAGTGCAATGATTTTCAAAGCCAACACTGAATTCTAATTTCCTGTGGGCTTTTAAAAATATAGGAATCCAGCCCAGATTTTAGGCCAAAGTATGAAATGACAAAATCATGCTGATGATTCTGACCTTGCAGAGTGGTGGTAACACTTTCAGACAAATAATCTGAATAATTAAATCTTGTGAAGTCTGAATAATCTTGACCAGTGCTTTCTGAGCTGTATTCCACAGAACACTTGGCCCACAGGATGTTAAGAGGCATTACCAATGAAAAGCCTTTCTGGACGGAAATGTTGTGGAAATCCAGGTTAAACAAAGTTAAGCAAACTTAGATATTTGTCTTCTCAGATCTCTTCCTGTTGATGTGACACTCACTCAGACTCTCTGAGGTAAGACTGTTGTATACAGCATTTCCCCACTAGACTTGACAAAAAAGATTAGTGTGTTTCTTTTAAATCCCTCAATGTTCAAAGGTGATAGTGTATGGGATTTGGGGAACACTTCTCTGAAGCCCCCCAGCTCTGCCTCCTTAGATGGGCAGGTACAGTCATTCCAGGCAAGGGATCTGGCACACTTGAGATGAAATAATTACAAAATAAGACAGTTTCCCTCCTTTTCATGCACTTAACAATTTTCGATTATATATTGAGCTAAAAAGATACGGAACAAAACACATGCAAGACTATATATTCACAGAAGCAAAGTAGTAAACCACAACATGTGACTGTCCCTGCAACCAATTTTCTATTTTAAGGATATTTCTTCCATTGTTTTTCAGTATTATGATATTTTTACATGATTCATCAATGATTTCTTAAGTTAAACGAGGGGTGGTCTCAGATATTTTGATGAAGTTCGTGTTTACCTCTGCGATGGAAGAATATTTTTAAAAATTCTTTCCCTTTGTCTCTTACGACTTTTCTCTAGTATTTTTTCTTTCTCTCTCTGGACACTCTCTGACAATCGGTGAACATAATTTACAAGGACAAATGGACATATCGTTATGATTACCAATTCTCAAGTGGACTGTACTGTTTCACATTTGGAATACTGTCCCTAAATAAACAGAACCACCACAACCTACCCATTCTCCCATATTCAGAAGCTTCTGGTTAGAAGAACTTCTGATCAAAACTACAAATAATCTGATATGTATTAATTTTTTGCTTCTTTCTTTTCCAGTAGTCAGAAAACCAATAATTAGTTGCCTACCCACCACAGACTATTTTCAACACAATGAAATTTTTTTGCAAGTAATTTTTTTTCAGGTCGTATTTAAATTTTTCTTAACATTCTTCTAACTAACTCAGGGTTTGTTTTGTTTTGTTTTGTTTTGTTTTGGACATACTATAACACACATACACATATGGGATAAAAATAAAGTTTTCTTTAGTTTGTATTCTTTAAAAGATATCATAGGAGATTCCAAATGAAGTATTTCACAAATGATAAACACACTTGTCATTGGCATTTCTGTGTAGAGTACCCCACTAGATTTTCTTAAATTTTACAAATCTTTGTTTATTTGTATTTCAGAAAGAATACATGGTCATTGCAGAAAATTTATAAAATATCTATTAGAAAATAAGAGAAAATAGGGGCGCCTGGGTGGCGCAGTCAGTTAAGCGTCCGACTTCAGCCAGGTCACGATCTCGCGGTCCGTGAGTTCGAGCCCCGCGTCAGGCTCTGGGCTGATGGCTCAGAGCCTGGAGCCTGTTTCTGATTCTGTGTCTCCCTCTCTCTCTGCCCCTCCCCCGTTCATGCTCTGTCTCTCTCTGTCCCAAAAATAAATAAACGTTGAAAAAAAAAATTAAAAAAAAAAAAAAGAAAATAAGAGAAAATAAAGATCACACCAAATTGTTTTAGAGAACAATATTTCATCATGTATCCATAAATAGATTTTTCAAGTGATGATTTATTGGCCTTCCCTACACAAATTATTTGGTAGAATGCTTTTTATAGCCTAATACACTATAAATTTCTTCCCATGTTATAAAATGTTTTTCTCCAATCTAATTTTAACAACATAGTTTGCCACTAAATATACACCATATCTTATACAATCAGTCCATTAATGTTGGATATTCAGGTTGTTTCTAGTTTTTGCTATTATGATATATATTTAAACAAAATTTTTATAGCTATATTTTTGTGCACTTATTTTTATTAGGATAAAATTTAGAAGTCCAATATCAGGATTAAAGGAAATGAGTATTTCTAAACTTTTTGATGCCTGTTGCTAAATTCCCTACTAAAAACTGTTTTGCTTTTTCACCCGCAGAACATGAGAATGCCCACTTCTCCAGATCTTCATAAATACTGGTAAGACTGTTTGAAAGGCAATGGAAATACATTTGCATAGCTACATGTTTTGTCTCTTTTTTTTTATTCCTTGGATTTCAATGGAAATTTTAGAAAAGGGGAAAATAAAGGGCTTGATATAAGATGATCACCTTTAACTGGAATGGCTCCCCTCCATTCCAACCAGATTTTAACTGAAGGAAGTTATTTATGTTTCCAATATAAAACAGTAAAGAAGGCCGGCTTCTCTGCCTAGCAACTCTGAAGCTTTCCATCATTCATGCAGTCTAGCCTCCTGCTAGAGTGCCCTTAGCATAGCTCTTGTCTTTACCAAGAGCACAGGTGTCCCATTTATATCAATCAGTCCTGACTGTAGATAATAAAGCATCAAGAAGTGGCAACCAACATTGCAAGTCCCAGAAGATCTCTAAATGCCCAATTACCAGAAGTATTAAAAAAAAAAAAAAGCATTACAGATGTTATGTCTTATGTGAGAAAGGTGTTGGGACAAAGAGAAGAAAAAGAGGCTGAAAGGGGAAAGTGAGGAAAGAAAGAGGGGGGTGGGTGGGCAAAGAAAGACGGATGCAGGGGAGGAAGGAGTGATGACAAAAATGTGTCAACCCTTAGAAATGAGCATTCTTGTATTTCCCTCAACAAGTGAAAGGAAGCAGGTTAATATATTTCATTTTGCCTGAAGGCTTCCATTAGATTAAACTGAGTCTTGAATGTGTTCATCATAACTGTCTCATCCTCAGGCAGTGATTCGCAAGCAGGGGCGATTTTGTCCCCCACAGGAAATTTAGCAATGTCTGGTGACGTGTTGCTTATAACAAGAGAGTGTTACTGGCATCTCATGTATTAGAGGTCAGGGATGCTGCTAACCATATAATGCACAGGACAGCCCCCACAACAAACTGTAATCTGACTGGAAATGTCAATAATGTTGAGAAACCTTGCTCCAAAGAAAACAAAAGTTTAGTTATCTGTTCTTATGGAGAAAAGGAATTCCACTGTCTGTTTCTTCAGTTAAAAAAAAAAAATGCTACAAAAAATAACAAAAAATCTCTAGCAGATCCTAGAAAATGTCTACTTAATTAATTGGTTTTCTTGTTTATTTTATTTGTAACAGCTTTATTAATGTATAACTGATTTGCAAAGAACTACACATATTTAATGTGTATAATCTGATGAGTTCGGACAAATGCAAACACCCATGATACTCTCACCACACCAAGGTAACAGATAGATTCAATATCTCGCAGTTTCATTGTGTCCCTTTGCTTTGTTTCTTTTTGATTTGTTGTAAGTGGTAGAGAATTTAACATGAAATCTATCCTCTTAACAAATTCTAAAATACACAATACCATATTAACAATAGGCACTGTATTGTAGAGCAGATCTCTAGAATTTATTCTTTTAGCATAACTGAAAATTTCCACCCACTGAATAATTGTTTTATTACATAAACTATATATAACAATAAAAATACATATACTTCTAATTTAATTTCATTTTCTTTCTCATAACACTATTTTATTAAACATCTGTTGAATTAATCACATATATTCAGCAAATTCTCTAATCAAATGTTTTTTCTTTCTTATCTGAAGTATATTGTTCTTAAAGTTACACCTTCTGGAAATCAAGAAAAAGGATTAGGTACTATTCATTAGCTTTCTCTTCCTGTTTTCTCTTTTACTATAATATACAATATTTTAATGGAAGTTGTGAAAGTGCCAACAAAGTTTAAGTTATAGAGACAGTTCATCTTTTTTTTATTCATACTAGGGTAAAATTTACTATATAAACATGACAACTATAAATAATAAATATGCAAATAAAACATCTGTAAGGAAAGTGCTATTGTCTGTCCAACATTCTATGTTTTATGTGAAAAAGACAAAAGCACAGTAACATAATATATACCTAAATGTATGTCAATATATATAGTATCATATATATATATCATATATGTATTAATATATTGCAGATATATCACAACAAAATACAAGTGTTGTCTATAGCACCCTATTGACACCCTGAGGGTTTTAGAATTTCCTATTTCAGAGTCTGACTTGCAGTTTTAAAAATCTAAAAGTGAAACTTTTTCACGGACTCCATTGTTCAGTAAGTTCTTAAAATTTCCATTACCAAAGATGGCTCAATATTTTAAAACCTGTTAATATAATGTACCAAATTAATAAGTCAGGAGAGAAAATCTATATGATCTTTTGATCAATGCTAAAAGGAAATTCAATACAGCAACTAAAAATCTGTAATATCTAGAAATAAATATAAGAAGAAATATCCTGGCTCCATGTGAAGAAAACCACAAAAATTCAACTGAGGCATATCAAATAAATATTAAATTGAAATCTGTATCATGTTAATCCCATGTTGATGGGAAAGCATATATTTTAAAGATATAAATTTCTTCTCAAATTACAATATAAACTATTAATTTGTTATATGGTTTCAGAGTTTATTCCACAATTAATCTAGAGGGTTAATTTTTTTTAAATAGCCAGAAATCTTCAAACAAAATGGAATTCAAAAGAAAACCAATTTTATATTTTGCCCTACCAGATATCAAAATGTAAAGTTTGAAAATAAAAACAATATGGCACTCTTGTTAATGTAGAAAAAACAATTTGATTTTTATCTTAGTTTAGAATAAAATTTCCAGGAAAAAATAGTAAGTCCTATAATAACAATATATAACAAATTTATTTTATAACAGTAGAAGTTAGGATTATTGAACAAATAGTATATAACAAATTTGTTAAGCGACTGTAAAAATTAAGATAGATGGTACCTTATACCAAAATGTTTCCTAAATTGACTGAAGATTTAAATGTAGAAAATGAACCCATGCATACACTCAAAAACTATGTAAGATATATATTAGTATAATTTGGGAGTGGGAATAGGCTTTTCTAAACATATCAATGTTTGCAAGCATAAAAGTAACAAACCAATAGACCAAACAACTACAAAAACGTTAAAGTATTATGAAATGAGAAAGTCTATTTATAACATATTATAACAAAGAATTGTTTCTAAAAGATTTTTTGAAATCAATAAAAAAACACAAACATGCATTTTAGGGAGAATATGCAAAGGAAATGAGCAAAAATAATTTACAAAAGATGAAATATACATGTCCAATAAGCTTAGAAAAATTGATGAGCCTCAGAAATGCAATTAAAATTTTACTGAGATTCCATTTATTTATTAAATTGGGCAGAATCAAAAACAATAATAAAAGTGCAGAGAAGCATAGGGGAAATGGTTGCTCTCATAGGTCACTGATAGGTCTATATATTATATGATCTTCTCAGTGGGCAATTGGGCAATGTTTGTCAGAAATTTGAAAAATGTGGGTATCCTTTGATTTAACAATTTATCTTCCATTTATTCATCATAGTAAAATAAATAAGGATATTCTGAAATATTCATTTACAAAGATGCTCATCAGTATGCTCCTTTATAATGGCAAAGAAATACAAAGTTTCGACCAATAGGGAATTGATTAATTACATTAATATAGTGCCATTAATTGGGATATCTTCAATTTTTATTATTATGTATTATAGTTATAAAACAAAATTTTAAATTATATACAGCATAATTACTTATACTATTTATAATTACTTATAATGTTTATAATTATTTATAAATTTTTAATAAATTTATTCATATATTTATAATGTTCATCATATATTAAGTGAAATGGGTAAGTATACATAGTTATCAGTTTCCTTATAGAATCCATATAAGAAGAGACTTTTCTTAGTCTTCCCAGACTAAATACCAAAAAATACCAAACAAGTATGTCTTAATTGTAAAATCAAAGTGCTACATTTTGATTTGTTACATATCGGAATATTCCATATTTCATTTGAACACATAAACTTCATGAACTAAAGTGTAATAAGGCCAAAGCTATACAACTAACCTTAAGGAAGTAACCATTAGCAAGGAATTAAAGGACTAATAAGGAACAGTGCTTTTTATGAAACCATTCCATATCTAACAAAAACATTTGAATTTTTTCAAGAAAAAAATAACTTTTTGACAGGAAAATAAAATTTGTGCAAATACTGGCATCATGGGATGCCACAAAGAAATTGTTTTAAAATACTAAAATAAATCTTTCCATAGAGCACAGAAAAATATCTGAAGATATATGTGATGAACTGAAACTTAATAAATTGTATTTTATTTTCTATAGGCATCAGAGGTGTCCTCTTTTTATAAATATGCCATAAAATACAAAGAAAAAATTTAAATCTTATGTACAACACTGATAAATTAATTTAGTCGGTAAGGAATTTGAGCAAACCAATTTTTCATACATCGGTACTCCAGTGAATTGTAAATGGCACTCAAATACCACAAGGCCAGATTCTTATCAATTCCTGCATTAATATTCATTGTAAAACCTGTCAATCTTTGAGCTCTAAATACTCTAGTGAGTCTATACATTATGTAATAATAGTAAGAATTCAAATATCAAGAGAGTCCATTCTTTTGCCAAAGTTTTCAAAATGAGAGCATGGAATGGGAAGACTGTTTCCTTAGGGGAGATTTCTCCAAAAATAGCAGCGTGAGTCAAACAGGAAAACAATTGGTCAAACTCATTTATTATTACAATCTAATCATGTTTTACAGCTGCCCATGGGACATCTAGGAAATTACATTTACAACTTTAATCAAAGGGCCAGCATTAATGCTTATGTAATAATCAGTTCTTCTTTGCTTATCTCTATAATTTAGAAAAACAAGATTAAGACAAGATAGTAAGTGGTCATTTCCCTCTTAAACTTATTCTGACCCTCAGCCTTGGTTTCCCTATTAATACTTAAACATGTAAGTAGAGCAGTGAACTTACACTCAAAAGAAAATTCAGACAGTGAGAAGGTTCTGAATTTCACGGCAACCTTCTCAGTGTACAGGAACACAGAGGGCTCTATGTGTAGTCTTTTGAGGAAAACTTGTCCTTTCAGCTCCACAACAACCCAGGAGGGAAGCAGAATTCAGCCTTTAGTGATGCAGGACTGGGCAAAGTAAATAAACCATCTCATTTCTTGGTTTTATAAGCACCAAAGAGAAGCACAGGACAAAATGAAAAAGCAAAGAGAAACAACTTTAAATTTTAATGAACTTATACCTCCAAGGAAACCTTGATGAAATCATGCATAGATGGTTTCTAGTTCAAATTATTTAAAAGACATTTAAGAGCAAAAATGGATTCAAATAGATCTCAATGGGAGATTATTTAGCATTTTTCTCATTAGGGGTAACAATGAATCTGGATTCAGAGACATTGTTTTTACAATATGAAATTTGCAAGCAAAATCACTGAAAGTAAAAACATCTGTATACAATTAAAGAAATTTCTCTTGAATTTAAGGGTCTTAAATTTAGGCTCCTACCACAGTTGTTAATTTTTCAGATTCTTCAGATTCTCCTAAATGAAGATATCACATCTCCACTCACTTTTTAAAAATATCTAAATTCAGTTTGTCCAAACACATAAATATGAAAAAAGCAGGTTTTATGTATAATTATTCTCCTACTGAAAACTGCTAAGTACTGCTTCAACTTATTATAGGAATGGATAAGAATGAAAATTTTTTCCAACATTCACTGAATTTCCATCATTCTTTTAAGAAAGAACCAACTCAATAAAGACCTCTCATCTCAACTGCAGTGAGTAAAGTTAATCTTTTTACAGTACATTATGCATCCCATTCTATATGGTTCATGTCTATAATTCACTTTAAAGAACTTATGGAAATGGTTTGGATGCTCTGTTAACTGAACATATTTGTTGATGAGATGATTTTTACCATCATAAACTAGGAGCATCTTAACCAGAATTGGAATGTGTTACCTTAATTATTATTCAGCTGAAAAACCTGCTGGGGTGTCTGGGTGGCTCAGTGGGTTAAGCGTCCAACTTCAGCTCAGGTCATGATCTCACGGTTTGTGAGTTCGAGCCCCGCATCAGACTCTGTGCTGGCAGCTCAGAGCCTGGAGCCTGCTTCGGATTCTGTGTCTCCCTCTCTCTCTGCCTCTGCCCCATTCATGCTCTGTCTCTTCCTCTCAAAAATAACATTTTAAAGAAAAAGAAAAAAAGAAAAACCTGGTAAAAACTATGCTAAGACTTTTTTTTTAATTTCATTCTTTTTTTTTTTTTTAAGTTTAACTTATTTTGAGAGAGAGTGAGCAGAGGAGGGGCAGAGAGAGAGGGAGAGGGAGAATCCAAAGCAGGCTCCATGCTGTCAGCGCAGAGCCTGACTCGGGGCTCAGTGTCACAAACTGTGAGATCATAACCTGAGCTGAAACCAAGAGTTGGACGCTTAACCGACTGAACACTGAGGCGCCCCTCCTTCTCTTATATACTGGATGAACATACTTCCTCTAGACTAGATACTATGTTAGACGCTGTGGAGAACAACAGAGGAATCTGACATGGACCTTGGTCCCATATTGCTCATAGCCTAACAGTGCAAGTTCACTACAAGATACCAAATGATTGCTTGCACTTAATTCAGTAAACATCTGAAGACTGCCAATGTGCTACACGTTATTCTGGACCCAAGGAAATGAAAGCAAATAGGTCACAAATTGACAGCATTTTATTTGGTTTCAGACATACAAATAAAGAACATCTCTAATAGATTAACTAAATGTTATCACTATATTATATAATCAGATATCAGTAGACCTGGACTTTTGTTATCTTCACTTCCTGAAAAAAACAACTGAATTAAGATAAAATGTTATGCCATCTGGTTTTAGAAAATTTTTAGAGATGAAAATGTCTATTTGAAAAAAAAAATACGTCTTTTATTGCAAAATCACCTTGAAATAAATTCCTTCTACATTTTAGAACCAGGAAATAATCTGTCACTTCACTTGGACTGTGGGGACTATATATAATTCAATGTGTGCAAACTTTGGTCTTCTTTTAAAGTCCTTATGGTTGAAGTTTCATTCGTAGTGCTAGGATCATAATGGACATTAAGTAAAGGTGTTGGATGGAAAATGAATGGCAAGCCAAATATTTTTACTTAAGTACATTTTCTCTTATGTGTAAATTGAATGGATCATGATTATGTGTCTCCCCAAATCTTCATAGGTTTGAAGTCATTATCTTATCATAACTTCTCCTCTTTATGTTAAATATTCCCAAGTCATTGCCTCACAAACACATTTAACGCCTTTAATCATCTCACTCATCCTTACACAACTCTTTCTCAGTTTTTCAGGTTCTCTTTAAAGTGTCAGTATCATGAGATTCTAATTAGTTATTATCTCTTAAATGTCAACTTTTCTTAATAATTCCCAAGCATGTGTTAACTTTTTATAGTACAGCGTAAGCTAATACAAGGATGATAGATCATTCTTTGAATCCATCTTTGCTTTGTTGTAAATAAATTAGTGGTACAGTGAAATACACTTTCCTTGGTTTGGTCTTGATATAGGAAGAGGTGTAGATCAGAAACCCCCACGCCTTTGGCCAAATCCACTGTGGAGTCAATAGCATTTGTTGTTGTGGAGTACAGATGCTGTTTGGGCTATTGAGAGAAAAGTTGCAAGAAACTTCCAGTTCAGGTGGGGCACAGGCATTCATTTGTGCAAAAATAAGTGAACAGACAAGGGATCTCCCAGCAGTCTAGCATGTGGCCATTGGAGTATAAAGCCTTCTGTTCCAAAGCCTAGCTTTTTCATTTACTAGTTGTATGACCTTGTACAAGTTTTTCCATTTCTCCTTTGGTAAGATGGGGATGATAAGAGTATTTACTTCACAGGTTTGGTGACAATTATGTAAAATAATATATGTAGAATGATTTTTAAAAAATGCCAGAAATTAACCAAAAAAGTTTTAAAAATAAAAAATTAAATAAAATAATGGATGTAGAGAAATTAACACAGTGCTTTTAAACCCTCAGCAGCTGCCATGTGTATGTATGCACATATGTGTGTACTTTGTGCCAGGTATTCGGCTAGGTATATAAATAACAATGATGCAAAACAATATTTAAAAGAGAGTTAGGGGCACTGGGGTAGCTCAGTTGATTAAGTGTCTGACTCTTGATTTTGGCTCAGGTCACGATCTGAGTTTGAGCCCCATGTGGGGCTCTGCACTGACAGTGTGGAGCCTGCTTGGGATTCTCCCTCTTCTTCTCTCTCTGCCCCTCCCCTGCTCTCTCTCTCTCTCTCAAAAATAAATAAATAAACTTAAACAATAAAAAATAAAAATAAAAAAGAGTTAAACTGACAAGCAAGAATAGATCTTGAGAATGAGCCAGCAACCTCCTAATATGTCTTGAGAATGTGCATGCCTGTGTGTGCATGTGTGTGTACATCGAGAGTCAGAACTAACCTCAGGGTAGGAAGTTCTGAGCCTACAGGTAGCAGCAAGATAAATATCCTTGTCCAAGGGAAGCAAAGAGTAAGAAGAATGGCATCCAAGTCCTATTAAATGTGTATTCAGCCTCACCTGCATTCCTGTGCACCATTCCTTCCCTCCCAAAGCATACAGGCCTCCATAGATGAGATCGACTGTGACTCGTAACTCATTCTATACAGAGACTATCACCAAGAAAAATCAGCAAGCATAAAAGGTATTTAATAAATTAGAACCTGTAAAACTTTATGGGAAGCAGGTGTTTGAGTCTCATTTTCTGGAACAGGAGCCTAACAAAAGGATTATATGAAGTATTGTGAGGTTGTTCTGCCTGTGAACAATGATGGGAAATGTAATCACATGCCCCACAAACTAGACTATGATAAGTCTCCCGTTGTTAGGATAATGCCATTTATACATCTATTTATAACTTTATATTCCTTCCTTTCATTTCATTCTTCATTGAAAGTTAATGTATTGCAACTCATTGGCAGGCAATTTATTTTAGGGTGAAAAGTAATCTAATAAAGAACAATAAAATCTGTGAATATGAAAAAATATCCCAAAGATATAAGCAGATTTATTATACAAAGATGGAAAATATATCTCTTATATGAAGGCATTCATAAAGTGAGTTAAGTTCTCTGTGCAGAAGTTCTTCGGAAATACATTTGGCAGAGTCATTTACTTTCAATGTCAGCAATCACCTGGGAACAGGTAAAAATTACTCCTACAAGTCAGGAAGTAGTTATACACAGCCAAATAACTAGAGCAGAATAAAACCTTATGGGAGAAATAGATGAGTGTATTGAAAAAAAGGAGGGCGGGTAAAAGAGAAAGACCTAAAATTTAATTTACATCTAATTTAAAGACAAAGTTAAAATGGGCCCACTAACCACACAATGATTTAATTATAGGATGCTGGTAATCTTGATTTCATTTGACAACTCTCAGTAAGTAAATCTCTAAGAAATTCATATTAAAGCATTTGTAGTATTGCTCTAGAACCTAGAAATTATCTTTAGGATCTTTAAATTTACTTCTTGGGGTCATGGACCTGACTTTCCATGAAAAATTTCAATATAATTTTCTCTCTTTAATTTCTGCTTCTTGATGGAACAGTTCCTCTTTCATGGTGTCATTAATCTCAATGCCCAGTTTTGATGGTGGTGCTTAGGTTCACTGTGTGAGGAGTGGATGGCCAAAACACCCCTCTACAGTGAGAATATGCAGGTATTCTCACTCCAGTGTGCTTCCGTCATGCTCTGGACATCTACCATTAATGGGCACATCATTACAACACTGTGTGTTGTTAATGGTCAGTGCGTAGGCCTCTGTCAGTCAGTCCCTGTGCTGTGTGCCCAGACACACAGAGACTCAAAATCAGGTCTACAACTTCAAGAAGTAAACACTCTGACTTTGCAGGACAATCTCATTTAGTCCTCAAAACAAATCTATGAGGTAGTCAATATTATTATTCCTATTTCACAATGGAAAAAAAATGGCTCAGTGTATATAACTTTTCTAGGGTCACACACCTAGAAAGTGATGGCATTTGACCCCAGAGCTTCTCTCTCTCTCTCTCTCTTTTTTGAAACATTATTTATTTTTGAGAGACAGAGAGAGACAGAGCATGAGCAGGGGAGGGGCAGAGAGAGAGGGAGACACAGAATCTGAGGCAGACTCCAGGCTCCGAGCTGTCAGCACAGGGCCTGATGCAGGGCTCGAACTCATGAATCGCGATATCATGACCTAGGCCGAAGTTGGATGCTCAACTGACTGAGCCACCCAGGCGCCCCCAGAGCCTCTCTTTTTAACTACTATGTAATTCAACAAGTAACATCGATTGGATGTTTATTGGATGACTAAACAAATGAATAAGACATATTAAAACAGTGGCACCTGGGTGGCTCAGTCAGTTAAGCATCCAACTCTTGATTTTGGCTCAGGTCATGATACCCATAAGTTGAAGCTCCACATTAGGCTCCACGCTGACAGTGCTGAGCCTGCTTTGGATTCTCTCTCCACTCTCACTCTGTCCCTCCTCCTTCTCTTTCTCTCTTTCAAAATAAATAAATAAGCATTTTTTAAAAAAGACATATTAAAACAATTTAAATATGTGATCATACTCCTATTCAGTCTGTCAACTTTCTTAGAACATTCTTTTTTTAATTAATTTATTTTTTGAGATAGAGAACACATGTGCAATCAAGGGAGGGGCAGAAGAAGAGACAGACAGACAAACAGACAGACAGGGAATCCTAAGCAGGTTCCATGGCCCAGTGTGGAGTCCAACATGGGGCTTAATCCCAGGACTCTGGGATCATGACCTGAGCTGAAATCAAGAGTCCAACACTCAACTAACTGAGGCACCAGGCACCCTGAGATAGAATATTCTTAAATTTGGGATTGTGTATTTCCCAAATTAAAATTAGATCACAAAGACCATGCCCAGTACTATGGACACTGGCATTTGATGAATAAGCTAAAGCAATGAAAAGAAATATTAGTAGTCAGAGATTGTGTCCTCAAAGGACTAACACAACTAATTACACATTCTAAATCTTAGTTTATAAATTAACCAAATTGATGCAAAATGCCTCGATTTTTTTTTCATTTCATTGATTCTATCAACTAATTGTGATGTTTTATAAATACATCCCACATACTGTAATAATGTCAAAGTACTATTAGAAAATTAATAGTGGACTGAATTAATCTGGCCATTACTTATCCATTAAAATATACAGTTTAGTACCTGGGTGGCTCAGTCAGTTAAGCATCTGACTTCGGATCAAATCATGATCTCACAGTTCATGAGTTCGAGCCTTGCATCTGGCTCTGTGCTGACAGCTCAGAGCCTGGAGTCTGCTTAGGATTCTGTGTCTCCCTCTCTCTCTGCCCCTACCTCACTAGAGTTTCTCTCTCTCTCTCTCTCTCTCTCTCTCTCTCTTTCTCTCTCTGTCAAAAATAGATAAGCATTTCAAAATATTTTAATAAAAATAAAATATGAAGTTTAAAACAAATTTCTTTCAAACATTCCTGGGATGGTCTTTTTGATGTGTCAATTTAGCTAAGCTAGTCCCCAGTTATTCAACGAACACTGATCTAGGTGTTACTATGAAGGCAGATGTGATTCAAGTTCATAATTAGTAGACTTCAAATCAAGGAGATTATACTAGACATTTTGAGTGACCCGTCAAAAGCCCTTAGAAGCAGAACTGAGGCTTCTCGGAAGAAGAAATCCTGCCTGTGGACAGCAGCTGTACTCATGCCCAAGAGTTCCAGGCTGCCGTGCCTGATGGCCATGCCTGCAGGTGTGGGCTTTACCTGG
This sequence comes from Lynx canadensis, assembly GCF_007474595.2. Taxonomy (NCBI): domain Eukaryota; kingdom Metazoa; phylum Chordata; class Mammalia; order Carnivora; family Felidae; genus Lynx; species Lynx canadensis. The sequence goes on from NC_044304.2 coordinate 122,675,533, forward strand.
CAGTGCTGAGAACTAAGTAAGCCCATTCCTAGCAATCACTCTCTTCATGTATCTCTTCCATGGGGTCCACTTTTCCAGTTGAAGCCTGACTGACAGAATTACTCTTGCATTCTTACATGGCAAATAGTTGGAGTGATTCTAGTCAGTTTATCAGCCTCTACTCAACAAACACACAGGGTTTGGAAGCAGGACAATAGCAATAGCTGGAAGTTCTTATCACCATTTTAATAAAAAATAAATTTTAAAGAAGAGCAAAACAGAAGCATATGAATTTTTAATAAACACCCTGAATTTTTATTCATAACTCCAGTGGCTATTACATAGTGGGTGCTCCACACGTCTTGTAAGTGAATAAATGAGTGAGTGAGTGAATGAATGAACTGATTTAGCTGACAGTTTTCCTGTGCTCTCTCAGTCTTTACTTGCAATGGGTGGGCTATAAAGGACGTAAGACCCTAGCACAAAAACTATAGATCCAGATAAATAATTGCTTTCATTGTTCAGAAGTCCCACATGAATTTCCCATTTTTAAGACAGTACTTTGCACCCACAAAAGGTAAAGTCTCTCACCAATAATTCCACTGACTTAACCACTGAAATATGGAAACATGCTTATCATCACCAAGAAATAGGAAAATGAGCCAAAGATAAAAACTTCTAAAAACTGGGCCCTGAGTCCTCTTAGTTGGTTACCCAGATGTCAGTTTCTAATCATAACTAAGTAAGTATATGGTTTTGGCCATTATAGCTATTTCTACACACTGATGATCAGCGATTTAATTAAATCATCATCATAGAATACACAGATCTTTGAATATCTAGTATCAAAACATGCCACTGGAACTCTCTAAATAAGGCCTCATATGCTCTATCATGTGAGGAATGAGTCTGGCCACCTTTCCTATCACTCCCCTGACCATAAACTGCCTGGACTCTTTGGGCTTCGCATTTGGCTCCCTCATTTTGCTCCACTTGGAGCTGATAACCAAAATCCAGAATGTGTTCAGTTACAGATAAGGCCTCAGGGGTACTGGCTCTTTCAGGTTCATTAACACCAATGAGGAAAAGAGAGGGAAGGAAAAGGAAACCTCCCTTATTCGTTCTCCATTGTTCCTAAAGCTCATAGAGTATCTACCGTCTATGAGCTAAGAAATAACACCATCCATTTAATCTTTCTAAAACTCTATATTTTTATTTTTAGCAGAAGAAAATCAAACGGAAGTTTAATAACATGTGCCCGTGCAAGAGACCCGAGGAAACAAAACGGTTCTGGGAGGCAATGGGGGGAAAGGCAGTCCTAAAACCCTATTAAACAGAACATCCCATATATTATCAATTCTAAGACACATTTATTTCCACATTTTAATATATCTTAAACAGACATACATTGTATAATCTATAGAATGACTTATTTGGCATTGATTTATCTTCCATAAAATGAAGGTGTACCTTACATTGACAGCATCTTATTTTTTTTTAAGTTTATTTATTTTAGAGAGAGAGTAAGAGCGAGCGTGAGTTGGGGAGGGGCAGAGAGAGAAGGAGAGAAAGAGAATTCCAAGCAGGCTCCACACTGTCACTCAGGGCTTGAACTCACGAGCTATGAGATCATGACCTGAGCCGAAACCAAGAGCCAGATGCTTAACTGACTGAACCACCCAGGCACCTCTGACAGCATCTTATTTTAAATGAAATAGGGTCTTCAGTTAATTTTGCTGATGAAGAAACTGATGCACAGAGGCTAAGTACCTTTCCCAAGGTCACAGAAATAGGAAGGGGCGGAGCCAGAACTTGAACCCTGGCAGTCTGGCTCTAGAATCGAGTTTCTCAAAATCGGCACTATTAACATTTTGGGCTAGTTCTTTGTTGTTAAGGGCTGCCTTGCGCACTGTAGGATACTTAATAGTATCCCTGGCCTCTACCCACTCGATGACAGTAGCACCCAGCGCCAAGTTGTGACAACCAAAAATGTCTCCTGACATTGTCAATGTTGCCTGGTGGGCAAAATCACTCCTGACTGAAAATCATTGCTCTAGAGTATGTTTAATCACTGTGCAATATATATTCTTTCCTAAAAATGAAGACATATCTAGGGTGACTTTCCCTACAACCAGAAAAAGGTTGAGTCCTCTCCAAAAATCAAAAACACTACTTAGCTTAACTTCTCTCCCATACAATGGTCCTTTCTCCTGATTTCTTTTATTTTTGCTCTGCTCTTACTGCCCTCCCCCATTTTAATTCTGCACAATCCTTCAAGCAGTATTCTTTCCATCCTCTTGCCACGTCTTATTTCTGTTCGCTTAAGTTCTGACTTTCAGTTTAGATGGTGAACTGCAGCTTGGAAGCACCTCTGGAGGTGCTGAAGGCACTTGCTCCCCGCCCCCATCCCTTCACCAGCCTTTTGCAGGTGGAGAGTTCCCTGCTGCCTTTTACTGGCTCCACCTCATACCCTAGGGATAGGTAATGGGAACCACTTGCTTGCTCCAGCCTTGGCCAAATGAGGAAATCTAGCAGAGGCTTTCCAAAGGTTGGTAGCATCGTGCAATCCAGGCAATTAAAGAACACAATTTGATTATAATACGTTCTGATGAGAAGACCATTCTATTCTCAAAATCCTGTAAGTTGAGAGACCATATACGTGGTGGGTGAGTGCATGGCTTCTATATAGCTTAATGGCCTAGGTTTCAATCCCAGCTCTGCTGCTCAAAAACTGTGTGAGTTTGGGCTACTCCATCTTCCCCTACTTCAGTGTCTTCCTCTGTTCAGAGGGAAAATAGAGCCCCTACCTCATACAATTGTTGTAAAACACTTGGAAGAGTACAACACCTGGTCTATGCAAACAACAGATAAGTGTTTGCGATCATTAGTAACCCAATACTAAAAACAGCTGAAGTATGTTTTCAGCTTAGCTTGATAGGTTGGTTTCCAGCCTAGTTTTTAAACAGAATACTCACATCCAAATACTAAATGTAAAGCCAGAAAAAATATATAAGCAAATTGCTTACTTATATTCAGAGCAGGATGATGGACTTAGACTATCATTTTAGATTTGGTATATATATATATATATATATATATATATGTGTGTGTGTGTGTGTATATATACATATACACACACACATGTGTATACACATACACGCACACACATATACACACATATATATACATACACATACATGTGTATACACATACACGCACACACATATACACATGTATGTGTGTGTGTGTGTGTGTGTGTATATATATATATATATATATACACACACATACATCAAATCTAAAATGATAGTCTAAGTCCATCTTCCTGCTCTGAATATAAGTAAGCAATTTGCTTATATATTTTTCACTATGATCAGAAGGAGAAAAATCAATAAAACCTATTTATTCTGAAACAGCAAATGAGAAGAAAGAAACCTATCTCAAATCTAGTTAATCTTATAGTCCTATAGCCAGACAGTTATTACCATAAATATTCAGAATATTTTGACTTCACATACAGATGTCTTTCCATTTGGGTAAACATGTATTTCTAAATGAAATTTACTTTGGGGGAGGAACCACTATTTTTATATCATGGTGTATTAAAACATAGATAATAAAATTATTTTGGCCTTTGAGACAGGGTGTTCCCTGCAAAACAGCAGGATATGTTCAATAAAGTTGTTTTTTAAAAAGACAACAGAGATAGCTGGCTAGAAATTACATGGAAAAAATTCATTTCACACAAACATGTTTAACAGGTAATCACTGAGGATGCTTGTGTTTCACAGATTAGTACTCAAATGTTTGCCTTCATAGTTGGACTTGATTTCTATCTTCTTCACCCCAAGTGGTTGGCTAGACCAAGCGTTTCATATTTCAACCTGTAGTTTTGGTGATCAAAAGACATTAGCGGTGAGCATCTGAGATGTCTTCCCAGCCCTGTTGATTTACCATATAACAATAAGGATGCAAACATATGGACCTCAGCTTCCTCCCCTGAAGAGGGGAGGTGGTAAGGGTTCATTGTCATCACAGGGCATGCACACCTTTGAGGCTATCCAATGTCTGACACTATCTACAATTCAGAAGTCCTATTTTCAACTTTCACATTAGCTTTCTACGTGGTACACAGCCATTCACATGAATTTTCAATAAAAATTTTCAATGAAATTTTGAAACTGCTCAAAAGAAAAGGAATCCCCAGGGTACAAGCCAATGCTATACAACAGTTGTGTCCAGCTCCATTTTATTAGGGAGTGAACTGGGCAAATAAAACACCATAAATAATAAGTTGTGGTCAATTTGGGTCACGTAGGAGGAGGGAGGCTAATGGAAACAATCAACCCTGGGCCAGAATGACAAAGCCAAAACCTGGAATCAGAAGAGCAGAAGTTACCCAGCAGGTGTCAACTCAGAGATGTGACTATGGATGAACATGGGAATAGCAGACAAGATGCCGGAATCTGAACAGGGCAACGAATGAGCTGATTTGAGGTATAACGGTAATCCAAGTGATCAAACCAAGTCTGGGGTTTGTGACCTGGGACCAAGACAAGAACAGTCTAAAATAATTTGAGGAGATGGCACTGGTACCTCTTTTGAAGAACCAAGCACAAACTAGTAGTCGCCCTTACACACAGTTCTCCAATCCTCGCCTCATAAATCCAGTTTGGCTGCAGCTACTGAGCAGCATTTGTGGGCTGGTTTGCCATTTCTGTTCATGAGCACAAAGAGCAAAGTTTTTCAAAAAGAACCTGCACAGTCCACTTCATTAATCACCCTTCGGCTTGCTACCTTTTGCCTACATCTCAGGGTTGTATGTCATGTCAGTTAAATCCACAGCAGTTGTATTTTTAAACCAGCAATTATCCTCATTCCTCTCACCGACACCCCATACAGTTAGTCTGGTTTAGGTCCAAGGAAAAAACAAAAAGAAAATTATATACTGGCTAAAATAAATTCATATAAACATACCTCAAACTGGCTCAAAATCACTCACATAGTTTTTAAGCAGCTCCAATCTGATTTACAAGTCAGATTCAAAGTTGGTTCTATACCAAGTATGAATTAATTACACAAATATTACCAAAACAACTATAAAAAAAAAAAAGTCCAAGGCTTTGGCTAAGAAGGCTAAAAGGCTAAGACCTTAGTTAAAATATCGTTTAGAGAATATAGAGATATCACTGGAAAACCTTACCACATCAAGATAAATATAATAGTTTGGATTATATGTGTAAAAATAAGCATAGGTGGGAAAGAAAAGCTTGATGACAAGGAGTTCAGGGAAGAATTTAGCAATTCTACATCCAACCTGATCCATCTACACCCAAATGTCAACATATAACTTGCTTTTCCTATTGTTATGTTAAATAGGGATGCTTACACTGGCCCTGATGATAAGAGGAATCTAGGGAAGGCAAAGAGTAGACCTAACATAATAATACCTCTTAAACTACAGTCAACTAACTCTAAATACATGTTTTCAAGGCAAGGACATGTGGATTAAACAAATTAATTCCTTTCTCCCCATTATCAAGCTGTCTTCTTCAATCATTACCAAGGTTGAATACCAAGCTACCAAATACATAAAAAGAATTGCCTCAAGAACAACTTTGGTAAAAAATGCTCATGCCACATAAACATGGTTATGTCAAGGTTTTTCTTCTATTTTAAATGTTGCCTTTTAGCATCTGTAATAACAAAAACTGTGGTCTAGTTGAAAAGAGTTCAGAAGACAACACCCCATTTTAATCATTAAAGATAGTCACTATTCCTCTGAAGCTATGAGAGGATTTGCTCAAGAATAAATCCATTATGGCAGAAAAAAACCACTTATGTAACACTGATATGTCTGTCTGCCACTAAGTATCTCCAATTCATTTAGCTCTATTTGCTTAGTCTCACCAATATGATGTTCGTTCATTCATTCATTCATTCATTCAAATACTCACTTTTTGAAAAATCCAATCCATTTGCAACCCAAGGTGAGATTTAAGGTCCCCCAAGAATCTAATCAAAAGTCAGTCCTCTTGCTGTGTAGACTGATCTGTGGGTTTGGAACCTGTGTCCTTTATTAAGACCCTGCCTTTCCCAAAGAGAATTGTCCTTTCAGGTGCCAATCTCTGTCATAACAGCCCAACCTAGATGCTCCCCAGGAGCCCGTGACCCAGGCTTGGCCTTGCACTCCAGCATTATCAGTATTCAAGGTTCAGCTGCCACGTTACAGCCCTTCCACCTAGGTCTTGGCTAGATATTGTTACATCTTCCTAAAACCTCCTGCTTGCTCACTAGGCCTGTTGTCTGCTGCCAAGTTACTTCATCATGAAAATCTGCCTCCAGTTTTGATATTGACAAAATTGGCCTAGACTGATGCTACTTATGGATTTGGGGATTAATGATAACCACGTATCCTTCACATCTCATTGAATCTACAGGATTTTTGCCTGGGCATGCTTAGCTTTAAATGTCTACACTAACTTCTCTGTGTTCTGATTTCCTTCTCGGTAAAAGGGGGATAATGTTAGCATCTACCACAAAGGATACTATAAAGATTAAATTATATATGTATCTTATAAGTATATGAAACATTTATATAAGTATATAAAACTCAGAAATTTACAAGTGTCTGGCAGATAAAACATACTCTGTAAATTATTATTAGTATTGCTATTACTATTATTGTTGACTTCTTCCAGTAAGCTGCAGGATCCCTGAAGATGGAGACTGTGTCTATTCTATTCTTAAAACCCCTCAGACCTAAAGGGCGATTTGCATATCTTAGGCAATAAGTGGTTGTCCAATAAAATTGAATTACCAACTGCTTACCAAAGATATCTAGAAATATTATGTCAATCATATAGCTGTAGAAAGTAAGACCATAGAAATCAAACTGCCTACTTAAAGACATAAAGTCACTAAAAGAGCCAGAAATGCAAGACAGTCAAAAGCCCATACTGCTGGTTCCATGCACGGTCTTCATACCATACTGTTTTCCTGATATAAGAACCAATGTATTTACTCAGACCTTATGATTTAGATTTACCTCTCCTTGGGAAAGGGCATGGCATAGAGTACCTTGGCATGCTCATTCATTCATTCATTCATAGATTTATTAAGCCACCTCATGCCAGACTGTTTCGGGTGTAAGGAGACTGCTGTACATTGGACATAAAGCATTGCCTCATGGAGCTTACGTTTGGCAGGGGGGAAGTGAAGAGGGTTTAGAAAATAAAAACATTATTTTATATTAAATTGTGATTAAGTATGAAGCATAATATTGAGGGACTGTTCCCTTAAATCACCTACAGTGACACGATCAGCTCCTGTTCCATTTATTCTTATCCCTTTCCAGAGCCACTGGACCAGCTTTCTCCAACACCTGGTCAGTGAAGGGAAATGTATTGATTTGATGCTGAGAGGGGTGTAACATTGTTATTTTGCTGCCAATCCTCATGCCAAAAGTCTATACTTCACAGCTGACCTGAGGAAGAACCCCATTACCAGTTACAGGCAGAAACTTAAACAGCCCTAGGGAAGTCCAGCAGCTCACAGTGAGGAAGCTCTCTGGGATGGGAAAGGCATCACTTCTATTCAGCCACATGAAAAGAAGCAAATGGCCGCAATCCTGATCTGGTTTCCACCTCAAACACAACCACAAGATAAACAGAAAATTCGTTTGGTAGGAACAATTCTCTTTTTACAAATAGAAGATATGCTATATCACACTATGTGCTCTAAAACCCCAGGGATTATTTTTTAAAGAAAGAAAAGTTTTATAGTCATCAATTTCATTTTAAGAGTTTTGAGGCACCTTCAAGATTTTATGACCTTTTACCGATGCAACAATCCACAGATGGGTATTGCTCTTTGAAGCAAATTAATGTCAACCTAAGTATAAGTGAGTCAGACCTATGAGTTTCTAAGCATTATGGTTAATTATACTGCCAAAACCAAGCCTTTGTAGAGTAGTTTTAATTCACTGGCTTTCTGAATAAGCCTGCTGAAGAAATATTTTACTTAATGACATTAATTGTCTTGATATTGGGTTTGGATAAGTTGCTTTTTCATATAGCAACTGAATGGGGAAAAAACTGTAACAAACACATAAAAAAACATAGAAATCAATCAATAAAGTTCTTTTTTCCCAAATTACTACATTAAACCCTGCATTCAGGACCTGTCAAGCTATTGATCTACTCTTCATAATTCTCTGTTTCTCCCAAATAGCTATGCTCTTCAATCATGTTTGATAATTAAACATCGAAGCCTTGCCAAAGGGCCTGTTAAAAATATCTATACCTCTGCTCTGGGAAAGCCTCTGGTAGAAATGATATATCGAATAGTTTAGATTCAAATCACTGCCCTGATTTAAACCAGGTGGAAATAATACTATAAGTAATATAAATAATTGAGTGCTACCCACAACACCATATATCAAAGACCATCAAAGATATTTAATGTTGAAGCCCTTCCCAATACTAAGCCCCAGGAGATTTATAAGAGGTCAAGATGATTGGACCTCCTTAATTAGAATATAAATACATTTATTGATTTATTATATCAAACAGATCCATAAGTGGCTACTGATTTTTTTACATGGTCATTTTCTATTTCAATGACAGCCATCAATTAAATATTAATCAGAATCCCCCACCTCACCTGTAGTTTTAGTGTCCTGGACTCAAGCAAGATGGGGCATTTTGTGTCATAATTCCATGCCATTCTAGCTTCAGACTTTTGGAAATAGAATACCCGACACTAAACAAAACTTGTGTGAAACTGCCAACTCTGAGGCAACATATTATTCATTTGTGTATGTGTATATATCATGCATGTATGCCCAGGCCAGCTCTGCAGACCCATGAAAACCAAAATGACTTCTTCATCCCAGAGTAAAGAGGGAGAGGAAAGGGAGGGGAAGGGAGAGAGGAAAAGGGGGACAGAGGGAAAGAGGGAGAGGGGGAGAGAAGGGGAAGGAGGGGGAAGGGAAAGGGGGGAGAGAGGGAGGGAAAGGGAGAGGAAGAGGGGAGGGGGAGGAGAAGAAGAGGGAGAGGGAGAAAGGGAGAGGGGAAGAAGGAGAGGGAGATGCTTAGTTGTGAATGTTGCAGAGGGGACCTGGGGGTCTGACTGTTCCTGTGAAGAATGTGAACTAGTCGTTCAGAGCTTCTTCTGGCCCCCAGTTCCTGCATACAGTCTTTTTGTTGTTCTGCAGCTAATACGAACTTGCCTCTCTGTGCCTTCCCTCTCTGAAAGCTTTTCAGTTTTCAGAAATGGCAGTTAATGCAATTTCCAGCTTTTCTGTTGACATCTCTTTTCTTTGCTCATTTCCTCTCCCCTTCTGTTCTTGTACATTTATGCCTTCTCCATTGCTTCGCTGTCATAAGGAAGAGTTTTATGAAGGAGCAGAGGTAAACACGTGTGTTTAGTCTGCCCTATTTGGCCAGAAGTCTCCTCTATACCCTGGCATACTACTATAATCTAAATCTTTTTGACCCAAAATGGCTGATTTCTAAGGTGGGACTAACATTAAAAACAGTAAATGGCATTCCTTCTCTTATTTCTTGCTCCTCTGGCTCCAAGGAATCGGCTATACACAACTAATAATCATCGGCAGCACTACGGCAAGTAAGGCACATATTATGGTGGGGTTTACAGATAAATCTCAAAGTTCAACCCTGAATACCTAGCCAATGATTTACTCTTGTTAACATATTAAAAATAGGGAGTAACACTTAGGAAAACAGAAATAATTGAGTCATAGTGTCAGGGCACAACCCATACAATCCTGAATAGACAAGACAGTCATATGTGGAGTAAAAAGAGTACAGTTGATGGAGTAAAGATCACACGGAGAAAAGAATATCATGTCCTTCCCACCACTTGCTCTAGCCTGCTATTGAACCTCTTTACTCAGATTTTCAATTCAATTATTGTACTCTTCATCTTTTTTATTTCCGGTGCTTTTGGGTTTTTTTTTTTTATAGCACTCTTTTATATTTTCTATCTCTGTCACATTCTTATCTTTGTTCATGCATTGTGTTCTTGACTTTGGTAAGCACGTTTGTTACCATTATTTTGAATTCTCTATTCTGTAAATCACTTAGGTCTGCTTCATTAGGGTTTCTGGAGATTTATCTTGCTCTTTTGTTTGGAACATATTCCCGTTTCTTCCTTTTCCTTGACTCTCTGTGTTGTAAATTAGATAAAACAGTCATCTCTCGCAGTCTTGACAGATTGTGATCTCCTGTAGGAAATGAATCTTGTCACTCAGCCCAGCCTGAGTTCCTATTTGGCTCTCAAACTTTTGTGATTGCTCAAGCCACCATCTTTTTTCCCAGTGGCTCCCAGTACTTGAGTATATGCCAAGATTTGTCAGTGTCCCAAAGGGAAAAATCAAAGTGAGCACCTAGATACTGACTGACCAGAAGCCAGACCCTCAGGCAGCAGCTGAAACTATACAGTGAAACCTCTTCCAGGAAGAAACTGGGAGAAGAACATCTTTGCCTTCTCCCTCTGCACTGAGCCTAGGTGCATAGCCACAGCGGGTGCTCCTGCACCCAATTAAAAGCTGCTTCTTTGTTTGCTATGGTCCTGTGGGATTTATAAATGCAAGTGCCATTGGTTATCAGAGGTGGGTGAGCGGGGGCCCATTCCTTGAGTGGCAGCCATAAAAGTTGGGGGAATCCAGATGTGTGGACAAGCTCCTTCCAGAAAGATGCTGGCAACTTTGTTTTATTGTTGGACCAAGTGTGAAGGGAAGTGGCCACCAACTCTTTTGGGCTTGAGGAAGGATCTCAGTCAGTACCATGCTAATTATAAGCCAGACACTCAGGCAGCAGCTTGTAAAGTGTGCAATCAAACCCCTTCCAGAGAAAGACTAGGACACGGGCATTTTTATCTGTTCCCTCTGTGCTAAGCCCTGGGGGGATAGCCCACTGTGAATGCTTGCTCCCTGTTAACTGCAGCTTCTTTGTTTGCCATAGGTCCTATGGGATTCATCAATGCAAGTCCTGTTAGCTTTCAGAGCTTTCTGATTTGGGAGCCTGTCCCTTTCCAGTAGTGACCTTAAAAGCTGAAGTGCTAGATGTGTGGTCCCCACCCTTCGTGCCTCAGGGAGGGGCTGGGGGCTGGATGTTTCCTCTCTGTTACTGTATATTCTGTGTCAGTAGTAGGATTTATGACAAGAGTGTGTTTCAGCTTTTACTACCCAATTTGATGTAAGTATTTTTTCGGGTGCCTGATGTATAGGAGTCACTCAACCAGTTTCTAGACTTCTTTCAGAGGCAACTGCTCCATGTTTAGCTACATATTTGGTGCATGCGTGGGAGGAGGGAACTTCAGAAGCCTCTTCTGTCTCCATCTTGGTCCAGAGTCTGAGTTTTATTTGTTCTTGATGAAAGGTTATTCTTCATTCCTCAGTGGAATCAGGAGAACCAATCTGCTTCTATTATGAATAATTTTATTATTTAGCTATTTAAATAATACTATTTATTGAGCATTTATTTTCTATCAGGGAGTATGCCAAATGTATGACACACATTAACTCATTTAATCTTCACAACTATATGAGATAAGTATTATCAATACCCAATGAGGAAGTGAAAAAACTGGCAGTAAGAGAGGTTAAAATAATTTGCCAAAGTCACACAGCTGACAAGTGACAGAGCTACAGTCTGAATCTGGTCAGCCTCCAAAGTTCACCTATTTACTTCTTTATTATATTACCTTAATATGCCTGCGAAATTCCATGGCATGAAGAATGAAAAGACAGTCTACATTAATAACACTTAACTTTTCTTTTTTTTTTAACTGCAATCTTTTAATTTTTTTTTAAATGCTTATTCACTTTTGAGAGAGCTAGAGCGCGAGCAGGGGAGGGGCAGAGAGAGGGAGACACGGAATCCAAAGCAGGCTCCAGGCTCTGAGCTGTCACCACAGAGCCCTACATGGGGCTGGAACTCACGGACCAGGAGATCATGACCTGAGCCAAAGGTGGATGCTTACCCGACTGAGCCACCCGGGCACCTCTATTTAACTTTTCTTTAAATACTTTGTGTGATGTCCATGACCCGTCTTACAAATACTTCAGATTATTTTGGGTATACACTATATAACAATCTTAGGCAAACTAGTTCTGGTGCTCTGGAAACACCAAAAACATTGAGCTTTTTAAAATATAAAATCTCATTGCCCTAGGCAAGAATGCTCTATGAAATTAGAGACAGATTTTGCTTATAATTTAATAGTCTTTTTTTCTCCATCATTTGCATAGCGATACAGCTTTTATAGAGTTTTAATTCTGAATTTACATTCCAAAAATGTCAGTCTGGAGGCTGGAATCCTAATAACTTTGCTGTATGCCTATTTTACTGAATACGTATAAATGTTTATTTTCTTTAAGCAGCATATTTTGGAGGTAAAATGTATTCCAAAGGCTTTAATCTAAGCAGAGGCTGTCATAAAACTTCCCTGGAATATCTTTCTCTTACAGTTAACCAAATTACATTGGGTATTTGAAGCAAATGAGGATATAACAAAGCGATGTGGGTGGACAAAATGTATGAACTGCATCCTGTTTATGGGACATTTTTACAATTGTATAGGCTGACAGCTATGCTTAGAGAAACAGTTGAAGAAAATAAAATCATTCACTCAATGGTTTATAAGCAAAAGAGAAAAAAAGGATGTTAATCTTCAAGATAAAAGTGTGGAGTCAAGAATGAGTTTTATGTAAAAAAAAATCATTACAAAGGTCCTTGAAAGAATGTAAAAGACAATACAATTTATAATGACTATTCGAAAGTGGGTCCACCGATCCAGAATTGGAAGCTTCTGTCCTTCTTTCTGTGTGTGTGTCTCTCTCTAAAGACGTTTCTGTCGGCTCGGGTGCATTTTCATCAGATTTGGAGTGTACATTTGGGAAGCCATGACTAAACATAGACCAATGACATATGCTGAATCGACTTGGGCAGAGAGATGTGGGAGGGGTACTCAGAGCAGCTGACGCTGAAGACACAGCAGGGAGGTCCCCTGCAATACGCACTGTGGTTCTCTAAACAGAGAAAGCCTACAGAGACTTTAAACCTAAGTCCCCAAATCAATAATTGCAGTGGCAAATGCTCTGAATTGCCCTTCTGGTTTTGGCTTGAGCTGCTTCTCACTTGAGCCACACAGTTTGATTCATGCACAGTGGCTGCACATTATCATTTGGAGGACTTTTAAAGACTATGGGTACCCAGTTCCCAGCCAGACCAGTTAATTTGGAATCTATGGAAGGGGTGGGAGTAGGGGGTAGACGTGTAGCCCCAAGGCACCAGCATTTTCAAAAGCTCCTCCAGGAATTCTAAGGAGCAGCCAGAGTTGAGAACCCCTAATTCAGGGTGAGTAGCTGTCAGAATTTATTAAATGATGGTTGATAATTCTCTCTCTCCTAAGTAACATGGAAGAGACCAGCTAGTAGTATGTAAAATTAAAATATTTTGCTTATAAATAACTGAAAATATTTTATGTCAACTATATATGTTTGTGCTGCACAGTATACTAGCAAGAAGCTTCGACACGGAAAAGTTAGTGCCTTGCAGATCAGAAGTGGACTTGGTCTCAAGAAAGCCAAGGCGAGGTCACCCAAGTCCAGTGCTTTCAAAGTATTCTCTCAGTAGCCAGTGTAATGCGATGGTCCCAAATTCCTAAAGTGAACTTTTTCTATTAGAAAAAGAATCCCATTGGTATGTAGCTCTTACTGTAAGTCCACAGTAAGTCCACAACAGAAACCTGAGTTTTAAAATACAAATGTGAAGGTTCCTTTCATCTTGGGTAGCACTATTTGTTTTAGGTACTTTCAGTAGGAGGGTAATATAGGGTCTCTCCAAAACAAGAGACCCCCTTCAATGTACAGCAAAGCTCAATAGAAGATACGCTCTGAGCTGACAAGCATTTCTCATTCTTCCCATGTGATCACCTTTGGATTCCAACCTAGGAAACAGAAGGGACTGGCTTGTTGCCTGCAGGCACATGACTGGCACTGATAAATCCCTGCCTTGCAGCATTTCAGACAGCTTTGATCAACGATTCAACGGGAGCCACAGACACCTGGTCTCTGTAAAGAGCCTCTTCATTTCCTCCACTGATCCAGCAGCTGCTCCTTCCTTTTGGGGACCCCCGCGTTTATATATAGGCAGGGTTCAGAAGGAGGACACTGTGACATTGGTTGCTCTAATGCCTTCCTTATTCAAGGAGATGGGCAGCGGTTCTGTTACTGGAAGCAACTGGAAAGTCCAAAGCACTGTGCTTTCCCCAGGGGGACATGCTGGTGCCTTGGAGACCAGGTAGTATTGTTATCAAAATAATTTTAGGACCCAAAAGAGTGAAGTTCAAGCACAGGGCCATCAGCAAAGAATGAGAAGAGTCTTACGTTCCTATAACTATTTTCTTTGTCAGTAGTACTCATTTTGAAGTATAATTTATTCAATTACATTTGCCAAGTCAGTTGATACACACTACCCCAAGTGCCAAACATATTAAAGATGGGAGACTAATGAGTGAAGGTCATCAATCACAGATCTAAGTATAAACCACACCTCATGAGATGCAAAAAGAAGATGGGACCTCACTGTCCAATTAACCCCAGCCAAACTATAGTAATCAAAGAGCTTTTACTTCCGAGCAGAAAAAACAGTCCTTAATTCAGACAACAACGTAAAATTTCCAAATATATGGCTCAGTCAGATTTATAGAAAATATCTGGTCGAAAATGTGTTCCATATGCCTGAAGCCACTCTATAAGAATAGACATTTCTCTCCCTCTCTCCCTCTCTCTCTCTCTCCCTCTCTCTCTCTCTCTCTCTCCCCCCCCCCCTCGGTGTGTGTGAACATCATTTTGAAAGATGTTTGTGTTGTAGCTAACTGTTCAAGTCGAATGCTGACTGCATTTCTTAACCATCACAAAACCCTAAATTTGTGTAATTGGAGCTTCCTTTTGTTATCTGGAAATGGTAGGAAAACTCAGCTTTCTATATTGTTTTCTAAAGTATATTAAGATAAAAAAAGAAACTATTGCTACTATAAGAAAAGAGAGAGAGAGAGAGAGAGAGAGAGAGAGATTTCAGAGCTGAAGAATTTCTTTAGACAGAGTCCCACCACTAAGTGGACTCCAAGAGATAAGGGTCTGTAATGCTGAGATGAACTTCATTATTAGTTTTTTTTTTTTAATGTTTATTTATTTTTGAGAGAGAGAGAGAGAGAGAGAGACAGAGCACAAGCGGGGTAGGAGCAGAGAGAGAGGGAGACACAGAGTCTGAAACAGGCTCCAGGCTCTGAGCTGTCAGCACAGAGCCCGACGTGGGGTTCAAACCCACAAACCGTGAGATCATGACCTGAGCCGAAGTGGAACGCTTAACCGACTGAGCCACCCTGGCGCCCCCATTATTAGTTTTTTCCCCCCTTGAATATGTCTGTTATCATTCAGCTGCCCCTCTTCATCAGTGGGAGGAACAATTAAATAAATTATTTAAGTTATTAAGTCACTAAATGTTTATCAAGTGTCTGTCATGTGTGAGGTACTAGTTAAGACCTAAGGTCATCCATACAATAAAATTCCACACAGTCCAAAAAGAATGAGGAAAATCTATACAGGATGCTAGGGGAAAACCCAAGTGAAAAAAAAAAAAGAAATACGAAAGTATTTTAAAGTATTCCTCATTTGCACTTTTAAAAATGATTTATATTTGTATTTTTATATGCACATAATTACATGGAAAACTTTTGATACAATGCACCAGGAACTACTGACAATCTCTGGGGACTGGGGCGCCTTTGAGGTAGAAGGGAAATTCAGTTTTCATCACAGCGTTTGCATGTTTTTCACCATGTACATCTATATTTCACATTTCATAATATAAAAATGTTTAAGTTACAAGAACTATTTTCTAGAGTAGACCTCACTGTCACTAAGTGAGAAATGATTTGAAATGAAAGATGAAAAAAGTGATTTCAAAGAAACACAAATTTTCATAATTTTACCTAGTGTTCAAATGTATTTGAAACCCTAGGACTCAATTTTCAAGTAAAATTAGTATTCAATAAATGCTTAGAGATTTGGCAAACATGGAAAATCATACATAACCATACACCTGCACCCCAACCCTAATTTCCATGCGTGCATATACGTACATACATATAGGCATTTACATGTCTTAAATCTGTCTCTTCCTGCCCACCCTGGTGTAAGGCCGCCATTCGTCTCAAATAGCTATAATGTAAGACACAGGATACCTGTTACCACACATGGCAGTTTATAAACAGAATTCTGTGTTGTATACTCACGATGGGTGAATAGAATACATCATATTTTCCCTACACACAGGCCTGTGGGGGGGGGCATCATACACACATACACAGCCTGACATTTGTGTATTTGGCAAGTGGAGCTCCTCACATGCTTCTTCTTTTGCAGTGCATCATTCAGTGGTCTAGGATATAAAATGTTTTCCAATTCAGAGATTTATAATGCTCATGTTCAAGCCTACATATGGTATTGTCATGAGAATTAGCTAAATGAAACATAGGAGAGTCCCTAACTCAGAATCTTAGAACAAATCAGCAACTCAGCAAATGTTCGTGGACTATATGTTGAATACCTATGTTGAAAGTGAATGCAAACCTATGGGTGTTTTAGAACATAGCCTCTAAAAGAGCTATGACAGAAAACTAAAAATATGATAGGTTACTAGATGCTTTGCTCTTTCATCAGATAAAATAGTAAACAAATCAATATATCAAGACGGCATTTCCAATGTATTAAAACAAAACATGAGCAAGGGTAAACATCCCAGTACTTATTTCTGGAAGTGATGCTATAGTAAATGTTGACATTAAAGAACAGCTTCTTTTTTTTTTTTTTTTTAGTGTTAATTTATTTATTTTTGAGAGAGAGTGAGCGCATGCACATGGCACGTGTGTGCGTGTGCGTGGGGGAGAGGGGGAGAGAGACAGAATCCCAAGCAGGCTCTGTGCTGTCAGTGCAGAGCCCCTTGCAGGGCTTGAACTCTGGAACTAGGAGACCATGACCTAAGCTAAAATCAAGTGCTGGGCATTTAACCAACTGAGCCACCCAGGCGCCCCTAAAGATAGTTTCTACTTCATTTTCCAGCATTGAAGAGCCTTTTCCTTTTCCACACCAGTTAGCATTTTAAAAGAAACTTTCTGCTTAAATAACAGGTTTTTATGCCAAGCACAGCCAGTAGGCTCATTACATTAAATAAGAGTATAACAATTTTAGGATGGCACTTTAAAAAACCATACCCAAAGAATGAATTTTACTTTCTCAAGGCACTTGAACATGCACTGTTCCATTTATGCTTTTCCACAGTATGGTATAGAAAGAAATACGGAGTTGTCTCAAAAAGTTTAAGTGCTGGGGCTCCTGGGTGGCTCAGTGGGTTAGGCATCTGATCTCTCCATTGGTGAGTTCAAGCCCTGCATCAGGTTCTCAGCTGTCTGCTGAGAAGAGTCTGCTTAGGATCCTCTGTCTCCCTCTCTCTCTGCTTCTCCCCTGTTTACCTGTGTGCTCCCTCTCCCTCCCTCCCTCCCTCTCTCTCTCTCCTCCCCGGAAAAAAAGGGGGGGGGCCCTAAGTGCTACCTCCCAGGTCTCTACCACCAGGAGACTCCATATCTCCTGGTTACCACAATGCTACCACACCATGAAATCGCAGGACACCCCTGACATAAGAAGAGCTTTCCACAGCATGAAAAAGGATGCTATATTTGATGTACATCTCTGCTGTGAGAATTACACCAATTTCAAAAATGATTTCAGTTTTTAAATGCATCTGCTAGAATCAAATAGTTATGGTATACATCTCTGAGACTATTAGTCTTAGCTCATTAATAACATTTTTATTGGTAAGTATAAATCAGAAAATAACATAATAATTAACATAATTCCTGTCATTTATTCCACTGGTGCCCTTCTGTGTGTAACATGTTTCACACTGACACTAGTTTATGTTCACAGCGTAACTTCTTTGAGGTAGAAAATTTATGACGTAAAAATCTCCGGCAAACTCAGCACAGCCAGTAAAAAAAAAAAAAAAAAAAAAAAAAATTATGCTAGTTTATGTGAGTTGATGTCAGGTTTACATGGTAAAACTCTTTTGCCTCACAATCTAAAAGTTAATAGTAAAAGTACTGAAAATTTATCTAATTTGTAGTACTGACAAGGAAGAGTAATTTTTTTCTTATGGCACCATTCTCTTTAAAGCCTGTTTGTGATGAGAACTTTTACCAAAAGTCACTGTGGCACTTGTCTCTCTCATGGTGACTGGTGGTCAGGGTCGCCTTTCATTGTTTGTAGGATTGATGAGGTTTTGGGGTGATAGTAGGGTTAGTGGGGTCCAGAGTCGACACCCAAGAAAGAATTCTTGAAGACGTCTTTGGTGCAAAAAGGTGATTTTATTGAAGCACAGGGACAGGACCCGTGGGCACAAAGAGCTGCCCCGGGACCATGAGGTTATATACTAGAGTTGGGGGAGGTAAAGTCCAGGGGAAATTTCTAGTGAGATTTTCATTCCAGGATAGTGGGAGCCTAGCTATTGTCAAGCTAAGGTTGTTTTCCCTCTACAAAGCATTAGCATTAAGACAGTAGGGAGCTCCTAGAGAAACATTCTACTCTGTCAGCCTCAAGTATTTGTCAATGGGCTGCAGGGTATGAGGAAATTTAGTTCTATCTGCCATTTCCTTCTGCCTTTGTTTCCCCACAACACTGTGGAGGGTTATGGAGACTTGGGTCCTGCAGGACAATGGTCTCTATCAGTTAGCCATTTGTTTTTCCCCTTTCCTTTGTTCCTGGGCAGCCAGGAGTGCCAGAGGAATATCACACACACCCCACCTGGGCAGGTGTGGGGGCAGGTTGTGGCCTGTCAGCTTGCCTTATGCTCCTTCAACAGGATTACCATGGGCCAGAAAACTAGGAAGGTCTAGCTCTGTAAGAAATAAAGTCCTGGGGTACCTGGGTGGCTCAGTCAGTTGAGCGTCTGGCTTCGGCTCAGGTCATGATCTCACGGTTTGTGAGTTCGAGCCCCGCGTTGGGCTCTGTGCTGAAAGCTCAGAGCCTGTTTTGGATTCTGTGTCTCCCTCTCTCTCTGCTCCCCCCCCCCCCCCGCTCGTGCTCTGTTTCTCTCTCAAAAATAAATAAACATTAAAAAAAATTTTAAAAAAAAGAAAGTCCTCAAACACTAAATTCCCTTTTCGATAATACAAATACTTGATTTCAGGGGTGGGGGACAAAAAAGGAAGAAAGTAAGTGGTTGTGTACAATTTCATATTCAAAATGCAAAGATAATACTGCATTTTTAAACTAAAAATCTCATTTCTGGAGCACACATGTGAAGATAAAAATGTCACATGAATGGGTTCATTTTACCATATAACCTTCCTTTATGACAAAGGCAACAAAAGCTCAAATGCTTTCTTTAATAAGAGCCAATGGATAAAGATATCATTTTTATGTGGGTCTATAAATTTTAAAATGTCAAGTTGTTGAAATAGTGAAGAAAAGGCATCCTGGGTAGATGGAAAGGAATAAAAAGTCCATATACTGACACGAAACTCCTTTGTTTAATTGAAATCAATACTTTAAAAAAAAATGGCTGTCAGCCCTGGGCCCTGGGCATTCTCTATTTCCTTAACAAATCAAGTTAGGTATTTCAGCTCTGCCCCTCGCTCCAGGCCCATACTTCTCTCTCTTACAGAAGTTCCCTCTTACTGATTTAAGGGCACAAGTTCATTCTCCTCTGGCTTTTGCTTTTCACACTGAAGTTTCTATCTCTGAAAGGAAAACCTATAAATCAGTTCTCAGTACAAATGAAAAGTCAGCAATGCCAAGGATGAGAGAAAGGTACCAATGATATGAGGGCAAATTCATTCTTTTATTTATTTATTCACAAGCAACCACTCTGTGTCAGGCCTAGTTCTAGGCCTTGGAGACAGATGTAATGACAAATATTATTCAGTTTCTTGGCTCAAGGTGCTTAATATCTGGTCAGGGTGAATAAAATGAATTAAAGTTCAAGCACATGTGCTAATAAGAGCAGTATAAATAAAATGAGATGGTAGTCCCAAGAACAGTGTTCTGGGCTCCTTTGCACCAAAGTTTCACTGGCTCTAGGGCCTCTTATTTACCAAGTCAAAGCACCACCAAGGGGCAAATGGTAGAGAAGAAAGACAATTCTAACAGTGATAGCAGCTTCTGCAATGCCCAGTACACTGAGCATGGGTTGTGGAGAGGCGAAGACAACAAGGTCTATTAACCCCACTTCTCACACTTGATTAGAGGGGGGAAGGGGACTTCACTCCACTTGGCAGAGGGGAACTGAGGAGAGAGTAGCTTCCATGGGATATAGGCAGCAACCTCTGTCCAGGTTTCAATCACTTCTCATTATATACTTCTACAGTGATCATATTCTGCAAACCAAAAATATGAGACATGTGGTCTGTCAAAGCATAAGTTTTTTTTTTCAAATTCAAACTAGATATATTTATATAAACACTTTTAAAGGCCAAAGACTGAACCACATATGCTTGACAAACAGCCTTGATGAAGTAGGGAATGGTCCGTAAAGCTCATTGCATGTGCT
Organism: Lynx canadensis; assembly: GCF_007474595.2. Taxonomy (NCBI): domain Eukaryota; kingdom Metazoa; phylum Chordata; class Mammalia; order Carnivora; family Felidae; genus Lynx; species Lynx canadensis. The sequence continues at coordinate 122,696,148 of NC_044304.2, forward strand.
GGTATAGAGAGTTACAAGTTTCACCAAGTTTCAGCATACCCAAGTTACATGGATGCTGATGCTACAAACAAACAAACAAACAAACAAAAAACAAGTAGAAGGTTGTTTTTTGTTGTTTTGTTCTTTTGTTTTGCCAGTTGCTAACAAAAATTTAAATTCTCTTTCCTGAAGATTTTAAATAAAAGTCTACAGGAAGGGAACTCAACAATATGCTCTAAAAAAACTATACCAATGGCACTCTAGTTCCATTCCTTCCAAGAGAGAAAAGTTACACCTCATTCATCCCAAACTTAACAGGCATCAGAAACACATACATGAGCAAGTACACAAATAGGAAAGGCCAAGAAAATTCCCCAGTAGGTTCGGGTACTAAACTTCATGAAGGTGATGATAACAAGCAAGACATTTAGAGCTTCACAGGCCCCATGAACTCATATTTTGCATACAAGTATAAAAACTTTGCTTCTCTGGTTTAACAGCTCATAGCAGGTTAGAGAAAAGAATATAGAAAGATGGTAGAAAAACTACTTAAGTTACGCATATTAACAGTGCTGGTACTATAAATATTTGTTCTGTGAATGAATGAATAAATGAATGACTAAACAAGTCACATCTAGTAGCCTTGCAATAGGCAATGTATTAAAAGCTGATCAAAAACATCCAAGACCCATAATAAGAGAAACTATTTATAAATCATATATCTGATAAGGGATTAATAACATACATATATATATATGTATGTGTATATATATATATATATATATATATGGACTTTGCATTTCTCTAAAGAAAATATAGAAATGGTCAACAAGCATATTAAAAGATGTTCAACATCACTAATTATTAAAGAAATGCAAACCAAAACCACAATGAGATACCCCATCTATTAGGATGGCTATCTAAAACAAAAACAGAAACTAAAAATAAGTGCTGGTAAGGATATGGTGAAACTCTACCTTTGTGCACTGTTGTTGGGAATTTGCACACCTATGTTCATAGCAGCATTATTTACAATAGCCAAGAGGTAGAAGCAACCCAGAGGATGATTGAAAATGATAAACAAGGCATGGTATTTATATACCGTAGAATTATTACTCAGCCTCTAAAAGACCAACATGAAAAGATGCTCAACATCACTAATCATTATGGAAATAAAAATTTACACCACAGTAAGATATCATCTCATGCTCATTAGAATTGCCATTACCAAAGCAATCTACATATTCAATACAATCCCTATCAAAATAACACCAGCATTCTTCACAGAGTTAGAACAAACAATCCTATAATTTGTATGGAACCAGAAAAGACCCCGAATAGCCAAAGCAATCTTGAAAAAGAAAACCAAAGCTGGAGGCATCACAATCCCGGACTTCAAGCTATACTACAAAGCTATAGTCATCAAGACAGTATGGTACTGGCACAAGAACAGACACTCAGATCAATGGAACAGCATAGAGAACCTAGAAATGGACCCACAAACGTATGGCCAACTAATCTTTGACAAAGCAGGAAAGAATATCCAATGGAATAAAGACAGTCTCTTCAGCAAGTGGTGCTGGGAAAACTGGACAGTGACATGCAGAAGAATGAACCTGGACCACTTTCTTACACCATACACAAAAATAAACTGAAAATGGATGAAAGACCTCAATGTAAGACAGGAAGCCATCAAAATCCTTGAGGAGAAAGGAGGCAAAAATCTTTCTGACCTTGGCCACAGCAACTTCTTACTCAACACGTCTCTGGAGGCAAGGGAAACAAAAGCAAAAACGAACTATTGGGACCTCATCAAAATAAAAAGCTTCTGCACAGCGAAGGAATCAGAAAAACTAAAAGGCAACTGACAGAATGGGAGAAGATATTTGCAAACGACATGTCAGATAAAGGGTTAGTATCCAAAATCTCTAAAGAACTTATCAAAGTCAACACCCAAAAAACAAATAACCCAGTGAAGAAATAGGCAAAAGACATGAATAGACACTTCTCCAAAGAAGACATCCAGATGGCCAACCGGCACATGAAAAAGTGCTCCACATCACTCATCATCAGGGAAATACAAATCAAAACCACAATGAGATACCACCTCCCACCTGTCAGAATGGCTAACATTAACAACTCAGGCAACAACAGATGTGGGCAAGGATGCGGAGAAAGAGGATCTCTTTTGCGCTACTGGTGGGAATGCAAACTAGTGCAGCTGCTCTGGAAAACAGTATGGAGGTTCCTCAAAAAATTAAAAATAGAACTACCCTATGACCCAGCAATTGCACTACTAGGTATTTATCCAAGGGATATAGGTATGCTGTTTCGAAGGGACACATGCACCCCAATGTTTACAGCAGCACTATTAACAATAGCCAAAGTATGGAAAGAGCCCAAATGTCCATCAATGGATGAATGGATAAAGAAGATGTGGTATGTGTGCATACACACACACACACACACACACACACACACACACACACACACACTGGAGTATTACTCGGCAATCAAAAAGAATGAAATCTTGCCATTTGCAACTACGTGGATGGAACTAGAGGGTATTATGCTAAGTAAAATTAGTCAGAGAAAGACAAATATCCAGGACTTCACTCGTGTGAGGACGTTAAGACACAGAACAGATGAACACAAGGGAAGGGAAGCAGAAAGAATATAAAAACAGGGAGGGGGACAAAATATAAGAAACTCTTAAATATGGAGAACAAACAGAGAGTTACTGGAGGGGTTGTGGGGGGGGGGTGGGCTAAGTGGGTAAGGGGCATTAAGGAATCTACTCCCCAAAATCATTATTGCACTATATGCTAACTTGGATGTAAATTAAAAAAAAAAAAAATCCTGCCATTTGTGACTACATAGATGGACCCTGAGCGCATTAAGCTCAGTGAAATAAGACAGAGGAAGACAAATACTGTTTGTTCTCACTAATATGTGGAACCTTAAAAAAATAAAATTAAAAGAAAAAAACCACCAAACTCCTAGAAAGAGAAATCAGCCCTGTACTCACCAGAGGTAGAGGTTTGGGGGAGGAGGAAGGTGGTCAAAAGGCACAAACTTCCAGTTACAAGACAAATAAGTAATAGGGACATAATGAGATGACTGTAGCTAACACTGCTATGTGGTATATGGGAAAGTGGTTAAGTGAATAAATCCTAAAAGTCTCATCAAAAGGACAATTTTTTTTTCTTCTTTCTTTTAGCAAAAAGAAAAAAGAAAAAGTTGTATCTATGCGAGATGACGGATGTTAGTTAAGCCTATTGTAGTAATCATTTCACAATATATATAAATCAAACCATCATGCTGTATGACTTAAACTCGTACAGTGATGTATGTCAAGTATTTCTCAATGAAACTGGAAAAAAAGAGGGAAATTCTGTCCCAGGTTATGACATAGATGAACACTGAGGACATCATGCTAAGTGAAATAAGCCAGTCACAAAAAGACACATACTCTCTGATTCCACTCATATGAGGTATCTGACTAACGTAGTCAAATTTCATAGAAACAGGAAGTAGAGTGGTGGTTGCCAGGGGCTAGGGAGAGGGAAAAATGAGAAGTTGTTGTTTAATGGGTATAGTTTCAGTTTTGCAAGATTAAAAGGCCCAGAGACTGGGTGCACAACAATGTCAATATACTTAACATGACTAAACTATACACATAATAATGGTTAAGGTGGTAAAATTTGTTATGTTTTTATAATTAAAACTCTTTAATAAGACATCCAGAACCATTTATTGCATTAATAAATATTTATACACATCAGTTATGCTCACTACCAATTATCAATGCTAATGATATTGACCATTAAAAAAGAATGGACACAATTGGACACAACAGTAGACACAATTACATACTTTCAAGATTGTCCAATACAAAATAGTTTTTAAAAGTGGCATTTGCAGTAGCAAATTGCAGCTGTTATAAAATTCATTAATAAGTGGCACTCCATTCCCAGACAGTGTAAGATTAAGAATTTCTCTATTTTGCCTCAAAAAAAACCCACCCTAATTAATAAATGTATTTTGTATTCATTTAAAATAAACTCCTTTGTGATGAAGAAAAAGCCCTTTTTTATCATCCTGAATCATGCAGACTAGAGATCTATATTGACTGAGCTCTCTGGCTAATTAGTCACCACACATTTCTTACTGTGTAGATACAGTCTAACACCTATTACATGACTTACAAGCAATTTTGGAATTCTTGCAGGAATGTCATTTTGGAAGATGGATCTATTTTTGATTCAACAATGGTTATTAATCTAGTATCCTGAAAAAAATCAGTAGGCATCCAACACATTTAAAAGTGGTTTGTAGGGGTGCCTTGGGTGGCTGAGTAGATTAAGCATTCAACTCTTTATTTTGACTCAGATCCTGATCTCATGGTCGTGGGATCGAGCCCTATGAAGGGCTCTGCACTGGGCATGGAGCCAGCTTGGGATTCTTTCTCTCCCTCTCCCTCTGCCCCTCCCCACTACACACGCATGCAACTGCGCGCTCTCTCTCTCTCTCTCTTTTTCTCTCTCTCTCTGTCTCTCTCTCTCTCTCTCTCAAAATAAATAAACAAAATAATAAAATAAAATAAAACAAAATAAAAGTGGTTCATGGAGGTCTAGAATTTGCAGTTTCCAAACTACTCACAAATTTTGGTAATCCTAAATAATTTCTGTGTAACTTTTATCTTGTAAGATATCTCAAAAAGGAGCAAGCCAGCTGGATAAATTGAGGGTCAACAACCAAACAGCTTAAAGCCAGAATTAATTTTACTGGTGGAAATCCTTTTATATTCAATGCAATAGTTACTTTTAGAATACTTTCATTTTAATCATGTGTTCAGTGCTATAATTATCTATCTCTACCTCACGAATGTGAAAAACATTGACAAAAGTTTAATGTAAAACCTTATAAAGATCTACTTTGAATTATCTTCATACATCATAATTAACTCCTAGTGCATACAAGTACTCAATAATTTCATTTTTTTTGCTGAATGAGTAACTGAATAAGTGGTTTATGTCATATTTCTAACCTTAATTATGGTTACAGCATCATCAAGGCCCCAGTAACACCACTACCACCAGCATCAAAGCACTTTTAGCTCCTAGAGCATGTTCAGGTGTTGCAACGAAAAATTTGGGCACATAATCCAAATCCTTTAAGAGAGTCCAAATTAAACAAGCCCAAGCACCAGCAAAACTTTTAATTTAAAATTATTACTCCTGGGATGCTTGAGTGGCTCAGTCGGCTGAGCGTCCGATTTTGGCTCAGGTCATGATCTTGGGGTCTGTGAGTTCAAGCCCCATGTCGGGCTCTGTGCTGACAGCTCAGAGACTGGAGCCTGTTTCAGATTCTGTGTCTCCCTCTCTCTCTGACCCTCCCCTGTTCATGCTCTGTCTCTCTCTGTCTCAAAAATAAATAAATGTTAAAATCATTACTCTAACAATGTGGTGACTAAACTACTGAGGTAGCTAGACTACTTTTTATTTTTTCAAGTCACACACACAGTCACTTTCTTTGTAAAGAAAGTAGCCAACTCACGTACATGGTTATTAAGTTTTCTGTAACTGACTTGGGTGGACAATGAATAGACAATTTCACTGAAGTTTCAAGGTCAATATCCATAAAGCTGACAACGTTTAACAAGAGTTAAAAGGAAAACAACTGTTAACAGTGAACCCTTGCTCTGTTTTTAATATTTAGTGGTATGATCTTTAATACTTAGTGATATTACCATAATGCCAGAGAATAGAAGAGACACTGACAAGCGTTTGCTTTGAGACAAATAAGAAATAAATCTGACAGTTGAGAAAAACAAAGGATTTTTAATGGGAAAGAACTGATTGGAGGGAGGTGATAAGGAATGTGAATAAAGATTTCAGAGAGCAGCCTCAGAACATGCAATAACAGTTCTCACTAAGCTTGACTCATTAGGCCGTGTTTAGGACAGAAAATAGTAATTACCTCTTCTTTACCAAATGGACTAGTGAACTATGACAGGAACTGATCAAAGTCATAGAAAAGAAGGAAGAGGGAAGACACAAGACACTATGTGACAAAGGTCAAGGCAGAATGAAGTGACACAGAGGGAAAAAAGGTATTGGCAACTCCCAACCAGTCCACTCAGGACCAAGTGGAAATCGTAGAGAAGAAACATGCTCGACTGTCCACAACCATCATCACAAAGATGTGCGATATAGAAACTGAGTCTGGGAGATTCCCCCCAAACTAAAGGCTATGAATGTCAGACCAACAGTGTCCAGCTCTGACTGCATATTAGCATCACATGGGGAACTTTAAAAATCCTGATGCCCAGGGGCGCCTGGGTGGCTCAGTCGGTTGAGCGTCCGACTTCAGCTCAGGTCATGATCTCACGGTTCGTGAGTTCGAGCCCTGAGTCAGGCTCTGTGCTGATGGCTCAGAGCCTGGAGCCTGCTTCAGATTCTGTGTCTCCCTCTCTCTCTGCCCCTCCCCCACTCATATTCTGTCTCTCTCTCTCTCTCAAAAATAAAAAATAAACATTAAAAAAAAGTTAAAACAAATCCTGATGCCCAGGCCCCTCTTAGAAAGACTGATTCATTTGATTCATATTGAATTTGTGTGTAGAAAGTATTCAAAAGCTGTCCAGGTGATTCTAATCCATAGTCAGAGCTGAGAACCATGATTTCCATTAACCATTTAACAGAGAAGAAACTATAGCCGAAGGGGAATTGTAATTCATCTTCTCCAATGATTTTTTGACTTTTTTCTCTTAATGATATCCTTGGCATGACATTGTCTGTCATGGAACAGGCAACAAACTGGAAAACCAGAGCCCTCAGTCTGAGTCTTGATTCATCTGCATCACCTCAAGTAAGGCTTTTCATTCCATAAATGTAAAGCGAAGGACCAGACAGTTACACAAACTCCTCTGAGTGAAGAGAGGCCATTTTCTTGCCAAAGGAGCTTCCTCCAAAGTGGCTTCTCATCTTCTTCACTGTTGCTATCACTGTTGTCTTTTTATTTACCAGCAGATTCACACTACTGTCATTTCTGCCCCATCATCAACTCCTACCCACACTTCTCCCTGAAAAGAGTTTATTTATGGGATATGAAGGATGCCTGTCCTCCATTTCAGAAACTTAAAACCAAGTATTTATGAGAGGGCTTCCTCTAACATCTAACAATTCTCCATCAGAAGATAGTATTTTCAGATATGACACAGGGCCCTATCTTGTTTAAGCTCTCCAGTAATGTTTGACTTAGAAAACAATTCAAGACAAACAAAAAGATAAGTCACATTTTTAATATGACGTTGATATTGAAATTCTATACATGGAGTACCTGATATATCAACTTTCTCATAAAATTCTGATCTGTAGAAATATTTTATATCCTAAATAATACTCTAGACCCCAAATTGAACCAGCAAGGTTGAACTAGAGCAGGGGGTCAGCAAATTATGGATAAGTCAGATCTGTCCACTGGATTATTTTTGTAAATGAAGTTTTATTTGAACACAGTAAAACTGACTTATTTGTATACTGTCTATGGCTCCTTTCACACTACAACAGCAGAGATGAGTAGCTGTGACAGAGATTATATGGCTCTTAAATCCTAAGATATTTACTATTTGGCCCTTTACAGAAAAGTTTGCTGACCCCTGCACTAGAGGATGAGACTGGGGAAAGGTTGTCCTCAGACACTTATCCTGCTACCTCAGAGGACCCAGCCCCTACCACAGCCTACCACAAAAAAAGTTTGTACTGTTATACTCTGATAAGCCTCTGGCTCCAAGGAGATTTCTCACAGATGTTACACTACATGATGTAACCAATCAAAAAAAAATTTTTTAAGTCTATTTCTTCATGCATTAAAACAAAAAAATGGCATGGGTGGGGAGGAAAGGAAAGTGATGACTGACTGACCACATAAATATTCCCTATCTCCCACCTAAAATCCCATGAAATAACTAAAAATGTATTTTGAAATGTGTAAAACATCCTTGTAAACTAAGAAAAGGTTCCATGGTTGCAAACTGGTGCAGCCGCTCTGGAAAGCAGTGTGGAGGTTCCTCAGAAAATTAAAAATAGACCTACCCTATGACCCAGCAATAGCACTGCTAGGAATTTATCCAAGGGATACAGGAGTACTGATGCATAGGAGCACTTGTACCCCAATGTTCATAGCAGCACTCTCAACAATAGCCAAATTATGGAAAGAGCCTAAATGTCCATCAACTGATGAATGGATAAAGAAATTGTGGTATATATACACAATGGAATACTACGTGGCAATGAGAAAAAATGAAATATGGCCTTTTGTAGCAACGTGGATGGAACTGGAGAGTGTAATGCTAAGTGAAATAAGCCATACAGAGAAAGACAGATACCATATGGTTTCACTCTTATGTGGATCCTGAGAAACTTAACAGGAACCCATGGGGGAGGGGAAGGAAAAAAAAAAAAAAAAAAAAAGAGGTTAGAGTGGGAGAGAGCCAAAGCATAAGAGACTGTTAAAAACTGAGAACAAACTGAGGGTTGATGGGGGGTGGGAGGGAGGGGAGGGTGGGTGATGGGTATTGAGGAGGGCACCTTTTGGGATGAGCACTGGGTGTTGTATGGAAACCAATTTGTCAATAAATTTCATATAAAAAAAATAAATAAAAGTAACTTGGAGATATTTAATATCTCCCCAGATTAAAAAAAAAAAAAAAGAAAAAAAAAAAAGAAAAGGTTCCATGGTGAAATAGAAAGTTTAAGGAAATACCACAGAGAAGATCAATTCAATTCAGAAGCAAAACCAGAACAAAACCACATCCCAAAACTCACAGAGACAAGAATTGCTTACAAAGTAGAAACATTTGGGGAAAGTCAACTCAAGGGAAACTGAGGCAGGATACCAGGAGAAGCCCCTGAAGCATTCATCAGAGACTAGGTTTGGCATTCCTAGCCATTTAAGCCTTCACCACTGTTAATCTTGTGCTTAGAAACAGGCATCAGGGACAGTGTCCACTGGCTAAAACAGTGAGTGTGGGGCTAGAGTAGGAGAGACAGAGGGGATCCCTGACACCCAGAAGACAAGTTACTAGCATTTTCAGGAGAATGTCCTGGTCCTCTCCATATTAACTGGAAATATAGTATGGTAGGCAAAACAAGGAGGAAAACAGGGATTTTCAAGTACAAAGATAAAAAGATAAACAAGAATCACCAAATGATTTAGAAAACCCAACACCAAACTCAATGGAAATAACACCCAAGGAAATGGAGCAAAGAGAAGATAAATTTAGAATAAATACATTGATATTTTCAAGACATGGGATTTGATATTTATGGGATCCATAAATATATTAGAGATCTTGTAAATTAATTTTGATCATCGGACAAAAAAAAACTGAATAGAGGGGCTAAATAGTAAATTGTATTCAACTGAATATGAACTTGAGAAACTGAAATAACAAGTCAAGGAACTCTCACAGAATGCATAACAAAAATATACTGGGGGGGAGGGTGCGTGCACGCGTGTGCGCACTATTACTCAGCCATAAAAAAAGAGTGAGATCTTGTCATTTGCAACGACATGGATGGACCTAGGAGCCATTATGCTAAGTGAAATATGTCAGACAGAGAAAGACAAATATTAGATGATTTCACTTATATGTATAATCTAAAAAAACAAAGCAAACAACAACAACAACAACAAAAACCAGAAACAGACTCATAAATACAAAGAACAAACCGGGGGTTGCCAAACAGAAGAAGGGTGAGAGAAGGGGCAAATAGGTGAAGGGGATTAAAAGGTACAGTCTTCTAGTTATAAAATAAATAAGTTCACAGAGACAAAAAGTACAGCATAGGAAATGTAGTCAATAATATCATAACATTGTATAATGACAAATGGTGGCTACACTTGTGGTGAGCACTGAGTATTGTATAGAATTGTTGAATCACTATGTTGTACAGCTGAAACTAATACAGCACTGTATGTCAAATGTACTTCAATGTTAAATATAAAAAAAAACAGACTTCCAAAATATGAAAAAAAAGTTAAGAGACAAGGAGGATGGATCAAGATATTTCAATATATGTCTAACAGGTGTTTGGAAGGAGAAAAAAAAAAAAAGCACAGAGAGACAAAAGTAAGTAAAGAAATCTTAGGGGAAAAAAATCCCAGAGCTAAAAACACAAGTCTCAAATTGAAAAGGGCCCAAGTGCCAAGCAAGATGAATTAAATTATATTTGCTATACTGTGGTGAAATTTTAGAACATCAAAGTTAGTGAGGAGTAAAATAGTACAGGCTTAAAAAGAGAAATAACAGATTACCTACAACGGTACATATTGATATCAGATTTCTCATTGGCAACACTGGAGTGCTAGGAGAGAAAGGACCACACTCTTTGAGTATGGACAGGATATTATTTTGAATTGGTTCCCATCAGTCTAGCAAAAATATATACACATTTTTCAAACTTTCTAGCTTTTAGAGAACTTACCTCCACAGACCATCAATGAAATAATTCCCAGGTTAGTAAAAGAAATTAATCTGAGAAAGAGGAAATTACAACAAGCAGAGCAGAGGAAGGTAAAACCTTGGACAAGGGATACCACCTCTTTCAAGTAGGAAAGAAGGTCAGACCCCTGACACATAATGGTGGCCCCGTGGGTGGGAAGCCCAATTTTTCAAACCAATGTCTTTTCTCTTGGGAAACGCTCATCCCAGAATGCAACAGGAAGACCCACTGTGAAAGGGCAAGATATAGCTGCTCTGAGGGGCACCTCTGCCTGGGAAACTGGATACTGGGTTCTAGGAAGAGAGCTTAGAAGTAAGAGTCAGCAAACCACTGTCCCTCTCCCAGGTCTGTATTTGTTCTTTCTGGGTCTTGAGTTCCTTATTTGTCAAGTGGTGAAAAATGTGCTTACCCTTTCTTAAAACACTGATCCCTCGCCACTTCAAGCATATGTTTTGTAAACCAACACTCTCTCTCTAATGACAGGCCTTTAAAGATGAGTATTACATTTCATCTCTTGGCTATTCACTGGTAGCTCCAATGTCAACAAACATTTATTGAGTTCCTGATCTCTCCAACTTCTTTGCTCAAACCTAGAGAAGTACAGAGGACTGAAACAAGATCCAGTCCATGAAGGGCTCCTACAATGGTGGCTAGCAACCATTTCCTATTCCTCCAATTTCACTACAGTCTCAGTCTAGGTCTCCAATACTGTCTGGGATATCTCCAGCTGTTGGCTGGGGAAATCCCTAGTCTGCATTTTTAAGCCCCAGAAGCAAGTAGTTGCGTTATGCACTGTTTCTGTAAGGCCCACATCCCATGCTCTTTGGTGGATCACTCAGGGCACTGAGCATTCTGGGTGACTTGGCCTGTGGTTTCATAACCCCTCTATATCTGATCAGAGACTGGGATGTGGTTCTGATTCTCAGTTTCAAAGCATAAATGGGATCAAATAGATCCAAGAGTTTGAAAGAACTCAGGCTTACAGGAGGGTGAGAGGTTACTACTAATCATGATCATCCTAGATACTTATCAAATACCGTGTCAGGGATTTTACACACTGTCACAACCACCTTCCAGGGAAGAATTACCACATGCACTTCACAAGGAGCAGGATGGGAATCAAGGAGGTGGGGTTATTTGCCCAAGGCTCCTGCTAGTAAATAACAGACAGGATTTGAAGTCACATCTATCTTACTTCAAATACCATGACCTTTCTATTGTGCCAAGCTGCCTCCTTCTATCCCTGACCAACCATGCTGTGGGTTGGAGATGGAGTTGTCTACGCTATATTTTCTCTTCTGACATACTCTCAGGCAGATGCAGACTTGTCCAAGATGAAAGCAGTAATTGGGAGAAGAGATGGGAGAGGCCTGCATCAGGCTTTCCCACTGATGACTTTCTAGTTCTTCTGTGCACAGAGTTGTTGACTCATCCTCTTCCAGACTAGGAAAACACGTTTGCAAAGGCTTCTGCTTGAGACAAAGAATGGAACCCTAGAGAACATTCAAATAGTACAGCATTGCTGGCCTGGAAAGCCTGAGGAGAGGGGAGGAGAGGGAAGGAGATGAGGGGCTAGGAGAAATAGCAGGGGCAGAGAAGTCTAAGGACCTCACAGAACCCATTGGAGACAGATGACTTGAGGCACTGAATAGGAATTATGAGTCAGAACTTCTCTGGAGGACGACAAGGACTGTGTCCAGTAACCTGAGCAGGAACCTGCTCCATAACGCTTATTTGGTCCCTTGCTGGTCCTCATTTACTAAGCACTAATTCTGGTATGGAATTGGGGATGCAAGGTGAATGAAAACCAGTCACTGTCTGTGGACCACCAGGTCATTTCCATGCTTCCCTCCTTTCCAGGTAAAATTGCCCTGACTATTATCACCCCTTACAAGAACAGAGCATGCATACACCTTCCATATTACACATCCACACACAAATTCTGGGTCAATTGCAAATATAAAATTAATTCCAGCTAAAGCCCCATTTCTACAATATGACAAAGAATAAGCAAAATACCCAATCTTCTGAATGGAAACACAGATATTTCAAAAACACTAAGCAGCCATTTACCTAAACTGTCCACCCAAGCACAGAGTAGCCTCCCAAGACACAAGGTTATCAGGACATTCCATAGCAGAGCAAAGGTGATCTGAACTCTGGCTATCCTGAGCCTTTGGAAAGAAACCGAGTCCTAAGATGGTACTCTAAATTCACTTAGTAGAACCCTAAAAAGTAGAGGTAATGGGCAAGCAAAGAGGGAGCCTCCTCTAGTGGGGGACAAGAAACTCACTGACTCTGAGCTGAAGGACACAGAAGACCTGCTTACCACCTTATCTCCATTCTAGAGTCAAGTTCATTACCTCTAGAATAAGCTAATCATCCTGCAGAAGATATTAGTACAAATTCCAATGATCCTAAACCCATTGTGCTGTGCTAGATGATGACAGAAAATCTTTTGCCAAAGGCATAGAAGTTTCTATGGAGAGCCCAGAAAGGGAACCTCTCTTTCCCTTGGAACCTTCTGCATTTCCCGTTATCAGTCATGCCACACTTCTTGCTCCTAGAATTGAACCAGATCTTGACATATCCAGGGAGGAGGTATAAGACAATGTCTGTCCTCTAAATTAATATGTAAATAACAAGGATTCTGTTACCTTTCCAACATCCCCCTCCTCTTAGTCATTCCTAATGGAAGACTTTTTGACATTTTGGGAAAAGAACACTGGACTAAAGTAGTCAGGGGATCTGGCTTCTAATTTTGTCTCTACCACTCTTTTAACCAGTAACCTGGGCACATCCCTTACCTTTTTACATCAAGAGTTTGTCATCTGTGATTTTATGATGATAATGTGAGCCTCTCAGGGTTCCTAAGTAGCTCAAATAAGACTATTATATGAAAGTGCTTTAAAAACTATTAATCACAATATAGTGGTATTTTGAATGATTTTGTTTGATAAAACCATGCAGTAAATACTGTTGATACTTGAAATAAAAAAGGAAAGATGCACAAAACAAGAAATAATATTTCCAGTAACACTGAGAGTCAGATATCTATCTATCTGTGAAACAGATATCTCTACTCATGCTAATACATGGTCAGGTAGTTAAACTTTTTGGGTTTTCCTTTTACATTTTAGAGGTAAATGTAAAAAAATAGCTAAACATCTTTCTAAGAATGGAGAAAAGAACAGCCCATTTTTCCCTTCCTGAGCAGTCTGAGGAAACCACAGTAATAAGAGCTGGATGCCTCACATTGGCTCCAGCTGAAGAGTGTGAATACCTCATTTCAAAGTTCAGAAGGGAAATCATAAGCTGTATCAAGCATCGTGTTTTGTGTCAACCTGCATCATGAACCTCTCCAAACTTCTCCAGGAACAGTATTAGTTTCAGGGTTGCTAGCTCCCAATTTATGCCCTTCGAATAGCTATTTATCATAACCCAATTCCCTCATGCTGCCCATAGTTGCCCAAGAAAAGGGTGCATTTTTAAAGTTATGTCCCTCAGTAATTTATGAACCTGGCAGAATGACGTCAAAGCCATTTGAATTCCCAGAAGAAATACACACTACAAATGACGTGAATTGAAATTGATCCAAGGGGTTATTAAAATGGATGTGTGCTGCCGCTTGTCTCGTAGGTAATAAACGATGCTGTTCAAGCAAGCAGTAATGCAAAATATTAGAAGGATCTGAGATAGTAACTTGAGATCATTCTTCTTGGAAGGCACTCATTTTGAGAGGCAAGTGATAGTTATTGTCTAGAGGCAGTAATAAGAAAGCATGGTATTGCCTGGATTACATCTATGGTATGGTCGATTGCCATCCTCAGGACATGCACAAATGTGAAGAGTAAACACAATCTGTATTGTCCTCGTTTAAATTTCAGCCAGTAGAGCTGATCTCGCATGTGATAACAAAAGATTTCTTCAAATGCCTAGGAAATTTTTTTCTGCTGATAAGTCTCACAATCTTGTTCTTGTCGCTAAGATGGTTTTTTAAAACAACCATTCACAGTTATTGTAACTGTTCTTATTGATATACAAAAACTGCACATGTTTAATGTATATAATTTGGTGAGTTAGGACATGTGCATCAACCCATGAAACCATTATCTCAATAAAGCTGTTACAAAAAATAAAAAATAAAATAAAAGCACATGTATTTTTTTAAGTACCACGTGGGCTATTACAGGAGCAAGATGTTAATAATACTAAAAGAAAAAAAAAATACAATTGGCCACGACTGGTAGAGAATATATAGCTGTAGCCACTGAGACGGGCCAAGGCCAGGCCCCCCGTATAAAGGAAATTTCTCATGCCCGAAAGCATGAAAAATCCCTATGTTATGTGTGCCCCTTGGTTAGGCTATTTTAAAAAAGACCCTGTCCTTCAGCAGTTTGGAAAGGTTTGAGCTTTGGGGTACAGGATCCATGTGGAAGAGCTCTAAATGCAGAACAAATGTTGCCGATTAGTTCCATGTAAGGTAACAGTTAAGAGCCATATGTCTATGATCTAGCTCCCGACGTCAAAAGGAAATCTAAAGTCTAGCCTGGAGCGGCTCAGAACACATATTTGACCTCTGCCCTGCAGAATTTGCTCACTAAACATCTAGAGGTCAGAAAGGCTATGGGAGCCACTTCAGGGAATTGGTTCCAAAGGAAGTCTTGTTCAACAAAAAGCTATATTGATTTTTCAGCCATATTGTATTAAGTAACAGATAAGTACTGATTTGTGTTACCCAGAGTAATACACATGGGGATATGAGGCTCCTCATTTTCTGCCAACCTAAAATTGGTACTCACATCTTAAGGTGAAAGCAAGTCCACCAATAATAGCACATAAACATCAAGGACCAGGAATATAAGCCCCTAAATAAATAACTAATTCTTCTAACATACTTCATTCATTCTCTCCAGAAATTTCTGTATACACAGGTGATCTTCTTTCCAAAGGCATGTGCATGAGGGCTTTCTCTCAAGGAAAGATAAACTGTACATTTCTTTAGAATAGGATCACACTTGGGGCATGAGGATGGCTCAGTGGGTAAAGTGTCCGACTCTTGATTTCGGCTCAGGTCATGATCTCATGGTTCACAACTCTGAGCCCCACGTTGGCCTCTGTACTGACAGTGCGGAGCCTGCTTAGGATTCTCCGTCTCTGTCTCTCTGCCCTCCCCTGCTCGTGCTCTATTTCTCTCTGTCTCAAAAGCAAATAAATAAACATTTTTTAAAAAGAAAAGAAAAGAATAGGATCACACTTTCAAATATTGGGATCAAAACTGATTAGAAGACTTTGTTGACTCCCTACCAGTGAAAAACAGTACGTTCAGAAAAACTATAGTGGAATCTCTAAAATACTATTTCTTAAAGATACGGATAGCTAGATAAAAAACAAAGAATCTCACCAAGAAACATCAAGTAGGACAAAACTCATATCTGTTAAGTCTCTTCTAGTCTTCACCAGTGACCCCAACCACAATATCCTGTGGTCAAGCAGAAGTCTCTGGCAGAAGCTGCCCACATTGCCTGCCACCCCCCTCCCCCCACAGCTCACTGTTTCCTGTCCCAATGGCTTCCACTCAATTCCTTACTTTGTATTTAAACAAACTCCTTGCTTTGTTTGTATTTAAATGTCACTTAGATGAAACCATGCTTTTCAAATCACCAGAACAAGACCCATTAAAAGGCATCCTTTTCCACTTTCAAGGTTTTTTAAAACTTCCTCATCTTACTCTGCCCTTGCCAGTTTTCTCTTGCTATCACTGTTAGGCTCAAGCATTCACCTACATTAAGGTCAACAAGTATGTGGCACATGATTAACAACATGGCTAGGAGTTGGCAGAGTAACTCTCCCTCCCAAAGATGTCCACTTGCTAATCCCCCAAATCCTTGAATATAACAAAGAGAATTTGCAAAGACATTAAGATTAGGAACTTTAGAATGGAGTAGCCTGGATTTTCCAGGTGGATCAAATCTATTCAAAGGAGTCTTTGGAAGCTGGGAACCCTTCCCTGTTGCACTCAGAAGATGAGGTGGCAGACAAGGTAGGACAAATCTGAAGCATGAGAGGGATTCAGCCCACCACTGCTGGCTCTGAGGACAGAGAAAGGGGATGGCAAACTAAGGAACATGGGCAGCTTCTAGAAGCTGAGAATCACCACCCCTGGCCAGCAGCCAGCAAGAAAATGACTGTGTTGTTTTAAGCTGTTAAATTTGTGGTAATTTAACAATACAAAATTAATACAGTGGCATTTGTTTATAACAGCTGTAATAAATTGCTTTTCTTTAATATTTACTACAGGCTTTTGCCTGGCTCTTTGTGAATTGTTTTCATAAACACTAGAATTTGACTAGCTTATTATTTTACCATTTTATTGCTTTTCATGTTTCACTATTATTTGATATTTTTAAATTAAGATTTATAATGTCTTCTATAACTGGGTTTAGAAATCTATCTTATCAACCGATCAGAAGAAGTTCTAAAATTATAGTCCTACAGCCCCGAATTATTTAAATAGGTACATTCTTCAGCTGTATAAATATAATGCTAAGTTCTAGGAAGGCCAAAAAGATTTGGTTGCTTAAATAAGGAAGAATCAAATTTCAGGATATGGAAGTTTTAAATTCTTTCAAGTAGGATAGCCCTAGGGGCCATATCAGCAATGTCTAGAGAGACTTGGTGCTAAGGAAATATGATAAAGAGTTTCATTCAGTCGCTAAATCTGTGTCAACAACATACATTCACACTCACTCTCACAAATGGAATTTGCTTCAAAATAAAATCTCTCAAATTGGATGACTAATCTTACCATTTTCCAAGGCCCAGATTATCCATAAATAATAATGTAATTTTTCTTGAAACATTCTTTGTTTATCAAAGTTTTGCTACTTTGATTTCTCTTTTGAACCAGTTGTAATATCTTACTAGTTCTCTCATTAACAAATGAGTTAAACAATATATTTGACATGTGTATTAGTTAGGGCTCCAGAGAAACAGAACCAATAGTGGATGGATAGGTAGATAGATAGATGGATAGACAGATGATAGAATATATTTGTTTTTTTTAATTTTGATTATATATATATCTCTATATATACTATATGTATGATAGAATATCATATATATATATGAAGAACACTTGTAAATATTTTATATATACATATAATAAATCTATGTCTATATAGAGATAGAAATAGAGAGAGGTGGACATAGAGATAGAGGTGGGGATAGAGAAAAGAAGAGAGATTGAGATAGAGATAGTAGATAAAGATGGACATAGAGAGGCACTGGCTCATGTGACTGTGGACTCTAACAAGTCCAAAATCTGCAGGGTGGGCCAGCAGGTGGAAGACCCAGGGAAGAGTTAATGCTGTAGCTAAAGGTCAAAGGCAGTCTGCTGGCAGAACTCCCTCTTCCTCCAAAGAAGTCAGTCTTTTTTCTATTAAGGTCTTCAACTGATCGGATCAATCCAATGGATGAAACCTACCCACTGTATGAAGAGTAATATGCTGCCCTCAAAGTCTACTGATTTAAATGTTGATCTCATCTAAAAAAATACTTTAAAGGAAACATCTAGAATAATGTTTGATCAAATATCTGGGTCCTGTGATTTAACCAAGTTGACACATAAATTCAACCATCACAACATGGGTCGACATTATATTTGAATGAAAGCCAAGATTTACCTCTATAAAAAAAAATAATAACAACCTTTAACAACTGGCAGGCCTTTGAGGCCAAGTTATGCTGGGTCTCTTTCACTTCCAAAAGCATCACTGCACCCCTCCAAAGTCAGCCAGGTCTTCATAGTACCCATTACCATGGGGAAGCCCCCAATCATTTACCGCTGCAAAGCAAAGAACTCCAAGTATCATTTTAGTGAGTCGTGTCAGTGATCTTCATATATGTAGGGTCACCTATGATAAATATTCTCATAGTACCTGTACTGAAATAGCTTTTAAAAATTAAGTCAGCATTCACTCAAAATACTGATTGAACATTTACTGCAATCATGTCATTGTAGAAGATATAAAGAAGCAAATACCTCAAGGAGCTTAAAATACAGTTGAGACAATATACAACACATCTGTTCAACATACATTCTTAAGAAGAGGTCAAGTTCAGACACTAGGTATGTTCACCTGAGAAGGTCCACTCTAGCTATGCTACTATTCTAAAGAAAATGCAACAAGATGCACATATGATGCTGTTAAAATGTGACGGACAATGTTATCTCTATTTTCAGGATCAGGTTAAAGATTGAGAGGCTAAACCCAACACTAACTAGCTCAGCCATGAGGTCATGCCTGTCCACTTGTACAGCACCTAAAACATTACCAGTCCTCATCCACAACTTCTCTCTGGGACTTTTTAACAACCCAGCTCACCAGAAAACAATCTGTCATCTTTTCAAACACCCACATAAGGATACATTCCAATTTCTCTAGAGATATCAGTGTCAGTAACTCATTTGAGAGGTCCTCCCTTATCAATACAGTTATGTGTACTTTGGACCTGACTAATAGGAACACTCTTATTCAGTAAACATAGATATCTTAGCTGATTGGCAACCAGGAAAAGGTGTTGTAAATGATAAACTATACACAGGTATAGTTCAGTTTCCTTTTAATACAGTAATTTAGGTATTGGCTGAAGAACATATCTAAAGTTTAAAAACAGTTAATTATTTAAAGTGATGGTTAAATTCTATTTTATTAATATCATTTGGAAATGATTCATTCCTTTACATTCACTTAGCTCCATAAAAGTTGTGAATCAATCACCACTCTTGTCATTTTAAGCATAAAACAAAATAAAGTGGTATTCAAAATTACCAGTTCTTGACATCTTCTCTAGACCTTTTCTTGCTCCCAACTTTCCTTCCTTACTTGTCCCTGTCCTTGATGTTTCAGTATTACTTATCCTTTTTTGGAGAAGGAGGATAGTTGTCTGGTGGAGATGGGAGGGGTAGTTTTTGTTTTTGCGTTTTGAGGGGTTTTGTTTCTGTTGCGTGTGTGTGTGTGTGTGTGTGTGTGTGTGTTTGTTTTAATTATCATCCTAACACCTAGTACTCTTTCTTGTTTTTTAAAGGATGAGGAAGGTGTTTTTTAAAACCTATACACTGCAATTTGATAGCAAATCTGGCTACCAAGATCCAAGACAAGCTCCAAACTGGGGCGCAGCAAAGAAGGAGCCCCACACAGTCAATACATTCAAATTTGTACAGTTTGCTGGAAAGCCCCTAATTTTACAAATAGTCCTAACTTTATGTAACAAACTGGCTTACCACTCAGGAGCATATTAGAAATTGCAAATATTAAGGGGTGGGCAAGGGCAACAGGCTGACATGCTGTTTCCAGCGGAGGTTGTACTGGAAACAAGAAAACCTACAATGAGCAAACGAATTGCTCAAACAGTAAAGTCTGGGATCTTTTAAACTGATGAACTATATATATATTCAATAACCCTACACAATTTGGTCTAAAAAAGCACATTACTACCATTTGCCCTCAATTTTTAGATATATGTTTTCACTTTTTAATGTTTCAGAAATTGAAATCAATATTAGAAGTGATGTGTTCCTTTAACATAGTAGTGTTTCTTTCTTTTAGTGAAACTCAGTAATCCTACAATGTAGAATTTAAAAATTTTTTTTTAACGTTTATTTATTTTTGGGACAGAGAGAGACAGAGCATGAACGGGGAGGGGCAGAGAGAGAGGGAGACACAGAATCGGAAACAGGCTCCAGGCTCTGAGCCATCAGCCCAGAGCCTGACGTGGGGCTCGAACTCACGGACCGCGAGATCGTGACCTGGCTGAAGTCGGACGCTTAACCGACTGCGCCACCCAGGCGCCCCCTACAATGTAGAATTTAAAAAACGAGGTGATGAATATGCATTAAAAAGTTGAATTGGGTTCACTGTCCTCTGGATTGAGAGCTTTCAACATTTTATAGAGATTTTCATCCCAAATCTGGCATTTTTATCTCTTAATTTGACTTAAAGGGGTAATCCAGAAAATTAAGTTATGTAGAACACTACATTCTCCATAGATGCCTGATAAATAAATGATACAACCTAAGCATATGGAGCTCCCCAAAAATGCAGCCAAGGGCTATCACAAACCATTGCTAGTTTACTTTCTTAGTAAGTTTTGTTTTTTCCTGATTAATGCTGTTTGACTTTCCTGCCTTTTTAAAGACCTACCCCAGGGGTGTCTGGCTCAGTAAGTCGGAAGAGCATGCAACTCTCAATCTCAGGGTTGTGAGTTTGAGCCCCATGTTGGGTGCAGAGATTACCTAAATAAATAAAACTTTTAAAAAGTAAATAAAGACCCACTTGAATGAAGTTTAGAGGCTTCATATGATTCAAAGTATAATTTGTCAGCTTCCACATTAAAAAAATGTACATATCTTTTCATTCTCACTCAATAAAGAAAAGCTATATGCTTGAGCAGACAGTGTTTCTTGGCTATTTGTCTTGCTTTATTTGGGTAACAGTTAACTAACCTAGTCCTCAAGCTATCCCTCAACACACTAAAAAACTAAACTGCCATTTGAATATTTATAAATCTTTCTATCTGACTGGCACTGTGATCAATCAATGTTGCACACAAAGGTAAAGGAAATGCAAATTCTGCTCCCAAGGGGCTCAAGACGCTGTTGACATAAAAACTGAGGTCTTATTAAGAGCTGACCATTAATCAATAAATTTCATATGCAATATACTCCCATAGCCCATCCCAATTTTGACAAACCAAAAGACACTTCTATAGGTCACCCCAATTTCAATAAACTCAAGTACACTCTCAAAGCTCACTCCAATTTCCACAGCTTAAAAATATGCAGAGTAGCAGAGAACTAATAAATAGCTATTGTCATAACTGCTAACTGCATATCAGAAAAGGACTCACTTTGGCAGAGATTTTTAGTGCGCCTAAGTGTAATTTAAGCAATCACACCCATATATGTGTGTTCTTGCTGTCATTCCACTCTCTTTCTCTCTTACTCCTGAAAAGTATATTTGAAGGAAAGTAAGAGTTATAGGAATAGCATTGAGTCTGCTCATTAAGTGAATCATTCAAAAAAATTTATGGTTTTATTATTAATAACAAATTACTTGTGACACCTCACAAGATCCATCCACAGTAGGCACTGCCAGAGAATCCAACCTAGTATAATTCTACATATGAAATCAGAATGATAAGATTTAAACTTGAAAAAGAGTTAGAGAAGTTAAAATTTTCACCAAGGTACAGGGTACCCTGACTGCATGGTAATCTCCACGAGTGTAGCTATTGTTCCTACAAAAATTAGATGCATCTGACCCAGAAATTATCCATGAATACATGAAAAGAAGAATAGATCCCAAACCTATCAAACCATGTGTGCCAGTTCAGCCACTGGCCCTTCTTTCAGCCTTTCAGGGAAGCTGTCTTCCCTTCCCCAAGTTTCCTGTATTTCTCACTACTATTTGCCATGCAGGTACTGGTAGCCAATAGGTCTGAGCAAAGAAGAAATGGTGAAACCAACAGTTACTTCAGTCGCTACTGTACAATTCTCAGGTTTTCTTCCCAACTGTGGGCATCACTCAGCAGGCTGAGATTGGCCCCTCATAACTAACCACAATTTGGCAGGGCCTTCCTTTATCCAACACTCCCTCATGGGTCTTCTCTGTGGTAAATAGTTTTTGTTTTACTTGAACCAACACCTGATCCCAAGGCAGCTAAGCCTAAACCCTGTGTGCGGGAGAGCTGGACTGTCCCCAGCCACTGGACACAGAATCTTGGCCTCTCTGTCTCTGTGCCTTCCATGGAAAGGCTGATACACCTTTCAGAGGTTTCACCTCTTACCCTCCCTTTATTCTCCCACAAGAGATACCAATTTACAATTCTCCTTGCCTCACCACTGCTATGAAATACATAAACAATTTGGTATATTAAAATTAAAATAACACACTTTCCTAATTTCAAGCTACACTATAAAGCTATAGAAATCAAAACAGTTTGGTACTATCATAAAAACAGACAAATTGATCAATGGAACAGAATGGAGGGCCCAGAAATAAACCTAAGTATATACAGTAAATTAATATTTAACAAGGGAGCCAAGAATGCTCAATGGAGAAAAGATAGTCTCTTCAATAAACAGTGATGAGAGAACTGGAAATTCATATGCAAAAGAATGAAACTAGATCCCTATCTTATACCACTCACTAATGTGAACTCAAAATGCATTAAAGATCTGAAATAAAAAAACTCCTAGAAGAAAACAGGAAGAAAGCTCCTTGACACAGGTCTTGGCAATGATTTTTGGATAGGACACCCAAAGCACAAGCAACAGCATTGAAAAGAAACAAGTGTAAAAGCATCAAACCAAAAAGCTTCTACACAGAAAAAAAAAATCCACAAAGTGAAAAAACAACCTATGGAATGAAAAAAAACTCTTGCAAACCATATATCTGATAAGGGGCTAATATCCAAAATATATAAAGAACTCATACAGCAGCTCAATAACAAAAAAATCCAATTAGTAAATAGGCAAAAGAGGGACGCCTGGGTGGCTCAGTCAGTGGGGCGTCTGACTTCAGCTCATGTCATGATCTCACAGTTCGTGGGTTCGGGCCCTGCGTTGGGCTTTACACTGACAGTGCAGAGCCTGGAGCCTGCTGTGGATTCTGTGTCTCACTCTCTCTCTGCCACTGCCCCACTCATGCTCTGTCTCTCTCTCTCAAATATAAGTAAACATTAAAAAATTTTTAATAAAAAAGATAAAATAGGCAAAAGACTTGAACATTTTTTCAAAAATGATTTATGAATGGCCAACAGGTACCTGAAAAGATGTTAACATCACTATTAATTAGGGAAATGCATATCAAAACCACAAAAAGATACCACCTCACACCTGTTAAAATGACTGTCATCAAAAAGACAAGTCATATAACAAATGCTGGCAGAGTTATGGAGAAAAGAAAACACTTCTGCACTGTTGATGGGAACTTAAACTGGTGTAGCCAATATGGAATATAGTATGGAGGGTCCTCCAACAATTAAATATAGAACTACCACGAGATCCAGCAATTCCACTTCTAGGAATATAGCCAAAGGAAACGAAAACACTAACTCAAAAAGGTACTTGTACCCCCATATTCATAGCAGCATTATTTACAATAGCAATGACATAGCAGTGATCTAAGTGTCCATCAATGGATAAATGGATAAAGAAGTTGTGGTATACATATAGAATGCAATATTATTCATCCATGAAAAAAGGAAACCTGCCATTTGCAACCACACGGATGGAACTTGAGGGAATTATGCTAAGTGAAATAAGTCAGAGGAAGACAAATACTGTATGATCTCACTTATGCATGGAACTCAACAAAACCAAACAGAACAAAACAAAACAATACAACCCAACTCCTAGGGAAAGGATTTACGGTTATCCAAAGCAGGGTGTAGGAGGAAGAGGAATTGGAGGAAGGTGGTCAAAACGCACAAACTTCAGATATAAGATCAATAAGTACTATAGATATAATGTACACCGTGAAAACTATAGTAAAACTGCTGTGTGATATATAAGAAAGTCATTAAGAGAATAAATCAGAAGAGTTCTCATCACAAGTAAAAAAGAGGTTTTTTTTTCTTTTGCTTTCATTGTATCTATATGAGACGATGGATGCTAACTAAACCTATTGAGGTAATAATTTCACAAACTATGTAAGTCAAACTATTATGTTGTACACCTTAAACTTATACAGTGATGCATATCAGTTATATCTCAATAAAATAATAAGAACTAGTCAGTGAGTGCTTACTGTGTACTAGGAACTGTGCTAATTGTTTCCCTTATATTGTTTTATAAATCTCAACAAATCCATGTATTTACAGAAGGGAGAACTGAGACTCAGAGAAGTTAAGTAACTCCCATGGGATCATACAATTAGTAAATGGCAGGGTTAATATTCTAATCTATCTCCAACACTCAGGTTTTATTTACGATCTTTTCCTCCTTACTCAAGCGTAAATTCCCTACCCAACTTAGGTATAAGAAAGCACCTCTATGAGGGAGCTATTTCTTTTTCACAGAAGGTTATCATACAGGGAGGTAGAGAGGTGTCATTGAAAAAGCACTACTTTTAGTCCTGGATCTCACACACTGTGAATCTCTGGCAGGGCTATGCCTCTCTGGGCTTCCAGTTCCACACCAGGAAAATGGACCTGGTAATGCCTGCTCCTCAGACTGCGGAGCTGAACAATTAAACATGAGAGGCTGTATGTGAATGAGTTTTGACAAAAATTAAACAGGCACTACAACTGGTATTATTAAAATATTTACATGCATCTACCTAGAAATGTGGATGAGTCACAAGTACTCAGTTTTGGAGATTATGTTCATTATTGTTAATATTTCCAATAGTGTGCCCTACATGCTTTTCTATATGGTAGATATTCAAAAACTATCATGTTGTTGGAATGATAATAAATATGTGTATCAACCATCACAGCCAGAAAGCTGGTATTAACTGGCAGCCATTTAAAACAAGAAATTAAATTTATTTCAAAATTAACTAAATGTTTGCTAAATTCTATCTTTGACCAATCTGCCTGAATCTGTTTGGGCAAACAAGAACACAAGTTTGCAGGTATGCTGATTTAATTAGTAGCCACGGCAGGTTCCATCCATAACTCAGCATAATGGACTCCACCATTTAACATCTTATTTCCATACTCCATTCTAAAGGCAGAGGGGAAACCTTGAGAAAGAGAGAGGTTTTGATGCTTTAGTCCTCAAGTAAATGCAAAACAATTTGTCCCACTGTGTATGTTTGATATGGACAGATCCTCAGCAAAATTACTGAAAGTTTAGGAGTCAAAACTAGAAACCCAAAACATAGGCTCCATACAAGAACACCTTCACTAGGGAGACTTAACTGGCTGGATTTCTTTTCTTTCTTCTTTTTTTTTTAGCTTATTTATTTATTTTGAGAGAGAGAGAGAGAGAGGGAGAGAGGGAGGGGGGATAGAGAGAGAGAAAGAGAGAGAGAGAGGGAGAGAGAGAGAATCCCAAGTAGGCTCTTCACTGTAGTTCAGAGCCCAACACAGGGCTCAATCCCACAAATCATGACATAATGACCTGAGCTGAAATCAAGAGTCAGACATTTTCTTTTTTTTTTTTTTTTAATTCTTTTAAGTTTTTTTTTTTTTTTTTAATGTTTATTTATTTTTGAGACAGAGCATGAATGGGGGAGGGTCAGAGAGAGAGGGAGACACAGAATCTGAAACAGGCTCCAGGCTCTGAGCTGTCAGCACAGAGCCTGACGCGGGGCTCGAACTCACAGACCACGATATCATGACCTGAGCCGAAGTCGGACGCCCAACCGACTGAGCCACCCAGGCGCCCCCAAGAGTCAGACATTTAATGGACTAAGCCACCCAGGTGCCTCTGGATTTCTTTTCTAAGCTCAGATTTTGGTTTTGTTTCAAACCAGTGTCTCCAGAGAAAATACTGATTCATCCTATCAGGTACTTTCACATCGGAGCTCCATGCTAAGACAATGTATTTGACACATCAGAATAGCAGTAGAAACTATTTCAGATGACACCATTGAAGAGACTCTTCGCACTTTTTGAGGGCTACGACGCAGAAACCATTTCATGGTATCTCACATGAAAAAGAAAGGAAAAAATAACTCAATAAATACTGTTCTTATGAGTTTGTAAAATATTAAGCAAAAAAAAAAATACACACACACACACAGCAACAACAAAATAGGAGAAGTAAAACTACAGAAATAGGGTATCTTAGTACCTTGGTGCACAATATTTTTATGGTAACATTTTAAACCGTGATGATTTGAAACTTTACCATTTGAAATTAAGCACCTTTCCTTGTTCTTTTCCCAAATATATTCTCCACTTCAATCCTCTGTGATACATAAGCAAAACTCATTAATGTGAAGCCTAGAGGACTAAAGAAGGTCCTATTTGTGTAGCCAGTGGCTGAAGATCTCCCAAAGACTCATGCTCCCTCATCCATGGTATAGGGTTGTTTCTGGGAAGAGTTGCACCATCAGGGGCTACCTGTCCCAATCTCCTCACCCCTCACTGAGGTAAGGCCATGGGACTAGTTCTTGAGTGGGAGGCATGTGTGTCACTTGAGGACCAAGAATCTTAAGGAGCAATTATCCCTTCTTCACTCCTTTTCTCCATTCTCTGACTGAATGGAAAGGTTTCAGAGGCTGTGCTACAAAACAGAAAGAGTATGGGTGCCCAAGTCACCACTTGGCAGGTTGGCTACCCACGTGACTAGGAACATGTAAAGAAGTAAATTTCAGTAATGCTAAGTCACTGAGAGTTTGGTGCTTGTTACAGCAGCTAGCATTACCCTAACTAGTCCAATTTGCTGCTTCAGTTTTCTTTCTATTATACAGTTTTTCTCTTAATAGGTCTATTCCTTTCTAACTAAAAATTTGACTCTCTGAACTATTCCTGGCTTTTGGGTACTATAAAGAATCTGTCTCTCTGATTTACTGAAATAGTTACCTAGACTTTTCTCCATTTATCTGTAGCCGCTTGGCTTATCATATTTAAATACTACTATTTGATGGAAGTGATTAGAACAGAACAGAGTTGTAGTGTGGGGCATAGATGTAAGGTTGAATGTTGATTATGGGTAACCCTGGACACATTATTTATTTTCACCAAGCCTCAGTTTCTTCCTTTATAAAAGGACAATAACACATTTTACCTCTGATTTGACATTTCATTCTCTCATCTCAAAATGTAAAGAGATAAATTTTCATTCAGTCTCAAACAGCTTCATACATCTCTTTCTGCACATTTTAAATCACTGCCCCAATAGGCTTGGCAATAGTTCTGGTACTAAGGAATCTTATTTTATGTAACAGATAAGAAGCACATCTGGAAGCAGCCACAATGTGAAATGATACAGGACAGCCTATCTGGACAATCCTCCCTGCCCCCAATTTGAATTATGTTACATATAATTTTATGTGGCTGTTCATTTGTCACATATGATTTATCAAACTGAATCCACTCTGTCCATTTCATTAAATCCTTCTCACTGCAACAGAACACCAATGGATACCACTGTGTTTTCCTCCTCCTTATTCTGGCATTAAGGAAATAGGACTAAAGTTTTACTCTCACTGGTAAAGCTATTCACCCTCAAATCAAAACAAATGCTAAAACATCAGTTAAATATTAGCTAGTTTAACAACAAAGTCAAGAAGTTTGGCCTTCAGGAGGCAATTTCCATAGAGTACATTCAACGATTAATTTTCTTGTGCCCCAAATCAGGCAGGACAGTATGAAGTATACTAGGTAATTGCCTGAAAACTGAAAAACTCCCCACCCCCGATATGTAACTGCAGTAGTCTAGATTGGACTTTTAACCTATGGAAGTACATACTGGGGTACTCTAAGAATGTTATCAGGTCCAGATAGCACCCTGTCCAACTGTCTTATTTCAAAAGTAAGGAAACTCAGGCCCCAGGAGATTCAGTGAATTGTCCACGGTCAGTGAAGGAATATGTTAATTTACCATGGGACGCCCAGAAGATGTCTGCTTGCCTGCCTTCATGTCACACTGATATCAGAGGCTCACTGCAGAATCCCCTTCTGTGTGCACTGCTTTCCTCTGGAGACAATACAGTCTAAGCCAAGAGCTTTAGGGACACACACACACACACAGCCTGATATGAACTAAGTAACCTTGACCCAGTCACTTAACCTCTCTGAAGTTCAATTTCCTCTCTAGTAACATGGAATTAATAACAGCGCCCACATCAAGGGTGGTGATGGAGACCCACAGAGCCTTCAGTCCTGACACTGAATGTGGCCTCAACTTTTTTTTTTTTTTTGACTGGATATGATCACTATTAAGAGGATTCCGGTGTAAAAACAAACAAACAAACACAAAAAACATGCTGCAGCTCAGATAAATATAAGTGCCCATGTGCAAATAAGCAGAAGAGAGAAGGAAGGAGAAAACTCTTCTTCCTACTTCTAGATATGAATTTGATTGCTTAAAGAACTGTTCCCAAGTGAATGAGTTTGATATTGCCTGTCTTTGCTTGTTTTGCCACATCAACAGTGAAGAAGATCAATTTGACTTCAAGAGCAAGTCATAAAAGATGAAAGATTTTTACACTTTCTAATATTTATACTTTTAATGTTTTCATACATAAAACAGAAAATTTAATGTATGCTCAGAATGTACCCATTAACGGATTTACAAATAAAATAAACTTCCACAGGTTACAGGAACTCTCTTTTCCAGGAGAATGGGCTACCTAAATCTCTCAGTAGGTTGAAACAAGTGAAGTGGAAATTTGTTGACTGGGGTTTGAATTGAAGTGATTTGTAATTAATAAGTTTTTCTCGCTCTTAACACAGAGTCACCTGATAAATCACCTCAGCTCACCCTTTGGGGATCCCTGTTCTGAAATTTGTTTCTGTGTAACCTACCAATCACCTACAACCACCAAGGAACAACAAAATTCAGAATGCGTTAGTCAAGCAAAAATTCAAACTAAAATCTAACTCACTTTGTTTTGTAACAAAGACTCAACAACCAAACCAAAATTTCTAACTTTTATCACAACTATAAGAGTCTTTCAAAAATACACACACACACACACACACACAAACGAACAGCAATAAGTCAAAATCATGGGAAGATTAACAATGAAACCAATTTATGTTTGCACAGGTCTCTGCTTCCCCTCTATAAACTGGCATGTCCAACTATTAGAAGATATTTTTCTCCTGGAGTAAAATATCCTTCCTAATAAGCCTACCTAATTTTTCTGCAGAGAGATCATAATCTAAACATATGCCAGCACCCAAGGTAAAATTGGCTAATATGCACACTAAGGAATAAAAATGGGAAAATTCATTAATGATCTTTTTACAGAGACAAAAAAAATTGCCACATACTAAAACCATAGTGCTATTAACATAGTGTTAACAGAAGTTTTAAACACATATGATTTTTGCCAGTCATACATTTCACACTAGACAGGCAATTCGGTTAACTGCCCTGATATAGACACAAAGATACGTCTATGTAAATATGCAACTCAATGTCTGGCATTTCAAGCAAAAGGGTAACATGTCAGTTTTCCATTTGTTCTTCTACTGGAGACATTAGCTAACTTGTGGCGATCAGGCACAAATACCAACCTTTTCTTATAAACCTGGCATCACCCGATTCTGTCATTCAAAAATGTCTTTCTACGTGATCCTTGAAAACAGCTGTAGAAACACAGCTCCCCTGTATGGACAGAACAAACCACCTAACCCCCACTGAACTGATGCACAGTCAAGATGCAGGGCAAGAGGATAAAAGGAAAGTGACTCAGCATTTGGGAACTGTGACATCACTGGCAAATTTAGTTTGGTTTTCTGTAAGATCTAACAAGAGAATTCTTCATTAGCACTGTCATTTTGAAAATATGGGGAACACTGGCCACATAAGCACAGTTTTCACACAGTATTACATACTGGTGTTCCCTTCCTGAGTAGCTCAGCCAAGATGCATTTTCTCAGCAGTTCACCTCCCAGCTGTGGCTTTGGTTACTGCTGGCAGTGGTGGGGGTGATGGCAGAACAGGTAAAAACATCATCCCCATCAAGCCACTGAACAGCCACCAGGACCTGATGTGCTTTGTATTTTTTTAAAGAGTTGCTCTCCAAATGATAGATAACTCTGAAAGCCAACTAGGTGTTATGAAAAGCACTGTTTCCCGCCATGGCACCACAGTTTGGCCCACTTGCAATGCTGGATATGCCAGTGAGTTGCCTTTTCATTCACTGAGGTGTTCTAAACCTTGAATATACTGCGGTGATTAAACGAAATGTCTTTTTTGGTTTACAAATTGTTTTAAAGCTGATGTTATACAAACAATGTTTGCTTATCCAAGTATCTGCAGGGCAAATTACCTTGCATTCATGCTAGAGCCAAGCTATGTTACACAGACAAGAGGGCTTGATCTCAGTGTCCCCATTCAGGCTCATGCATTTTTCTGCATCTCATCAACTTATCGTAATAAGCCTCCAATCAACATTAGTAATTGCTTCTCTTAAAAATTACAGTGATATTTAGACATGTTTTATCTTTTGTAAACACTTGCTGCTTCAGGTGAATCTGACATACAGCTCAGAGCCTGGAGCCTGCTTCAGATTCTGTCTCCCTCTGTCTCTGCCCCTTCCCCACTCATGCTCTGTCTCTCTCTCTCTCTCTCTCTCTCGCTCTCGCTCTCTGAAAAGTAAACATTCAAAAAATTTTTTTAAAAATATTCTGAAAGAACTATCTATAAACCGATTTTTTTACTGAGAAATTTATTTATTTATTTATTTATTTATTTATTTATTTATTTATTTTAAATAAACTTTTTTTTTTAATGTTTTATTTTTGAGAGAGAGAGAGAGAGAGAGAGAGAGAGAGAGAGAGGGAGTGCAAGTGGAAGAGGAGCAGAGAGAGAGAGAGAGACACAGAATTCGAGGCAGGCTCCAGGCTCCAAGCTCTGAGCTGTCAGCACAGAGCCCAACACAGGGCTCAAACTCACAAACCATGAGATCATGACCTTAGCCAAAGTCAGAATCTTAACCAGCTGAGCCACCCATGCACCCCTAATTCAGAAATTTAATTCACGCAATAGAGAATACTCATTACTTACAGAAAGTCTATGACTAATTCTTTTGCAGAGTTCCCTTTTGCAATGTTAACATCCAGCCCTGATTTATCTGTTTTGTAACTCCCAATCTTCATATATCAAGCATATCCAAAAAGTGCCTAGGACAGCGCATGGCAAACAGTGTTCATTCAATAAATGTTCTGGCTTAACGCAGCTTCAGAAAATCCACAAAATGATCTACTATAAATCAAAGTGCGCCCAGACACATTTTCTAACACTATGTACAAGTTTCTGACCTTGGAATAATTTGGATAGAGTCATTCCGTTTTAGATATTAGATGACTCCATGGAATTTTTGAGTTTTAGAGAAATCTTTGGATTGGATCAACTAGCAGAGAACTAGTCACTTGGGAAATCAATTTCCAGATCTTCTACGTGTAGTTTTTCCTAGAACTAATCTTCCTGCAGCTGAGGCTTCCTGCCAGTTCTCTTTCATACCACTCCTTTCCCCTTGTAAAAACCCAAGGAGCAACAAACAAAAACACAAGACAAAATAGGAGTCCTCAACGCCTTGTTTAATCAAGTCACCATGACCACCTTGGTCTAAATTATTGAGATATATTGCTAGCTTTGCTATTTACATGTAGCAATTATTTATTTTAAAAATTATAATTCTGTCACATAGTTTTCACCATTTTATATCAAGAATAATTCTAAAGATAAGCCAATCCAGGGGTACCTGAGTGGCTCAGTCAGATAAGCAACCGACTCTTGATTTCGGTTCAGGTCATGATCTCACAGTTCATGGGATCGAACCAGGGGTCAGGCTCTGCACTGACAGCACAGAGCCTGCTTGGAATTCTCTCTCTTCCTCTCTCTCTGTTCCTCCCCCACCACTTGTGTTCATTCTCTCTCTCAAAAGAAATAAATAAACTTAAAAAAAAATAAACATAACCCAATCCAGAGGGGGAAAAATTAACACTTAAAGACTTATGGTCACAAGACATTAAAAATAAATGCAGTTTTATTAATATTCATGTTTTTTCAAGACACCATGATAGGGTGATCAATAAGAAATGTTTAACACAGGATAATATTCTCTAGGAGATGGGGAATGAAAATAGAGTTTTTAAGAGGTAAAAACCTTTTTCCCATTTTTTTTAAAGATGATATTAGGTATCAAATTAAATCATTCTCTTCTATATACTTTAAGAAGTGATGTTAGAGTTTCATTTTATTTTTTTTTAAATGTCTATTTATTTGCGGGGGGGGGGGGGTGCAGAGAGAGAGAGAGAAGAGAGAGAGAGAATCCCAAGCAGGCTCTGCAATGTCAGCACAGAGTCCAATGCAGGGCTTAATCATAACCTGAGAGTCACTTAACCAACTGAGCCACCCAGGTACCTCGAGTTTCATTTTAAACTATCAATATTTACAATACACAAGAAATAACATAGTTTTCAACTTACTAAATTAAATGATAACTACAATGGAGGAATCTGAAGGACAGTATCTTAACCGAGTGACCAAAGATAACAGACCAACAATGGGACAACAGGTGTCCTCTGACTCCTAATGTGTCACAGTGATAAGGACACAATACCACTTCTGGCAAATTCCTGCAATAGATGGATTACCTGAATCTAATCATGGGGAAATTCCTGACAAACCCAAACTAAGGGAGATTCTACGAAATAACTAGTCTTGACTCTTCAAAATGTCAAGGTCATGAAAGCAAAGAAAGATGGAGGAACTGTTTTAGATTCTCACAATAGGTGATCCTGGACTCGGTGTAAATGCTATGCATAAAGACAAGCAGTAAAACTTGAATACAAAAC
Source organism: Lynx canadensis (assembly GCF_007474595.2). Taxonomy (NCBI): domain Eukaryota; kingdom Metazoa; phylum Chordata; class Mammalia; order Carnivora; family Felidae; genus Lynx; species Lynx canadensis. Next base: position 122,729,129 of record NC_044304.2, read on the forward strand.
TGTAAGTGAGATCATAGTATTTTATCAATTAAACTTCTTGACTTGGGTAACTGTACTGTGATTATGTTGGAAATTTCATTGTTCTTTGGAAATATCCACTGAAGTATATAAGAATAAGAGAGTACTTAACCTCAAATGGATCAAAGGAAAAACTAGATAGATAGATAGGCAATAAATAGATAGATAATGAATAAAGAAGCAAATCTGGCAAAATGTCAACAATATTAACAGTGAATTTGGTGAAAGGCATCTAAGTGTTCTTTGTACTACTCTTTAAATTCTCCATGAGTCTGTAATTGTTTCAAAATAAAAAGTAAATGAAATAAAATCTACATGTCAAATTAAAATATGGGAGTGCCTGGGGTGCCTGGATGGCTCAGTCACTTAAGTATCCAACTTCGGCCAGGTCATGATCTCGTGGTTTGTGAGTTCAAGCCCCACATCGGGCTCTGTGCTGACAGCTCAGAGCCTGGAGCCCACTTCAGATTCTGTGTCTCCCTCTCCTTCTGCCCCTCCCCAGCTCACACTCTGTCTCTCTTTCTCAAAAATAAATAAACATCAAAAAAATTTTTTTAATATGGGAGTGCCTACATCATTTTCCAGAATCTTACCAGGTACTATTGATCAAAATATTGCAAATGCTGCAAATTCTGGATTGCTTCTTTCTTTCTCTCAATAGGATCTCTCAATATATAACCTTAACATACATATATCATTTCACCCAAACTCAAGCATAAACCAACACCAATAAAAATACCTCCAGAAATCAGTGTATTTCCTCTTGCTCTTCTCAACAAAAGGAGTTAATGAATATGGGCATAAAAGAAAGTGGATATTTGCAAAAACAAATCCTGCCTCAGGTTGCTGAGATGATCCTTAATCCAGAGACAGTTCAAATTTCAAGACTCAGAGACAAAACTTATAGCCAGCAATCCCTGTAAAAATCTAACGTAAATGTCAAAAGAAAATTCTTGATATACTATCTTTCTGTCATGCCTGGAGTTTCATAATTAGAAATCAAATGCTGCCTTCTAAATGTTCAAAAGCTTTCCAACACCTTTTGAACAAAACAGCACAAAATAAAGAGGCACTTTGTTCCTACCGACCTCTTGGGCCTTTTACTGAAAGCAAACCAATTCTAACTAGAGGAGCCTAGATAATATTTCAAAAGTGTCATACTCCTACAATCTCCTTCCCTTGTAAACGCCTAAGTGCAACCATCTTTCAAAGCCAGTGCACCTTAGCTGGTAAGTGCCAACAACCCTCAAGAGGCTACACACAAAAACTGAGTCCTTTGGTGCTATTTGTAATAGTTGAAAACCCAAGATTTCCAGTTTGTGGCAGTTTTGTGGAGACAGAAAATAAATCCTGCGATGGATAGGCTTATGGGCCACATTTTCCACTCAGAGAGAAATGACTCACTTCTGCTTCAACTGTATTCCATACGGGCTACAGAGGGAGTGGGGCTAGGCTGGAAGGGGTCAGAGAAGGATGGAGGAGGCACAAAATTAGAACTAAAATAATGGGGCCTTAAAATCCTCTGGTCAGAGAATAGAGAAAAGGCTTCAGCAGGAGACAAAAGAAAGAAGAGATAACACGGTTAATTTTGATGGGCCCTATAGGAGAAGGTGGCAACAAATGGGAGGCCAGCAAACCAACATGAGGGTTCCAGAACTGCAAAGTGTCGCCCTAGGATTGGTCTTAGCTAAATGATTCAGCACTGACATCAGTGTACCATCTAACACCTCTCCATCTTCACTCCAGTTAAGACCCACACATAAAGTCAGGAGCTGGGTACATACAAGGTCAGCAGGAATAACATGAGAATGAAGACAGGCCACAAGTTGAGCATGAGCTCATCCAAGATCTTCTGAAAAGACAGGTCCACTTGCCCTGTGACCAGCACCCTTAGCCAGGTCAATTCCACCATTAAGTTTGCCCCCTTTAAAGAATATATTGCTTTTGGTGTCTTTGGGTTCTCCTTTTTCCTTCTTATTAAAAGCAACTTCTGTTAACTTCTTACTACAAAAGCAATGCATTAGAAAAATTAGAAAATACGAATAAGAAAAAACAAGCCAGCTGCTCACCATAGAGATAAACATTATTAACCATTTAGGTATATAAGTAAGAATGAAAACTGAGTAATAAGAATAACTGCCTATATTTATTGATCAATTACTACATGCTAGACACCCAAATAAGCACTTTATACATATTACTTAATCTCACTTAATTTTTTTTAAAAACAAGGTAAGAAAAAAGTGTTAAACAAATTTTATCAATATTTAAGACCAAATGCCATGCTGAATCACTAGGTAATATTATTCAGCATATATGTGTTTATTTGTTGTGCATAGATGCATTTATTTAGCAATGAAATAATTTCCATATTAAAATCTGCAGTCTTCCCATTCAGAAACATGAATATTTCCCAAATTATTAAGAGTTTCAGACAGTAAAGAACTAAAGTGTTCTTCATATAGGCTCTGCCCATACCCTGTTGAGTTTATTGTTTAGTTTCGATGCAGTTATAACTGGGATTCTTTTCTCCCAATTATATTATTGTTTGCATATTTATTCAGGATTCCCTGTAATTTTGAGAGTAATCTGTCATATTTGAGAAAAAAACCAAAATATATTTTCTAATAAGGATTAAAAACCATGGGGAAATAGGGATGCCCGGGTGGCTCAGTCAGTTAAGGGTCTGACTTCAGCTCAGGTCATGATCTCACCGCTAGTGGATTCAAGCCCTGCACCAGGCTCTGTACTGACAGCTCAGAGCCTGGAGTCTGCTTCAGATTCTGTGTCTCCCTCTCAAAAACAAACAAACATTAAAAAAAAAAAATTTTAACATACGGAAATGGAAGGGGGTGGTAACTAGAAGTTAATTTGAATTGTTTACCTTGCAAAAGACAGAACTTAAGTGCTGATAGGGTAATCAATGAGCACCTATTTATTGACTTGTTCTGGTGGTGAATTACACAGTAGGGGGTTATAAAATAATTCTATAACCACTGACCTTGACATAAGAGTTAACAAAATGGGTGGAAGATTGAAAGTTCATGTATGAAAATCTGTTAGCACCTATACAGATAGTAAATACTAAATTGTGTATCATGACTTCACCTGTGCTAGGTGTTAAGAAAGTGTCTAGAAAGCTGAGATGGTAAAAGAAATCCCACCAAAATAAAAAAGCTTATATTATCATTGAGTCAGTGGGCAGTTGGCAAATAAAAAGTCAGTATAAATATAGAGAATAACATCTTTATGGTGAGCTCCAAATAGCCACTAAATTCTTTCACTGTAGCTCCTCAAACAGTGAAATCAATAATAATCCTGCTGAAAAATCTTGGGGATAAGGAAGAAGGGGACAACAAATCCATGAAATTGCTTCTCATTGTTGAATCATGTTGCTAAAATGTGGGTTAGTCAAAAAGCATAGGGCTGCCTTCTTCCTTGAGTCTTAATTTATTCAATTGTTTTAGACACAAATCTCTTTTCTTTGGCTAAGAATTTATTGTAGTTTCACCCTTCCTAAGAAATGAAAATTGCATTGTTGAATAAACAACTTGTAAAGCTATCTATTTTCACTGACATTTATTAAGTACTTTGCTCCCTGCATTGGATTTCTATTTAGTCACTTCTATTTAGTCACATCACTAGATCTCAACCGATGTCTTGATTAGAATCCTTGAAGGAAGAAGGGAGAAAGACTGTTTAAAGCACTCTACCTCCACTGGGAAAATAGGCATCCTAGACACATGGTGCTGCAGACCACACTTTCTTTTTGCCCATTTTTATCTAGAAAGAAGATGCCTAAGGGGTGGGGGGATGGGAAGGGAATGAGTCAGTATTCAGCATTTCCTATATGCCTGGGACTGTGCTCACAACGTTACAGGGTCCCCCTCCTCAAAATGACCTTTGCAGGTAGGTATATCATCTCTATTTTACAACTTGAAAACTGAGGCTTAGTGTAGTTACAGCATAACTGGGGTTTATACACACAGGCTTGGATACTTAAGGGAAGGGTTCAAATACCAGCTCCACTGCTTACCAGCTGTATGACCTTTTTTTTTTTTTTTAATTCTTATTTATTTTTTAATTTACATCCAAGCTAGTTAGCATTTAGTGCAACAATGATTTCAGGAGTAGATTCCTTAATGCCCCTTACCCATTTAGCCCATCCCCCGCCCATACCCCCTCCAGTAACCCTCTGTTTGTTCTCCATATTTAGAAGTCTCTGATGTTTTGTCCCCCTCCCTGTTTTTTATTATTTTTGCTTCCCTTCCCTTATGTTCATCTGTTTTGTATCCTAAAGTCCTCATATGGGTGAAGTCATATATTTGTCTCTGACTGACTAATTTCACTTAATATAATACCCTCCAGTTCCCTCCATGTAGATGCAAATGGCAAGATTTCATTCTTTTTGACTGCCAACTAATACTCCATTGTATATATATACCACATCTTCTTTATCCATTCATCCATTGATGGACATTTGGGCTCTTTCCATACTTCGCCTATTGTCGATAGTGCTGCTATAAACATTGGGGTGTATGTGTCCCTTCGAAACAGCACACCTGTGTCCCTTGGATAAATACCCAGTAGTGCAATTGCTGGGCTGCAGGGTAGTTCTATTTTTAATTTCTTGAGGAACCTCCATACTGTTTTCCAGAGCAGCTGCACTAGTTTGCATTCCCACCAGCAACGAGCTGTATGATCTTGAGTGAGCTATTTGATCACTCTGAGACTCAGTTTCCTCATCAATAAATGGGGAGAAAACTCTTTTTTTGCAAGCACAGAGCTGGTGTTTGAACCCCACTTTGCATTCCCAAGCCTGTGTATATGTGCCTCAGTTATAACTATTCTAAACCTCAAAGTCCCTGTGAGAATTATGTATAGAGAGAACTATGAGGATTAGGTTTTTAGAGCACTTAACACAGTGCTTGTCATATAGCAAGAACCCAATAGGTGGAAGCTATTATTAGTAATAAATAGCAGCCATGATTATTAAGATTGGTTCTGAAGACTAATTCTTCTGTTTATTTCCCCATTAATTCTGGACTATGCTCCTGCCTTCTCTGCCCTGCTTTATGACCCAAGACTGCCTCCCAAAGATGCATTACCAGAGTTCCCTCACTGGTAGGCTTCTGGTTGGATAAGACCAATGAGAGCACTAACAAGAAGTCAGAGGTCAGAAGGAGAGAAGTTCAGGTATTTCCACTCTCTTCTTCCTCGGAGTTACATTTTCTGGTAATGATGGTGTCCCTCCACGACTCCAGCTCCTGTTAGGAGATCCTTCTTCCATAGTTCCTGTTCTTACTGGCTTCCTGCAATGCTGATTCCTCCCCTTGTGCCTTCAGAACTAAAGGGAATAAGAACTTCCCACTGTTACTAGTCTCTGGGTACCCAAACACCCATAGGCGATCCCCTTACTCCTGGGCCCATATTAGTAAGTAGTTCCTCCATTAAAATCTTTTGAACCATCTGAGTTGGAGTCTGCTCCCTGCCAAACCCTAACTGATATCCAAACTCAGAAACCATATATTAGTAAATGAGGGAGCAGCCACCACTATGATCCATTGCCAGTGCTTTACACAGCACTCACTTGCCAATGGTGATTTAAACTAAAGCAGAAGTTTACCACCAAATATTATTAAGTAGCCATTCTTAGAAGGAAGAGGAGCATTGTTAATGTATATCTGGCAATTACCAAAAAATACATTTGGTGCTTATTTTGACAGTAATTAAAAATGTTCTCTATCTCATCAAAAGTTCCACCCTAATTACACAGGTTGGTCCAAACCCAATCCTGAACATAATACCAACTACAATTCAACTTGCTTCTGAGAAACGTCAGTCTAGCTTTATTCTGAGAAAAAGAAGACCAACACTCTTCACAGAAACTTAGAGAAATATGCCCAAACTGTTGCCAGCACAGTTTTTCTCAGTCCTTCTGAAAATGTTTATCACAAACCTCAAACTCTGGAAACCACCATTATCAAAATACCACCAGAGCCATTTTACAAACCATCATTTCAACCATGTTCATTTAGGACTCGACAGAAGCCACTTTAGCAGGTCTCATTTTTTCCCTAGCAATTCCAAGTGTAATTGCTAATCAATCCACGGGGCATGAATAAGCATGTAATTACTCAGTTAAAGAGTAATTATATGGGCATTTATTTGTACCCTCCAAGCTCAAGGGATATTGGATGCAATACCCAAAAGAGGCGTACTGTATGTTTTCAAAGATTCAAATTTGTGTTTGCTTCAGTGTTTCCTTTTTGCTGTTTCTGCGGATCTTTTTATAGCTTTTGTTTTGGTGCACAATTTGCTGTGTGAAGCTTCGGCGCTTTAGATGAAATGTTTAAAGTAATGCGCCACAGTGTTTCACATGACTGTAATCAGTTTTGATGATTTGAAGCAATTTTATAAGTGACCCCACATTATTAGTGAATCATTGCGAATTTCCCATTTTGGAATGGAGCAATAAAACAGTAGTCGTGACAATTGCTGGTTATCAACAAGCTCCAAACTGGCAAGGCAAGCACAGAGTATAAGCTCTGAGAACCTGGCGACTCGCCACTTTCAATAATTATATTCTGCCAATCTCAACTCCCAGCTGCAATGTCAGCTGGATACAGAATTTTTACCCATTTCCTGTCCTGTACACTGCACCACACCGCCACACTACTGCTGGGTCTTGCCCCAGATGCTAGGCCATTTCACTGAGGATTAAGTGACAGCTTATGAAAGTTCTTCCTATTAGAGAGAAGTGCCATAAGAATATTTTGGAGTCCAGTGAATCCAGGAAAAAAGAGGCAGCCTCAGGTATGCTTCCTTGGCATCTGTTCCACTTTGCATGACACTGTATACATCCAGGCCTAGTTATCCCTCTTGTCACAAGGCTCTATATTTATACTTCGCTTCCCTGTTGCCAACCCCTACTTAGCTCTTAGGTTATTGCCTAGGACATGGGCAAAAAATAAATACTTGATAAATGGGTGAGTAAATGAATGGATGAATGAATGAATTAGTCCACCTGGATGCCCCAAAATAGTTCATTTTGCCATCTAATTAGTAACCACACCAAATGTCATGAGCATCCTGCGCCCATCAGACCCTACCTGATTTTGCATACACTTGGAGAAACCAGCCTATGGCTACACTTGGTATCCCTGTTGCCTCAACCACAGCAACAAGCTTGGGTCCTGCTTTGCTCTTACCCAGCTGCAACATCAGTTTTCTATTGACTTATTCAAAAAGGCACACCATGAGACTCCACCCTGTCTTCACGGAGCTCCCCTTCCTGCCTACCTTTGCATTATCCATGTCTGACCCATTGCAATCAGCCACCACAGAGGAACCGTACCTGGCATATAGAGTCATTGCTCAATAAATGTCCACTATTGTCAGTAGGAGCAATTTAACAAATGCTATATCTTTATCTGAGTGCTGTATTAGTGATTTAAAATGCATTTGTCAACTTTTTCCACAGAAGTCATTTACATTTTAGAAAGAACAGCAGATAAAGTTAAGCAATAGTACCAAGCCAAAACACAAGGAGAAAAACTGAAAATTTAGCATAGAGATGTTAATAAAATCAAGGAATTGTTTCCATTTGGAATAAAAGTATAGGGAATGGAGTTCATTCAGCCCCTACCTTTCCAAAGCTAAGAGATATTCAGGCCCACAGAGGTCACTGACCTTTTTGTTCACTAGAAAAAGGTACAGAGCTAATCAACCATACAATGAGCTTCTGGCTCCCTAGACTGGAAAAGGGGTAGGGAAGAAAGAACAGAGGACGAGCAAGACCAAAGTGAAGTTAGGTTGAATCATTTCATGGCAAAAGGAAGAATTAGAAAGTAACAAAACTTTTAAAACCAATATTCCCTCCTACCAGTTCTTTCTGCACAGCACCTGTTCACTGATGAGCACAATGGTGTCTACTTAGTAGATTCAAATTTGTCAAGGTGTGCCTCCTTGCCCCCTGCCCCCATCATGGGATTGTGTCCCTTCAAAATTCATATGTTGAAATCTAAACCTCCAGTACCTCAGAATGTGACTGTCTGGGGGAGATAAGCTCTTTAAAGAGGTGATTAAGTTAAAACAAGGCAGTAAACATGGGCCCTAATCCAAACTTACTTGTGTCCTTATAAGGAGATTAGAACATACAGAGAAACACCAGGGCCATGAGCACAGAGGGAAGACAAGGAAAAGAAACAACAAGAGGGTAGCCATCCACAAGCCAAGGAGAGAGGCCTCAGGAAACCAGCACTGCTGGCATCTTGATCTTGAACTTCTAGACTCCATATCTGTGAGAAAATAACTTTCTGTATATGAGCCACCCAGTCTGTGTGGTATTTTTTTATGGCAGCCTGAGCAGACTAACATACCCTCAGATCTTCCAATTCAAAAAGCTCCTATACTACAGAACTATGGAAATGAAGAAGGGGGCACTCCAAATGAACCCACTGGGCCAGAACCAGATTACAGTCAAAATCCTAGTTCAGTCCCCAGCCCTGCTGCCTGCTTCTGTAGGCTGTGTGATTAAACAAAAGTCCCTTCCCCTTTCTGGGTCTTGAGTCATCCTCTATGATGGGGTGGAGGAGAGACATGGTACACAGCTCCAGGTTTTGCTACTTCACAAACCTGTTTTGGGGACCAAATGAAATGACAGTATCAGGAAAGTGCTATAAACATGTAAGGTATTTGAATAATTCTTATTCTTAGTGTCATGTGCAAAAGAAGACCAATTCAATCCTAAGTCTATACAAAGCAACTGCCTGCTACAATAGAATCCAGAATCTCCTAACATAATATCCACATGTCCAGGATACAATTTTAAAAACCACAGACCATACCAAGAATCAGGAAAATCACAACTTGAATGAGAAAAGACAACCAATCCAGGACAACAGTGAGATGAATCTGATGTTTGAATTCTAATAAGGATTTTAAAGCAGTCATCATAGAAATGCTTCAGTTTCTAATTTAATAAAGAGATTACAAATGCTTTTGAAACAAGTAAAAAAATAGAAAATCTGACACACACAAAAATAAAAGATATTAAAGAACCCAGTGGAAATTACAGAACTTAAAATGAAATAACTGAAGTTTTTTTTTTAATTTTTTTTAACGTTTATTTATTTTTGAGACAGAGAGAGACAGAGCATGAACAGGGAGGGGCAGAGAGAGAGGGAGACACAGAATCTGAAACAGGCTCCAGGCTCTGAGCTGTCAGCACAGAGCCCAATGCGAGGCTCAAACTCACGGACCGCGAGATCATGACCTGAGCCAAAGTTGGACGCTTAACCGACCGAGCCACGCAGGCGCCCCTGAAATAACTAAAGTTTAAAAACTCACTGGATGTGCTCAATAGCATAATTAATAAGACAGAGAAAAAATAGGTGACCTTGAAGACAGAACAATAGAAAGAGACATTGGTGAGACAACAGCAAAACATCTAATAGTCATATCATTAGAGTTCCAGAAGAAGAAGAGATAGGGCCTGAAAGCATATTCAAACAAATAATTACTGAACACTCCCCAAATCTGATGAAAGACGAACCTACAGATTCAAGAAACCAAGAGAATACCAAACAGGAAAAATTCAAAGAAGTCCACACTAAGACACAGCATAATTAAACTTCTGAAAACTAATGACAAAAAGACATAATAGGATTAACATCTAGAAAATCAAAGTTTGTTGACAGTATACACCAAGAAGTCTTTGCATACTGAAAATGCAAATAAATTTCTGCCAAAGGGGTATATAGATATAGATAGATATTGATATAAATGTAATACAACGTAGCATTTACAATGTATCATGTACTCATGAGCCCTTTGACAAATACTAACTCATTCAGTTATCAGAACAATCCTATTAGGCAAGTATTATTATCCTCATCAACTTGCCCAGGGTCACAAAGCTAGGGAATGGCAGAGCTGAGGATTCAAAGTCAGGCAGTTTGAGAGTTTGTATTCTTTATCAATGTGCACAGAATTAGTAGTATAATCAATAACCAAAAAGTACAAGGTCTTTAAAAACTAGACAATGAGACAAGAAATAATGCAGAACTTTATTCCAGGTATTTGCTTTAAACATTTTCTTTAAATGTTTAAAATATATATAAATATAATAATTATTATATATTAGGGCTGGACATCATGGCTTACATAGGCCCAAATATTAATAACTTCCATTGTTCAGAACTGAGTCTAACCTGAAGCTGTAGTTGGTGAAAACAGTATTTTTTCAGCCAGAATCATACAGTAAAAGACCTGTTATCTTTTAAATCATACCAGTGTGCTCAATGATTTTTATTAAGACATATACACTCTAAAATATGGAGAGCAGATCTCTTCACAATTCTATTAATTAAAACAGAAAACACATACACAAAGAAATTAGACAGCTAAACAAATACAGGCACACCAAGCAATGAAAATCTTTTGCAAATTTGAAAATAGTATAGGTCTCAGGATAAAACTGTCCTTTATAGGAGTTCCAGGCTAACATTATCTTTTTGTTCTAATATGTAACCATTTTTAGAAATGTGGTTTCCTGTAAACCAAAAGGAAACTAAAGTGTTTTTGTTACACTTAGCTACACTAATGCTCTCTGTAGGCAACAGCACTGTTTATAAGTGACATTTACCTTGGAACTGGAGGGGGCCATTAGGATATACTGGAACATACTAAGTGTTCAATAAATGTAAGCTTGATGGATAAAAGGGAGAAAGAAAGGGAAGGAGAGAGATCCAGACTCTGGGCTTATCCCCCTCAAATTCCCACCTTGCTCCTGGAATTCTTGAATTAAATGCCAAACTAATGCCTTCATAAATCTGCAGTGTGAGAACTGACTGTATATGGGCATGAAAGGGGGTGATTTCTAAAACTGTTGTGGTGATGGTAAGCACAGCTCTATAAATTAACTAAAAATGACCAAATTGTATACTTAGATGAATTTTATGATATGTAAATTACACCTCAATAAATCTGTTCCACAAAAAATCTTCTCACTGCCCTTGGAATAAAGCCCAATTTCCTGAAAGCATTCCTTGATAAGGCTCCTGCTTATCTCACCTCTTATCTTTTTCACCCCAAGTTCCCTAGCCCTGTGACCCACAACCTCACTTCTGTCTACTGCACAACCTGCAGTTTCCAGCAAATCCGAGGTGGTTTTACAACCCCATGTATCTGCTCACTTCGCTCATTTGCCTTCTGCCTTCTGCCTTCCAGTCTTCTTCACTGCAGCTGCCTGAAAAACACCAAATGGTGTCAAAGACACAACTCAACCAAATTCCTATTCTAGGAAGCTTTCTTGACCCTTTTGGTAGAACTGGCCATTTCTTCTTGTGTAACCCCAAGACACCCAGTAGTTCAATGTCTATAAATATTTTTTTTTTCCTTTCAGGTGACAAAGACATCTGCAATTCTATCAAAATGTTGGTTAGCACCAATCCTTTCCTTCTCAGACCTATAAAGATAATGGGCAGATACATTGAGGCTAACAAGACAGTGATCCACTGTGAAAAGGAGCCAAAAGAATAAAGATTGCTGTACACAAGCCAAAGAACTATGTTAGCAGCAATGAAAAGAATGTATTCTCACACACACACACACACACACACACACACACACACACTCACTCACTCACATATAAAACAGCCATATATAAAAGGAAAGAACATAGGCTTTGGAGCCAAAGACCTAAGTTCAACCAAAAAAGCATCACAACTGAGACTGATGAACATTCAGTCTCATGTCCCATAGCATCTCATCTGCTTTTAAAACATGTCTGTAGAGATTATTCCAATAAATGATGTTTGTTTCAGGCCACGAGATATCAAGAAAATGCTAACTTCTGCTTAGAACATTGCATAAGAAGGCAGGGAAGTATCTATGGACTACAGTCAAGTTTCCTACAAAGGAATATTAACATTTTAGCACACAAAGGATTAGCATAAAACCTGGGAAATTAAGTAATACATAACTGCATCCTCCCTCAATGGAAGAATTATTATGGGGATCTGTGTTTGCAATCCAGAGTAGGAAGAGAAACTTAACCATTCAACAACCATTCAAGCATTTGCTGAACAAATGATGTATGAAATAATGAAAGAAGCAGTCTAGAAGATGGTACCCTGTGCTCTGTGGATGGAATGTATGCTACAAAGGAGCACATGTGAAATGCTATTGGGCCTTTAATTTCAGAAAGTTAACAAAAGATTCAAGGTCAGTGATAATTAAGTTCATAAGTGTAGGAAATGTTCTAAGTAAACATCTCTTAGCAGATACAGAATTTCCATTAAGTATTCAATATTAGTTAAGTCATCTTAACCAGTACTTTTTCCCTGTAGCCTTAACCAGACTATCAGCAAGCATGGAAATACATCTGCGAAATGCATGTTAAATCTGTGTACTTCACTGCCACCAATCTGGCCCATGCCACTGCAGTCCTAAATATGGACAATTCTGGTAGCCTCCTAACTGGCCTCACTTCAGCAGTCAGAGTAAATCTTTGAGAACATCTATCAAGTTAAATTATTAAACCTCTTTGGGGGAAGGGACCAATTAGCTGATTATCCTAACTGTAAATTTATAAGATCTACGTCAAATGTTTGAAAAGAAATGGGTCCAGAATGGGCCCAAAAGACCCAGAAAGCCACCCAGGATATCTGAGTATGGAACTGAATGGTGATTGGCACCTACCCTAGAAAAAAAAGTGAAGGCTGCAATGTTCCTTAAGATCCCCGCTGTGTTCCTGGGTGGCTCAGTTGGTTAAGCAGCCGACTTCACCTCAGGTCATGCATGACCTCATGGTTTGTGAGTTCAAGCCCTGCATCAGGCTCTGTGCTGACAGCTCAGAGCTTGGAGCCTGCTTCCCATTCTGTGTCTCCCCCTCTCTCTGCCCCTCCCCTGCTTGTGCTCTGTCTCTCTCTCAAAAATAAAAAATAAATAAACATTAAAAAATAAAAAAAAAAAACAAAAGATCCCCGCTGTGTTGCACCAGTGGCCAACAGGCAAGTCCAGCAGCAAGACAGCAGAGAAGATAGGAAGTAATAATAACAATAAAAAGAATAATCTGGTGCAAATGGACCCCAAGTGCAGTAGTCATCTCCGTGTAACAATCACCTTCTATTGCAATTTACTGATGGGGCTTTGTTTCAATACAGCATATACAGGGGTAATCTACAGAGTGTACTATTTAAAGCTATGTATTTTGAAGCAGCACATATCACCCTCATAGGCACTGCTAGGGGAGCCAAATCAGACTGCTCAAAAGTGAAATTACCTATAAAAAAAAAAAAAGAAAAAAAAAGAAAAAAAAAAGAAAGAAAAGAAAAGAAAAAAGAAAAGAAAAGAATAGAAAAAAGAAAAGGAAAAAAGGAAACAGGGAACTGCGTTTCCTTAGCAAATTTTAAAGGCATTTAAAATTAATCCGAATTAAAACATCCTCTGAAGAGATAGCAACTTGTGGCTTTGTTAAAAGGAAAAGATAAAGAATATGATGCTTCCTGTTTGAAAATATAAACTGGGTCTCTGTTTCCTATTCTTTCTTTCTCCATCAACTATGTAAAAACCACATCTGACCCCAGCTACTCTCTTATCATATGTCACTGTTCCCATTTTAACACTTAGCCCGAACTGATTTTACTTTGTTTATTTGATGTGTGTGTTGATTTTGTGTCTGTACACTAAAATATGAGCTCCCTAAGAGATGCTTAAGAGAAAGGATCTTGTCTGTCTTATTAACCACTGGGGCCCAATGCGTTGCAGACAATAGTTACTCACTAGCTACAAAATAAATTAATGAATAAACCCTGCATAACCCATTTAACATAAGCTTAGAATAATAATAGTGATAAAGACTCAATACTGATTAATAACAACAAGTATCCAAATTGCCTGCTTATTATGAGCCAGTCCCCCGGTTAAATCTTTTCTGGCATCTTCTTCCTTAATTCTCCCTAGAGCTCAAGGAGGTACAAATATCATTATCCCCACTTTAGAGATAAAGACACTGAGATGTAGAGAACTTACGTAAACTGCCTGAGACTATAGAGCCAGTATTTGCTGAACCAGGGCTCAAACCCAGGCTAACCCTAAAGTGAACACTCTACCTTTGCAGAACCTGCCTCAGGGATGCGCGACTCCACCTCTCTTCCTGGCTGGCTTCCTCACTGCCGCAAGGCTCAGGTGTGTGAGGGCTCTATTCTGCCTCTGCTGAAAAAGGTATCTGGACAGATTTTCAACATGGATTTCAGCAGTCTCCCTGCAGGGACACCTCAGTGAAAAAAATAGTCTTCCTAAGTCAAATCTCCTACATATGGAAGCTGGGCAGAGAGGTAGTCAATTCTGTCATCTGAGCCTCAAGAATTTATAATGTTAAGTGATGGATACTTAGAGAATGTACATTTCAGAAGACTCAAATTGAGTACAGATGTTTAGAAGATTAGTGTCAAATTAGAAAGCATTAAGCAGACATTAAGGCAGACCAAACTGGTCTTTTTCAGAAGGTGGGTCAGGATGGAAGAAATGTGTGTTTACTAAGTAGGCCAGGTTACTCAGAGGTGGTCCTCTAACTCTGAAATCATTCAAGAAGCCCAGCTTTGCCAGAGAACAAGACAAAGTAGGAGGCCTGGACTCTGGGGCTGAAGCACTGAGCTAAAAGCTTTCAGATGAGGTAGAAAGGGAATGGATTCTCCTGCCAAGACTTTTCAGCAGCTTATAGATGCAGCACTGGAATGCAGGACAACAGAGTGTTTTCTTTCCTTTGTTTCTATTGTGGTTAAATTATGTATTACATTACGTTGTTAATATGTATATATTATATGTAAACATGAGATTTATGCTTTTAACAAACTTTCAAGTGTGCAATATATTATCATTAACCATAACCACAATGTTGCATGGCCCGTCTCTAGAATTTTTTATCTTGCATGGCTGAAATTGGAAACCTTGTACATTGTTGGTGGAAATGTAGAAAGGTGTAGCCACTTGGGAAAACAGGACGCCGGTTCCTCAAAAACTTAAAATTAGACTACCATGTATTCTAGCAATCCCACTTATAGGTATATATCAAAAAGAACTGAAATCTAGATCTTGAAGGATACAAGCACTCCCATGTTGAAGGCATCACTACTCACAATACCCAAGATGTAGAAGCAACCCAAGTGTCCATCAATAGATAAAGAAAATATGGTATGCAAATAGCCATAGTGATCTTGAGAAAGATGAATAAAGCTGGACATATCACAATCCCAGATTTCAAGATATACTACAAAGCTGTAGTAATCCAAATAGTACAGTATTGGCACACAAACAGACATAGATAAATGGAACAGAATACAGAGCCCAAAAATAAACCCATGCATATATGGTTAATTAATCTACCACAAAGGAGGCAAAAATATACAATGTAGAAAAGACAGTCTCTTCAACAAAAGGTGTTGGGAAAACTGCACAGCTACATACAACAGAATGAAACTAGACCACTTTCTTACACCACACATAAAAATAAACTCAAAATAGTCTAAAGACTTAAATGTGAGACCTGAAACCATAAAACTCCTAGACAAAAACATAGACAGTAATTTCGTTGACACTGGCCATAGCAACATTTTTCTAGACATGTCTCCTTAAGCAAGAAAAACAAAAGCAAAACTAAGCTACTGGGAAGACACCAAATGAAAAAGTTTTTGCACGGTGAAGGACAACATCAACAAAACAAAAAGGCAATCTACTGACTGGGAGAAGATATTTGCAAATGGCATATCCAATAAGGGGTTAATATCTAAAATATATAAAGAACTTATACAACTCAAAACCAAAAAAAAAAAAAAAAAAAAAAACAAATAATCCAACTTAAAAATGGACAGAATACCTGAATAAACATTTTTCTAAAGAAGACATACAGGGCACCTGGGTGACTCAGCAGGTTAAGTGTCCGACTTCGGCTCAGGTCATGATCTCACCATTTGTGGGTTTGAGCCCCACGTCAGGCTCTATGCTGACAGCTCAGAGCCTGGAGCCTGCTTTGGATTCTGTGTCCCTCTCTCTCTCTGCCCCTCCCCCACTTGTGTTCTCTCTCTTTCTCAAAAAAAAAAAAAAAAAAAAAAAGAAATCAAAAACAAAACAAACAAAAAACATTAAAACTATTGTTTAAAAAAACAAAAGAAGACATACAGATGGCCCACAGATACATGAAAAGATGCTCAACATCACCCATCATCAGAGAAATGTAAATCAAAACCACAATGAGATATCACTTCATACCTATCAGAATACCTAAATTAAAAAACACAAGAAACAACAAGTGTTAGCAAGGATGTGGAGAAAAAAAGGATCCTTGTGTATGGTTGGTGGGAATGCAAATTGGTGCAGCCACAGTAAAAGAGAGTATGGAGATTCCTCAAAAAATTAAAAATAAAATTTTATGATCCTGTAGCTCCATTATTGAGAATTTACCCAAAGAAAATGAAAACACTAATTAAAAAGATATGTATGCTTCTGTTTATTACAGCATTATTTACAACAGCCATGATATGGTGGTGACTCAAGTATCCATCCATAAAGGAATTGATAAAGTGTGTGTGTGTATTCCAGCGTATAATGGAATAATACTCAGCCATAATAAAGAATGAGATCTTGGGGCACCTGGGTGGCGCAGTCGGTTAAGCGTCCGACTTCAGCCAGGTCACGATCTCGAGGTCTGTGAGTTCGAGCCCCGCGTCAGGCTCTGGGCTGATGGCTCAGAGCCTGGAGCCTGTTTCCGATTCTGTGTCTCCCTCTCTCTCTGCTCCTCCCCCGTTCATGCTCTGTCTCTCTCTGTCCCAAAAATAAATAAACGTTGAAAAAAAAAAAAAAATTTAAAAAAAAAAAAAAAAAAAAAAGAATGAGATCTTGCCATTTGTAATAACATGGATGGATCTACAGGGTATAATGATAAGTGAAATAAGTAAGTCAGAGAAAGATAAATACCACTTTTTCACTCATATGTGGAATTTAAGAAGCAAAACAAATGAACAAGGAAGAAAAAGAGACAAATAAATAAGCAAAAGACCACTCAAACACAGAGAACAAACTGGTGGTTGCCAGAGGGAAGGTGAGTAAAAGAGGGACAGAATAAAGGGGATTAAGAGTACACTTATCTTGAGGAACACTGAGTTCCATTTATAGAACTGTTAAGTAATTATATTGTACACCTGAAACTAATATAACACTGCATGTTAATTATACTTCAATTTAAAAAAATGTAGTATGTACATAAAATGGAATATTGTTCTGCCTTAAAAAAGGAAGAAAATCTGGAATGTTTTCTTAACCAACAATCTGATGCTGGGGATACTGAGACTGAGTCTTAAAACTCCATTTTTTCAACAGAAAGCACTGGGAGAAATGAATGAGATCCTACTCCTGAAGGGACACGCTAATATCATCCATCTATGGGTTTCTAGAGGAGGCAATGTCTCTGAGGTTCCTTAAACAAAACTGTTCCTTTATTTTCATTTAGTGGTTCCACTGCATTCAGAAAGATTAGGCATATTTCCATATTGTGAAATCTCATTCCCCAAATTGCTTTTGGAGTATATGTGCTGGTCTCTAAATGATGCTACACACCCAGTCATATGTGCTTATATGATTGGGTGGGAATAATGAATCTTCAGCTAAAGATATTTAATATTGTAGAGGAGAATATGCTGATCATTCGCCTTCATGACTTGAGGAGTCATGGCAGATATCGTTAATAAATCACAGCCTTAGAATCCTTAATCCATCAATCACAATAGTACTCAAGAAATGATGGGCCTTCCCTATCATGAGTAATTTATGGAAATAAAGTAGAAGAGGCAGCATAGATGGGCACTTAAGAGCACCACTCTGAAGTTCAAAAAAGTTTCATATCTTGGCTTCTTTCACTTACTGTGCGCAGGTTTCCACCACTAAAATGGAATAAAAATAGTCCCTAACTCATTATATGAAGGTTGTAGGGATTAAACAATTCAAGTAAGCAGATAGTCATTATTTTTTTTATTTTTTGAAGTGCTAGATACTACTCTAAGTGCTTTTCACATATTAATTTATGTAATCCTCAAATAATCATCTGAGAAAGAAACTATCCTTATCCCCCTCTTGGCAAATAGGCACACAGAGAAGTAAAGTAACTTGCTCAAGGTCACACAGCCAGTAAGTGGCAGAGCCATAATTCAAACCTAGGCAGTCTGGCTCCAGAGTATACACATATACGCCACATGTACTAAGAAGATAATTCCATGCTGATTAGCTTCCCGCTAAGGTTTTGTGACAGTGAGAACAAAATATGTGCTGCTTTGCTTTGAAATCTCCATATGAAAGCTACTAGAAAAAGACAAAGAATTATTTTACCACTCCAAACATCAGCCAAGAAGAAATACGAGCAACAGAACTGACTACACCCAAGTACCATATAATTATTTTGCCACAGGTCAGCAACTATAGCAGATGTTGGTCTCCATCTTCCTGACAGGTGACAGGTAGTACCAACCCTCTTTAAATAATAAGACCTCAAAGTACTCATCCAGATGGTAGTGGAGAAATAACATATAAATCACCATGGGGATATGGAGACCTAAGTAAATGTTCCAGGAAAGAGCTCCTTTAACAAAAAGTAGCCTTTTTCACGCGTGCTCAGATTTCACGAAGGAAGTAGCCCATAGTTGTCAGCTCTCCTCTGCTCTGCAGATGATGAGCTTTCCAGCCAGCCAGATGCTGGCTTCTAGAAATGCAATCTAGCATCCTCCTGGTACCCCAGCACAAAGCTAGGCAGATCTACTTCATCACAAAGTTTCAGGTGAGTCACAGACAAAAAGTGAGTCCTTAATTATCAGGGATTAAGATTTCAGGAAGTAATTATTTTTTAGAAATAATATTTGATTTTTAGAAGTATGGAAATTAAAGCTTTATCCTGTGCAGAATGATTTAAATTCTGGCTTAATTTCCACCTACTAATATAATTATGATGATTAGTCTTGATAAAAGTACTTTGAATTTGCCTAACACCTCCTAGGTGATGAATTCCAAGCCTTCGGCAAGTCCTGGGTAACAAGATTATTAGTTTTTTCTGTATTTCATAAGACCTTTGGATTGCTACTCTATGAAATGAGCCATGAGCAGGTTTTCACCTTACTGGCCAAAAAATATTTATACCTATGACCAGCTTGTTTCCTGACTATATGAGTTTCTTATTGCTGCTATAACAAATTACCACAAACTTAGTGGCCTGAAATAACACAAATTGCTTATCTTGCAATTCTGGAGTTCAGAAGTCTAACACAGGTTTCACTGACCTAAACTCAAGACATCAGCAGGGTTATACTCCTTCTGGTGGCTCTAGTGGAGAATCCATTTCCTCATCTCTTCCATCTTCCAGAGACTGCCTGCATTCCATGACCTATGGCCCCTTCCTCCATTCTAAAGCCAGCCAGCCATGTGGCATCTTCAAATCTCGCTTGCTCTCTGACACTGTCTCCCTCTTATGAGTACACTTGTGACTACATTTAGCCCACCGGATAATCCAAGATAATCGTCCCATCCCTAGATCCTTAACTTAACCACGTTGGGCAATACATTCACAGATCTCAGGATTAGGATGTGGACAATTGGGAGAAGGGCATTATTCTACCTACCATACTGATCCTTAATACTGTCATAAAGTCTTTTCTTCTACTCTTTGAGGCCATTAAATGTCAAAAGTAACCGAGTTTTAAGTCATTTTTGCAGCTATGCACCACCTTGTACATATCTAATATTTCAATGTTATAATAAGTTATGTCAAACTATAGCCAAGAATGATGCCATTATAATATCATCTATATAAACAGGGGGACAAAAATTATAGCAAAAAATGTTAAGTCTTAAGTTCTGCTTTTCTGCATTTATATGCCTATGGATTTATGGATAATTGAGATTTGATAGATAAGGTTATAAGTAAATTTTAACAATATAATGTCACTTATCTTTAATTGGTCCATTTCATATCCTTTAACTATAAAACTCTTTGCTGACAAAAATTCAAATTAATTTGCTTCATATTCAAATGTTTCAATAATGATGAGTATAAAGCAAGTCTTCTCTCTGGATTTTAATCAGTAATACTTTTACTCAAGAATAAAGATTTTTACAAACTATGATCTACAGTTTACCCCACTACCTCAAGTGATGACATTTTATTGCTGCTTCAGTTTTAAAACTATATCTGCCTACAAGCACTTTTTCTAGATAGTCATGCCTACTTTCTTAGCTTGAGTAGATGACACACACACATTACTATATATAGTTGTATGTGTCAATACACATATATATAAAAAAAAGAGATAACAGAGAAAGTGTTAGCTGCATATATTTTATCTTTTGGTGATGTCAAAGCAATTTAGAAAGTTTTATATCTGAGAATTAAAAATGAAACAGAAAAAAAAGAAAGTTTCAAATCTTACAGATGAAATTCATGTCTTGGAAGATGAGAATAGAACATTTTCTGAGCACATTTCACATTGGAGACTTGTTCTAGGTGCTCTACTCAAACAACCATTCTCAAATACATCATATTTTTTGTCAGTGTCTTAAAAACAGCCTATTGTATTGCCTTACGTAACCCCCTTCTAAGCTGTACAACACAATTCATTCACTGTTTTGCCTAATTTTCCACCTGAAGAACAGAGCAGAATATTATTCTTTCTATTTGAAAATATCCAATCAGATTTATGTGGAAGTCAAGTGTCTCCTCCAAGGAACTAAAGCAGCCCTGGAAATGGCTCTCAACTTGACCCCTGACATGGCAGCCATTCAGGCACGGTGCCCTGGAAAAGTGGCACTTCCAACAGAGGTCACGCCGAGGTTCCTGCTTTTCAGAGGTCTCTCTCTTTGCCAATGGGCGCATCAGTATAAACTCAAAAGAATGAAAAACAGTTCAGTACAACATTCATCTAACTGCTTTGTCCTGGGAGAGGTTAGGGTAAGTTACAAACCAGGATTTTAATGTCAAAACCCTGTGTTCAGTGAGGCATAATAGTCAACTCCCAGTAGCCTATACAAAGGAAGATGAAAGGATAATGATAAATAAAATTCACGGAAAATAGTAATACTTCAGTGGAACCAAGAGCTGTAACAAATTCCTGACTTTGAAGATACTACATATAGATGGCTCCATGTTTTTTGTTTTTTTTTTTTTCCCTCCCATACATACAGGCAGAAATCAATGGGTCCTTCTTAGTTTGGATAATTCTGAACACAAGCCAGAACCAACAGACTTTGAAATGGGCCTGAGAATAACACACATACAAAAATTGCCTAATTGAAGTCAAGAACCAACTCCAGGCTCTGGACAATTGTTGAATCTAGGTGGTAGGTATAAGGGTGTTCATTACACTGATCGTTTAACTTTATGTTTAAAGAAAATTTCAAAATCAATAGTTGGAAACAAAAAAGTGAAATAAAAAAGTAATTCATACGATATTTTTAAAATATTTAGAATTTGACAAATTTGTATAAATTTGGGGCATATTCACACAAATCAGTTTCATATATATACAGCCCTACCCAAAAAACATTTATATAAAATCTACCACCTGAGAAAATGGAAATCCACATTGTTTCATACCTCTTCAGAATGAACAAAATGTGGCTGGTGTAGAGTTCAATTCTTTGGAGAAATTTCCTTTTACAGATCATGTCATATTGACCCATACTAAAATAGCAACTAAATATTCTAAACCCATCCCCCTCTTGGTTTAACTGTCCTTGTCACACTGTCTTTAAGTCACAGTACAAACTGCCCCAGAGCTAAGCAATGACAGAAAAATCTCCCAAGTGCTCCTAGTTACACAGACTCAAAGACTGGGGTACAATGAACATTCTAATGCCTACACACTCTTTGGTGAATTTAAATTTCCCAAAATTATGAATAGTCAAAAAGAGTCTTATGGAAGCTTCTACACAAGAAAAAGGAAATGAGATCCAGGGTGGAGAGTGTCCAAGAGGAGGGAGATAGAAACCAATTTATGGATGACTCCCTAACACACCACAGAAGATAGTACAAAAGCAAATACACTGAAACATGAATTCCATTTACCATCACATTTGACAACCCAAATATTTTGTTGTTACTAGAAAGTGAAACTAACGCTCCTGAAAAAAAAAAAATGAAATGAGAATCAAAAGTGGTCATGATCACAGAACTAATGTCCCACAACATAGTACAAATGCCTCCTAGTTTTTCCACTACACATGAGAGTTAATTTAAACATTAGAAAGCCCTCTGATCTATAATTTCAACACCTTATTTATTTTGTTTGTAAAACCAACTAAGGAAAAAAAAAAGCAACTCTGAGCAGAGGTGCAAAGAACTTCTCTGAATTACTATGCGTGCCAAACTTCCTTCTCCACACATCTCCCTCTTCCTTTTCTTTCTCTCTCATCCCACCTCTCAGAAACACTGCCTTCTCTTGTGGCTGCTTCAACAATCCCCTATTCCGGGATATTTTTTTCCATTTTCATCTTTCTATTTTGCCTGCTCCTTTCTGGCAACCTTCAGACCCCAGTACATGGCCATCCCAGCTGGCTATATAGTTGGTTCTAAAGAAATAATACTGGCAGGAATTCATGACCAAATCATACAGAAAGTTGTTTTAGAAATTAGTGACCAAACTACATAGAATTAGTAATGAAACTACACAGAGAGTTGTAAAGAAAGAATAAGAGGCCTGCTTACTCTTGGCAAACAAATCTTCAACAAGCAGATGTATCTTCAGTGAGTAGTTAACCCAACAAAGCTTAGTTGAAGAAGGCATTCAGTGCATATACAAGGCTTTAAAAACTAAATTACCTGAAACCCTCTATAAAAACATTAATTGGTTGGGGGAGGCGCCTGTGTGGCTCAGTCGGTGGAGCGTCCGACTTCGGCTCAGGTCATGATCTCACGGTTTGTGGGTTCGAGCCCTGTGTCAGGCTCTATGCTGACAGCTCAGAGCCTGGAGCCTGCTTCAGATTCTGTCTCTCCCCCTCTCTCTGCCCCTGCCCCACTTGCTCGCTCTCTCAAAAATAAACATTTTAAAAAATTTTTAAAAACATTAATTGGAGATTATCAACTTGTTAATAACAGTATCTGTCACAGAAAGACCAGCAACTTGGGAATAGACTGATCTGGGCCACCACCCAGCCAGGAAACCTTGGGCAAGATATTAAACCTTTCTGAGCTTTGTTGTTTTGCCTATAGTGAGATAACACCTATCTACCAGGGCAAGAAGAAATGTGCGAGCATACATAAGAAAGTGTACATTCAGTAAAAGAATAACATGCAAGTGAATTATTGAATAGCAGACATTGTGAAGTGATTTGTACATGATGACTCATTAAATCTTTACAATAATGTGATCAGATGAAGTTTTAGCCCCTTCCTCCCTGAAGAGATCAGAGTCATTGTCAATACCATCGGTTCCCAAATTTGACTTCATATTTGAATCACCTGGAAGGTTTTTTGTTTGTTTTAATTTTTTTTTAATGTTTATTTATTTTTGAGAGAGAGAGAGAAACAGACAGAGAATGAGCGGGGAAGGGCAGAGAGAGAGAAAGAGACACAGAATCTGAAGAAGGTTCCAGTCTCTCAACTGTCAGTACAGAGCCTGATGTGGGGCTCAAACCCACAAACCACGAGATCATGACCTGAGCCGAAGTCAGATGCCTAACCAACTGAGTCATCCAGGCACCCCTGAATTACCTGGAAGGTTTTTAAAAATTGTGATGCATGAGATTTTTTTTAAAGTTCATTCATTCATTCATTCATTCATTCATTTTTATGAGAGAGAGAGAGAGAGAGCTCATGCACACACGAGTGGGGGAGGGGCAGAGAATGAGAGGGAGAGAGAGAAAATCCCAAGCAGGCTCCCCACTGTCAGGGCAGAGCCTGATGTGAGGCTTGAACTAACAGATTATGAGATTATGACCTGACCCAAAGTCAGACGTTTCACCTACTGAGCCACCCAGGCACCCCTAAAAATTGTGATACATGAGATTCCTATCTAAGAGTTTTGGGGTATAACCTGAGCGCTGGGATCCCTAAAAGCTCCCTAAGTTTTCCCAGTGTGCAGCCAAGGTTGAGAATCACTGTTCTAGAAACACCTTTCCCCTCCACATCTTCTGCCTTGCTTTTCTTTTTCACATTCTGGGGTTCCTTATCAATGAATGAATTCATCAATCGCTCATTCATACATGCATGCACTATAAATTTGGGGAGAAACAAGATATAGTCACCATTATAGGAAAAAACTCAAAGTCTAGAGTGTAAATATATGAGTAAGCCAACAATAATAATCTGAAGTGTTCTATCATGCACACTCAGATAT
Organism: Lynx canadensis; assembly: GCF_007474595.2. Taxonomy (NCBI): domain Eukaryota; kingdom Metazoa; phylum Chordata; class Mammalia; order Carnivora; family Felidae; genus Lynx; species Lynx canadensis. The sequence continues at coordinate 122,753,518 of NC_044304.2, forward strand.
TTAATTGAGTGCCTACTATGTACCCAGCACAATGTTGCTAGGCACTGGAAATAGAGCAAAGAAACACATGGACACATAGCCTTATCTGATGAAGTTTCCCATCAATCGATAAGGACTATAACCAAGGTAAGTTCTGGCTGCTATGGAAGAAAGATTCTGTTTTCCGGAATCATCCTTCCAGCCTGGAGAGGCAGTAAGCCTTATAATAGACAAGCAGTTAGAATGCAATACAGTATGAGGGTGAGAGGGTGGCGAAGGGAAGTCTAGCTAAGCAGAGGCATAATTGAAAGTCAAAGTGCAAACACTGAATGATCTGCATGCAATGCCTTGAAAGCAGCTTGCTCTCTCACACTCAACCCAGGAACTCAGGAAAGGTCTCCATGAGTTGAGGAACTCTGCACCTACTCTTCAAAGAAGAGAAAGAGATACTCAGGTTGGGAGATGGTGTGAGGATCCTCAAGAAAGAGAAAGCAAGGGCAACAACTTTGAGGCAACATCGGGGGCAAACTGCACCCAGACAATCTAGCCTATTCCCTCTCCTTCTCTCCCATACCATCTGACAGTTACTCTTCCTTCTTGTCTTTTGACTGTCTTACCCCACCCTTTAATTACCCCCTCTTTTTTTGGCCTTATACTTTGCTTGTTCCTTCTAGGCAGCTTTCAGCATCTTTGACCTCCCCTATCTCAACTGTATCTTCCACTCTACCTTGTCCACTTTATCCCGGATGATCGTCCTGGAAGCAGGGCAAGATTCATTAGCCTGTACTCAGAAGGGCCCCTGCACTTGATTTACTGCTCTGATGTCACTGTCTTGAAATTCTTAATAATTTTTGAACATTGGGCCCCTGTGTTTTTTTTTTTGCACCGGATCCTGCCTATTAATGTAGCTGGTCCTGCCTACAAGATTTAGGGATTCACCAGTCTTAGAGAGTTCTGGAAAATAATTTCTAAAGAGGGTCACCTCTGGTGCAATGATCTTTTAAAAATTGGTTCAGTTTGTGGATTGTCTACAACCTTGGTTTATAAAAACACCAAGTGCTAAATCAAATGTTGACATAAGTGGATCTTGTCATGGAGGAATACAAACTTTCTCTCTGAGAAATTCCAGTAAATCAACAAATTACAATATGGAAGCCTCAGACAAGAAATCCAGAAAGTTAACAAGACATAGTCCTTCAGAGCAGTTGTTCATTCAACACTCTCCCTCCAGGCCATTCCTTGGTTCCTCTGAAAGAAATATGGCCCTCAGTACAAAATAGTAGAGCAGAAAGGTAAGGAAATGACCAAAAATCAATGCTTAAAGAAAAAATCCTGGGATGTGGCGCCTGGGTGGCTCAGTCGGTTAAGCGTCTGACTTCAGCCCGGGTCACGATCTCACGGTCCGTGAGTTCGAGCCCCGCGTCAGGCTCTAGGCTGATGGCTCAGAGCCTGGAGCCTGCTTCCGATTCTGTGTCTCCCTCTCTCTCTGCCCCTCCCCTGTTCATGCTCTGTCTTTCTCTGTCTCAAAAATAAATAAACGTTAAAAAAAAAAAAAAGAAAAAATCCTGGGAGACTGCTGTTGAGATACCCACAAGCCATGAGTGCATAATTTCTCTTCTGAGGAAAGATTTATCAGCCGGGGACAAGTGCCAAGAGGAAGCAGACTGGTCAATCAGTACTACAGCGATCATAAAATGCCACATCTTCACAAGGAAGGGATGAGTTTTCTCATGATTCTCTTTTGCTCCACTGAAACACAAAGGGTCCTAGGTCACATTTTTTAAATAGTAGGGCTGTTTATACACCTGGGTAAATTAAATTTAGGATTGACCCCAAAGGAATGGTTTCTCAGAAACCTTGATAATTCTTATCTTCAAGAGAAAAGAATTTTGAACTTCAATTTACAACATAAAGTCAAATCTAGTCCCTACTCTCGACCCTCCCTTAGTACGTTGCTCCCCATTTATATAACAGGTAGAACGACACTGGCCAACACCCCTCACCATGAGGTTGTCTTAAGGGCCAAACAAGAAGCTCTTTTATACAGAAATTCTTTCTAAGCTAGGTGAACTAATCACTAATAAATGTTGCTATTATTACATTGGACATTCTTCACTTTAATTCAAGACGTTCTAAGACCTCCTTTTTCTCACTCAGACTAAGTCTGTCAGTCCCTGTCCGTTCTTGCTTGTCCAGCTATAGATGCTCCCCAGGATCTCCCTCTTCACCAGCAAGATGGCTTTTGAATTAGGGTACCTGCACTAAAGCCCTGCACTAAAATACCTGCACTAAAGGGTGTGACCCCAGCCAAGTCCCCACCTGTCCTCTACCAGTGGCTCTCTCTGAATCCCTACACTTCATACACTGCTCTGGCTTCCTGGTTTCTTTGAGCAGGATTCATTCTTCAGATCTGTTTAGATATTGATTACAGTGCAACTTCTTCCAAGAGTCTTCCCTAACATGTGTGTGTACATGCACACACATACACACCAACACTCCTTTTGTGATAACATTCCTGCATTCTTCCATGCCTCCTTGCATTCTACCCTATTATAGCACTTGGTCCACAACACTGTAATAGTTTCCTTTCCTTCAGATGACTTTCTTCTCCTCACTAGATTGTGATCCCCTCGAAGGCAGGGACTGTGTTTATTTTACTTTTTCAGGCACTTCACTTGGCACAGTGCCTGGCAAGAGTAAGCATTCAGTAAATGTTTAAAAAATGTTTTAAAAATGGCAAAGAAGAGGGGTAGGGGGAAGGGTGGGAGATAGTGGACTGAACAATGCTCCTCAAAATTCATGTCTAACTGGAAACCCAGAATGAGACTATTCGTTTTCTAAGACCATCATAACAAATTACCACAAACTCTGGTTTTAAAGACCAGACATTTATTCTATCACAGTTATGTAGCCCAGAAATCCTAAATCAAGATGTTGGCAGGACCATCCTCTCTCTGCAGATTCTTGAGAAGAATCCTTCCTTGTCTTCTCCTAGATTCTAGTGGCTCCCAACAATCCTCATGCTCCTTGGTTTGGGACTGCACTACTCCACTCTCTCTCTCCTACTTCACACGACTTCTTCTCTCAGGGTACCATCCCCTTCTTATAAAGACACCAGTCAATGGATTTAGGGCCCACATTAATCTAGTATGACCCCATGTTAATTTAACTAATCACATCTGCAAAGACTCTTATTTCCAAATAATGTCAAATCCTGAGTTTCTAGGTAGACATGAATTTGTGGGGGGGGGGGGGCAGACTGATTTAACCCACTACAGTGACCTACTTGGAAATACGATCTTTGCAGACATAATTAGCTAGGGATCTAGGTGAGATCATACCAGATTTGGGTGTGCCCTTAATCCAATGACTAGTATCCTTATAACAAGTGGGAAAGACACAGAGCGAAGGCTGATACTGAATTGGTGCCCTGCAGTCCCAAACCAAGGAACATGTGGAGCCACTAGAAGCTGGAAGAGTCCAGGAAAGATTCTTCCCTAAAGCCACCCGAGGGAGCATGGCCCACCAACATCTTGATTCCGGATTTCTGGGCAACATAACTGTGAGAGAAAACATTCCTATTGTTTTAAACCAGCAGCTTGTGGTAATTTGCTGGAGAAGCCCAGGAACTAATGGGGGAGAGGGATGGTGAAGCATTGATGAAGATGAATGATTGCGACACTTCTATGAGCTTCTATTCCCCGTCCCCCCACCCCAAAAAAAATGTTAAAAAGAAACTAAGGAGAAATGCATGTGTTTCAAGACAAACTTCAAACCTATGTAATTTAATGTTAATGCTGATTAAATCAAAGGAATATGAGTCACAACAGTTTAAATTTTATTGAATCTGTGACTTAAACAGGTATGTGGAAGAAAACATTCTCAGATGGACTGAGATGACGCTACTAGATGTTTGTTTATTTATTTATTTATCCATCCACCCATTCATTCATTCTTGTTTATTTATTTAGTACAGTTTTTTAAAAAAGAGAGACGTTTAGGGGCGCCTGGGTGGCGCAGTCGGTTAAGCGTCCGACTTCAGCCAGGTCACGATCTTGCGGTGCGTGAGTTCGAGCCCCGCGTCGGGCTCTGGGCTGATGGCTCAGAGCCTGGAGCCTGTTTCCGATTCTGTGTCTCCCTCTCTCTCTGCCCCTCCCCCATTCATGCTCTGTCTCTCTCTGTCCCAAAAATAAATAAACGTTAAAAAAAAATTTAAAAAAAAAAAAAAAAAAAAAAAGAGAGACGTTTAAATTATTTTTCTGGAAATCCCTGCTAAAAAAACAGCCTGTCCTTGGTATTTCTTGAGGGGATAATAAAAAGTATACAGGGCAATGCAAATAGAGTGTGCGATTCAAAGCATTTATTCCCAGTGGCATTTAGGAACCAGAATAGGGTGGGCCCATCCAGCTGAGCTCATCTTACCTCCCCCTCAGTCCCTTTTCGGGAGCAGTGGAAGGAAGATATTACAGAGCTCTGAAACTTTTTAAATTGCCTAAAGAGAAAACCACACCCAGGCCTAAAGGGAAAAGAATCAGATTGGAAACTAAGAAAATATCTCCGGCTAGGATCTCCTAGAAGGTCTTTGTTCTCTCTCTGCAAATACTCGGATGAAGGGACAGGGTCCTCGATAACAAAATATCCCCTTCTTTAATAAAAACTTATTGAAGCATCATTATATTTTTTTTTTTTCTAGAGAACCTGGTTACAGCTTCATTAGCATACAAACTGGACTGAAAAGAGCTTATTTCTGGTAACTTCAGTAATAAAATGACATTGAATTGGAGCTATCTTTTGCTGAATTTTCCTCTCATGTGAACAGTTCTATAATGAACTTTCAGTACAAAACTGGAATGAGCAGATATATTGGTTATCTGCCAGCTTAGATCCATTCTCCACCCTTCTCTGTGTGCCTCCCCTGGGAGAGTCACTGTGGCCTTCTGCTCCCCACTGGGTTTCTGTTGGAGGCACCAGCAGAAGATCAGAGAGTAGAAAGAGAAGGAAGTTGGGGTGGATGGGGTGCTTAGGACATGACCCACTCCGAGGTCACTATTGTTTTGACTTTGACAGGTAAGGCAATTCCTTTCAGACTCTTCTGAGCTATCTCCAGCCCCCAGTCATTTCACCCCTCCCCTGCCCCATCAGCCCCAGTTAGTGACAGCTTCCTGCCATTGCCAGTCCCTGACTGTCTCATCATTCCTTCTGGTTCTGTTAACTGTGCCCATTTGTCTATAAAAAGAACCTTCATTAAGTGGCCCTGAGTTGAACTCTTGGTTCCAACCAGAGCCATGACTGATAATAATGCCAACTTCTGTTAAGTCAATTTAAAATATGGCCATGTAATCCATATAAGTAATGACAGCAACTCAAAAAGATGACTTCGCCTTACCTGCCTTTTCTCCATTCCACCTTTACCTGTTGAAATTCTTCCCACCCTTCAAGAATTATCTTGAACATATTTCTAACTTCATCCAGTTTATTCCACATTTAGGCCTTTTTTCTTTTTTTCTTTTTTTTTTTTTTTTTTTTTTTTTAGTTTTACTATTTTGGACTTTACGTACGGGATTTTTCTCATTCTTCTTCATTTTCATTTGTGTTCAGGTCATATCCTCCTTCTCTGGCTAATAACTCCTTAAGATCAATGACAGAATGGTACCAATTCTTATGTCTCCTCCCAACCCAGTAACTAGTTCACTGCCAGTACACACATTCACTGTGTGCTGCTCCTGTAAACTCTAGCCAGGCAGGTATTTACAATTATTTCCCTACCATAAAACCAAGAAAATTTTCATAAATATGCATACCAGATATACGTATGTATATCTGATTTTCAGCTCAGGTCATGATCTCACAGTTTGTGGGGTCGAGCCCTGTGTCGGGCTCCAGGAGCCTGCTTGAGATTCTCTCTCTCTCTCTCTCTCTCTCTCTCTCTCTGCCCCTCCTCCACTCATGTACATGCTTTCTCTCTCTCTCTCTCAAAATAAATAAACTTAAAAAAAATTTTAAATATATCTACATGCATACCCTACAATGAAATTTTCTTGATAAGCCAACTCTTCGTCTTTTATTTTGATAGATATATAGACACAGACACAGACAGACATAGGTATAGGCACAGGTACAGGCATAGGGTGTAGGTATAGGTATAGCGTATAGGGTATGGGAGTATAGGTATAGGCACAGGCATAGGCATAGCCATAGCCATAGGTATAGATATAAAACAAGTCTTCACCTTTGTCAAGTAGTTTTTGAAACACTTTACACATTCTTACACTTCAGTGTCTCTGCTAACCCAGAGAAAATTTACTTTCTCCCTTGTTCCTTTTCCCTTTAATGATGCTGCCCATTGCAGCCGTTGTTGGCCCCTGACAGGTGAACTGTCCTTTGCTCTCTCCAACTATGGTAACCAGAGACCAGCTCTGTCTTTGTCTTCAGCACTTCTCGTGCTGTCTCCATCACTTATTACTTACATAATCATATTCAATTCCTGTTTCCTCAACTAGAAAAAAATGGGAAAAATTTGGTCATTCACTGATTGGATCCTTCAGTAACAACTTACTGAGGACTGGGCACAGGGAGGCAGGTGAATCTGAAGCAGCCCCTCCCACAAGGAGTTTGCGGTCGGGTGTGGGGGTGCAGAGGAACAGCAAGGCAAATATGGTGCATGAAGGAAGACTTCCCAGAAGAAGGATCACTAAACCAAGCCCCTAAGTCTAAGCTGGAGTTGGATAAAGAAACACCCTCGATAATTTGGGTGATTTTAGAATTATGGAAATAGTAACAGTCACAGTTGCAACAGCAGAGAGATCCTTTTCACAACTGAAATTAATATAGATTTACTTGAATTTTACTGGGTTTAAAGAGAAACTATCTCCTTTGTGAGTCTGACTACTGAACTTAATTCAGCTTCAATATTACATTACCGTTCTGCTGGAGAGTCACTTAGAGCAGCAAGATGCAGGGGGGAAAGTAATTTAAATTAAAATCATACTTAAAAATTCAGTGCATTATCGTGATCTCACTAGGATATTTATTTCATGTTGAAACCACTATAGTTTTCTCCTTCAACCAAGGAGCCTCTTACATGTTTTTTACCAGCAACTCTGAGCTGCCTCCAGATAGTAAATGAGGCTCCCAGGTCCCGTAGGCCTCTCACTTGACCAAGAAAGATGGTTGTGGACACTGATGAAAACATTTTTATATTTTAATAGATTTAACTCTGTTTATGCTACGAATACCCAACTTATACATTTCCAAAGTTTTTATTACATCTACATATATGTATTTAAATATGTATTACATAGTCAAAGTTTATTTGTGAGCTATTTAATTGGAATGTGACATGCATTTCCCTATAGAAATGCTATCTAATAGTGCCTAGCTTCCCAGGCTAGCTAGGCTGAGAAGTCTAGCTAGCTAGACTTCAAAAGTCTATTACACTACAGCATCTGGTCACTACATCAAACAACGTCTCCATGGAGAAAGTATGGATAAGAGTCAAATTCAGAGGCCTATAGTTCTGATTCTGATTAAGTAAATAAGGTTAGGACCTCTGAGGCAAAGATTAGAAACAGGTACGGTGGGTACAGAGTTAAGTGGGGTCTCTGAGGCCCTTGTGCTGTACAAAGGAGAGAGCTAAGGCTTTGAACTCAAACAGACCAAAGTCAAAATCTCAGGTGGATCAGTTACTAACTTTGTGGCCATCAACAAATTACATTCTCTGTGTCTTCATGTCCTTATCTACGAAATGGGAATGGTTGTGAGAATTAACTAAGGTAGCACATGCAGTGTACCTCCCGATGCCTGGCACAAAGCAGGCACTCAGTGAATACCAGTTCTTTTCCATTCTTCCCTCTGCTTTCTGAACCTGTTACCTGTACTGAACTATGAAGAAACTGACTTCCACTGTAGGGTTGAAAAAAAAAAGAGCTAAATGAAATGCATGAATGTGTGTGTGTGTGTGTGTGTGTGTGTGTGTGTTATGTGTATACATATATGTGTGCATAAAATCAGTAAATACTAAGTACATGGCCCAGCGAATAGTAAAAACTCTAAATAATGGTTCATTTTTCCACCAGCTCTAGGCAATATACTGAACAGCCTGCTTCCTTTCCCACTGACACAGCCTATAAATTCTTGCTCACCATTCTGTCCCTGGGCCACTGCAGTGTGAATCACAGTGTTTCTTCTACCAGTCACAAAGTCATCGTCTTTGTGACTGGTAATATATTATAGGGTTTCCAGTTGGTTCCAGACCTCTGGGTTTATCTGGAAAAGCCATAGGGGTGAAGACTAGAAACATCTATTTCCATGAATTGATCTGCATGGGCTGAGAAAGTCCCTGAGGTCAGGAGTGAGTACAAAGACAGAAAGAATACCTTTCCCCCCACCCCCGAGGGGTCCCAAAGGGCTGTGTTCACAGGCTACAAGAGTATTTTCACAGGGATACTTCTGTCACTTGTGAGCAAGTGGAGAAGAGAAACCCTTCTCATGTATGCACAGAACACATGTGGCTTCAGCTCAGTGACGTCCAAGGAACCACAACACCCACTGGGACTATCAGAGGGTTTGCACTTTTAGGAGAATCGGGAATCTACACCAGTTCAGGGAAGCCATTTTCCTAAAAAGGATCCCAGTCACAGGGCAAAGACGAATGAAGGACTAGTACCCAGTGTCTTCAAGCACTGAAGACATCAGGGAAGGAAGGTCTTCAGAGAGACAAACCATGAGAGAACTGCTTCGTCACATATGAGAAACCCCTAGGAGCTCCCAGTCAACAGAGGAAAGACTTTGCTGGGGGGCAGGGAGGTAGTCCTGAGACTTCAGTGGCAATGTAAGCCAGAAACATGTGAATTCCCTTAATGGAATTCATTCTGCATCCACAGGCTGGGAAGGTCTGAAGAGGGCACAGAGAGAAGGGTGCATCTGAGGAGGACGTCCAGCACCCTGAAGTGAGGCGTGTCTGCAGCAGTCCTCACAGTCATGGGGGGGGACTGGAGGGCTTAACAGCAGAACAGAATAAATGGTTACATTATTACCTGTGTAAATAATACCGTTTCTAAATATTATGGCACACTGGGGTGACTGGGTTGCTCAGTCAGTTAAGCATCCAACTCTTGATTGTGGCTCAGGTCACGATCTCACAGTTCATGAGATCGAGCCGCACACTGGGCTCTATGTTCACAACAGGGAACTTGCTTGTATTCTCTCTCCCTCTCTCTCTGACCCTCCCCCACATGTGGGTGCTCGTGTGCACTCTCTCTCTCGAAAATAAACTTAATAAATGAATAGATAATATGGCACCAATATTAATAACTGTGCCTCTTTTAAGCAAATGTGCTAAACCGTTATGGCTTGTTGCCACAGAGATAACAGATAAAGATGTCTTGCTAGCACTTGTCAGGATCTTGGGAGGAAGATGCTGTATAAATATCAATTATGATCGGTGGAGGTTTTATTGTGTTCCATTCTACAACTCACGCAAGTTCTGATCGCTAATCTTCAGACCATAAAATCAGCGCCTACTCAGTGTACTGCCTACAATAGTTCAACTGTAATTAGTTTATGCCAGTTGCTCTGGGAGCATCTCTGAGAGAAGCTTTTCTTATCCAATAATTATGCTTTGGTTGTCTTTCAATACAAGTCAATATATACTTGTTAATATTTAAGTGGCCTCACACTGAGATGCTAAAAACAATGTTGTGACTATGTCTCAGCTATGTCTGAGATAGAGAATGGCTGTGGCCTTACTATCTGTTGGAACTCTAACATAATCATTACTGATCATCCAGTATGAATGTTTAACCCAACAGATAATCGCTGCTTTCCAGGCTAACACTCAAGTTGGCTGATATAAAAGTCATTCCGGGATATGCAAAGGATCATAGTCTGCGCTAGCCTTGGGGGAAGAGAGCACACAAGTGTCCGGAGGGCCGAGTTGGCAGGTATTGGTAACAGTGATTTAGGAAAACCAAGAAAGGGAGACATAGGGCCTCAGGCATAGACGTTCACATGTCCTAAGTGATCAATGGGTGGTTACCCTCTAAAGTCTAATTTTTTTTCTCTATTATACAACATAATAGTTTATAGATATAAAAGCTTTGGGTATGGGAAATTAAAGGAAGAAATTTTGAAATGAGGAGTCTCATAAAATCTTACAAAACAGTAGGAAACATTAAAATAATAAATAATTGGAATGCCAATATGTGCAAAAGATGTAAGAGAGTAAAAAGTGACTAGAACAGAGAATTAGAAGGCCTAAGTTTTGACCCTAAAGTTTACACTTACTTATTTGTGACCATGACAAGTCTTTTCATCTCCATCTCTTTCCTCATCAGTAAAAAGAAAATCATAGACAAACCTGATCTCTTAAAAACAAACAAAAACCCTCTTATAACCGGCCTGAGTTTTCCCTTTTTGGACAGTGTTTATGCTGAAAAGCATACAACCAATTTATCAGTATGTTTTCCCAACGGCCCTGTGTAGAAGACAGAATAAATCATTAACCCCCCCAAGGAAGAGAAACCAGAAAGTGGAAAGTCCTTGATGTTGCTGAATCACTGTTGGTGTCTGATACCCAAGTCCCCTTTACTGCATATCTTCAATATCACAAGCAGTAGCAAGAGCTCCAATTCAGAGGAAGCAGCATACAAGGCAAACAGTAATTACTTTGTGTGGTAGAAGGGCCACAATTCTTTTTTAAGTTTATTTATTTACTTTGAGAGAGACAGAGAGCAGGAGACGGGCAGAGAGAGAATCCCAAGCAGGCTCTAGGCTGTCAACACAGAGACAGATGTCACCCACTTAACAGACTAAGATACTCAGGTGCCCCATCTCTTGATGTTCTACCTCTGATTTCACTTTATGGCCTAGAGCAAGCCCTCAAATTTCTTTATGCCTTAGTTTTCTCACCTAGTTATGTGTTAATATTATCTAAACAGCCTTATAATTTTTTTAAAAAAAGGAATACTTTAGACCTATTCATAGTCAAAGCATTTCCGAACAGAACATACTAGCTTTGAGAGCTAAGGAGCTTAATGTGCACTGAACTTGGAAATTAAAAAACTGATCTTGATAGCCTCATTACAATCAGAAGGAACCATTTTTCCACTCTCTTTCAGCCATTAAGTTTTACAGGTCCAACAATTAGGGATCAAGAAACTTCAGGATCCGGGAAGGTAAAAGAACATCTACAAAAGAAATGAATTCAACCTAAGCTTTATGCAAATCTGGGAATAGTAACTGACAGTTGTGAGAGCTTGCTTAAATACCATTCTTAACTGGTTTGTAAAACAACAGGAAAACAACCGTGTAAAAGCCATGGTGTTGGGGGCGCCTGACTGACTCAGTCTGTAAGACGGTCAACTTTGGCTTAGGTCACAATCTCCTGGCTCATGGGTTGGAGCCCCGCATTGGCTCTGTGCTGATAGCTCAGATTCTGCTTCAGATTCTGTGTCTCCGTTTCTCTGCCCCTTCCCCGCTCACACTCTGTTTCTCTGTCTCTCAAAAGTGAACATAAAAAAAAAAAAAAAAACAACATTTAAAAGCAACAGCTTTAGCAAGTACTTGTTTACAAAGGGCTCCGTATTACAGCAAAATCCTTGGTCCCATCAAAATGTAGCAAAAGCCAATATGTAATGATTTGGGTTTTCAACCCTGAAACAAAAACCCGCATTGGCAGGACTCCCTGGACCATGATAAAGCATCTAGAAATGTTTTTCCATCCTGTATCCTAAAAAAATTCCCCTGAGTATCCCCTTTAAGTTACAGGTATAACTACTGCCCAAGGGTTTCCTAAAATTATAGCAGGAAGGTAAGGAGAAGAAAGAGAGCCAGTGAGGCCCCTTTGGGTTGGAAGTCTATTTTGTAGAATGCTTAGCAGACAAGTAAATCCATTTTGCAATTTTTAAGGAGCCAAAATACAAACTTACATATCTACCTTCTAGTGACTCATTCTCTACCACAACTTCAATGCCCAGAAGCCTTGTTCTACAGTAGAGAATATTTCCCCAACAGTTTTACATTTTTCCAACTCTGCATTTAAATCCATTTAAGAATAAGCCATTTTAAAATTCTGTCTACTGGACCCTGGGTGGCTCAGTCGGTTAAGCACCTGACTTTGGTTCAGGCCATCATCTCGTGGTTCATGAGTTCAAGCCCCATGTTCTGCTTCAGATCCCGACTCCCTCTCTCTGCCCCATGTGCTCTCTCTCTCAAAAATAAATAAACGTTTAAAATAAATAAATACTAAAATAAAATTATGTTTAAAATTGTAACAAAATTATGTTACGTTCCTAATTATGCACCAAAGATCTGTTTTGGGGTTTTTGTTTGTTTGTTTTTCATATCATCTGGGTTTTGGCACTGAAAAAAAATGACTGGATCACCAGTTTCTTACAAACAAGAATAGATTTTTTTTTACCCAACTTTGTAATTCCCCAAAGAACTTCCTGGAGTTTTATATCTATACAGGGTACTGCTTACAACTGATAGGCCAACTGGTTTCCTAACAAAAAGCACCAAATCTTAGGACCAAAACAAACAAACAAAAAGCATCAATACTTAATTGTCACCAGCGTCTAGGCGAAGCAAATACTTTTGTATCTGTTCATAGTTTCTGGTTGGCCCATGCCCCGCCCCTCCTCCCCACCCATCTACTTGAGGTACAGGTTGCCTATTCAAAGGGTGAAAGAACCCTTGGCAATGGGTGTGGGTGCCAAAAATCATAGGTTTATTGGACAGCCAGCATTACCCCAAGAGGGACATCTGTTCAGCAGGAAGCTCCCACTCTATGCCAGCCTTCAGAACCATCTGCCTCCTTATGCCTCAGGACACACACACACACTCGTCCATGCACTGACTGGGTATGAAACCCTAGTTGGAGAGTGAAGCTGGCAACATAAAACGTCTACCTCACAGCAGAGGCTAAAGGAGCATATAGCGAAGAACCGTCATGATCACTATCTGGACGTGCCTCTGCATGAGAGAAAAAGAGTTACCCGCCCTGTCCATGCCCCCACCAGCCCCAGCCCTCATGCTAGAATAGTCATTTACAGACTGAAAGACTTAATAAAGATCATCTACAATGATGTCCAAAACTAAATTTCAAGGTCACAGATCCACTGTAAGGTCTTCAAACACTCAGAGAATGCCTTTTTAACAACAACTTTCACATGGGGGAGTTGGAGGGAGTAAGAGGGGGAATGTCCCTTGGATGGTTGATCTTTCATTACACTGTGTGGTTGGTCAGATCAGGTGATTAAAGAATAGAGTCAGTGAGCCTAATGTCACACAAGACAGACACATGCAGGTCATGGGCAGGAGACTCGCAGGCCATGCCCTCCTGATATATGTGTGTGCCTGTGCTTGCATACACTTCTATACACATGTGTGTGGAAGGACAAGACACAAACTGTACTGCTTAAATGGACCTAGTATCTCCCAACTGCTGAACATTATCAAGCGAACGTCCAAGACGAGTAAACGGTTTAAATGTTTTGATGATTTTATAAACTACGGGTGACTTTAAGAAATATTTTGGAAGTTTACAAGGCAGTTAAAATAAGAGAACAGAAAGCAGTAAAATTCTAGATAGAAAGGGGGAGATAATAGTACCAGAAATCAGAGAGGAGGATTATTGCAATTGAGCACCCACTCTGGCTCTCTAGTTAAGCAAAAAGAAAATCATGAGAAGTAAAATAAGGCACATGATGTAATAAAAGGGAGCTTTTAGAAAGATAGGTCTTCCTGGTACTGAATTTAGGAGTAATTCACTGCATGAAAATGTAAAGATGGATGGATTGACAAATATTAATAAAACACAAAATAACAAATAGTGCTTCATGAAGCAAATCAGCATAGAAGTTTGGAGTGTGGATTTTTCAACAGACAAATCTGAGTTCAAATTAATAATGAGGACGTTGGTCAAGTTACTGAAGCACACAAAGCTTCTGATTCCTCATCCCTATAATGGAGGTGAGGGTACCTACCTTGTAAGGTCGTCACGAGGGTTAAATGAGATAACACAGGTAAAGGATCTTGCACAGTACCTGACCAGTAGGTGCACAAGAAATGTTGGTTGCATTTACTATTTCTCATCCCCACTCACAGTACTTGGATTCAGGTCTTCATGTGGGTGGAACAAAAGTCAGAGACCTAATGCTCTTGAAGGCATTCTACTGACAGTGTGGATACTATGATGGTCAAATCGCTAGCCACATGCAACAATAAAACTTGAAGAAACTGAAGGAACGGTGGCTGGCCTCTTAGATTGACAGTGGTCTCAACCACAATTAGGGAGTTGCCGTAGGACTCATTGCCAAACAGTGGGATTAACAACTTTTTGACCATCTCACCCAGATAGTGGGCCATCCCACCTCCATATTGAGGACTGGCTATAGGCATGATTATAGACAAAGCCAATTCTTTGTCTCAAAGAAAACACACATTGTGAACCTGTCAAATGCTTAGACAAAATGAATTAGGATTCCAGAATTCTGTATCATAGAGCTCTGGCACAATAATTTAAACTTGACATATATAAGAATAAATGTCACCTACTTTAAAAAAAAAAAACAAAAGATAAAATACTTTTATATGGCTGCTAAAAAACATTTTTAATAGAATTATCACCAGATGGAATGTGGATGTACACGTATTAGATGGATGACTAAATACTTAGCAATACTTTACCATATGTCTGACTCTGTGCTAGTCCTTGCATGTATATTATTTCAATTAATTCCAGCAGCAGGAGAACAAAGGTAATACATCGGATTATTATCATCAATTATGCTTATACACATCTAGGTACAAGTATAAGTTTGTATTAATGATCCATAAAAGAACTGTTAAACTGAAGAATGCTAAAGGATCATGTATGTGGCCCACAATACAATTAAAGAGACTAAAGCAGAAAATGACCATTAGTAGCAAAATTATGGTAATTTAGCCGCCATATACATTGCTTTGTGCATAATTAACAATTTGGCCAACATATGCAAATTGTAATACTAGAAGTTCTTTTAGCTAAAGGAAGGATTATCCGAAATTCATTTCCACAGCCAAATTCCAGCCCCTGGCAAGTTCTCTAATATCTGCACATTTTCTCAAATGATGAAAGCAGGTCAACAGCACTAAGCCAAAGCAACAGTTTAATTTTAGCAACTCTCTGTGCAAAAGCTACTGCAACCAAGAAGGTCACAGCCAAGGTTACTATGCCACTTCCTAACGGCTGTGCTGTCAGAAACACCACGAATCATTTCCAAGTACTGAAACATGAAGGAAATGTTGCAGTCCAGTAACAGAGGAACCAATACACTTGGAGGGTTTTCAGAAACTTTCCTACCCAGAACCTTCTTACTCCCTAAAGGCAAAGCCATTCATTCACTCAATATTTATGGTTGTTCACTGTGTGCCTGGTACTGTGCAGGGGACAGTTACATCAAAACAGGCATGGCAAGAACTTACATTCTCAGACCTAAGCACAAACTTCAGAGGCTACTCTTAAGGAAATAAAAGGCTCAGAATCAAAATGCAGGAATATTAATATGCAAATATGCTCTTCAATAAGGGTGTATCATCTATTCAACATGCACTTGGGTAATGAACCAGAGTAACAGACACACTCTGCCACAACTCCATCCAAATGCCCATTCAGGGACCACACAGCCCCGCACAGGTCTGGCCAGGGGATCTGCATAAACCATACTCAGCTGAGCACAGCAGAGCCTGGAAGAAGCACCAGGATCGTGCAGTTCCAAAGCTCTGGGACCCTGCAGCCACTTCCCATGTGACACTGATAAATTACTGGGGGAGGGCAATCTACTGAGTCTACCAATTCAAACACTCACCTCACCTAGAAACACCCTACCCTCACAGACAAACCCAGAAACAATGTTTAATCTCACACCCCATGGCAGGTGAAGTTATCATATTAAATTAATCATCACACTAGTAAAGTTGCCTGAGAGGCACATGTGCATGGATTCCAAACAGGAAGAGAGTAACCTGTAGGGGAAGAAAATACCCCAGCATGATCCACAGAGAGCACTTTCAGGAGAGTCCTGCCAACCAGCATGGAAGCAGGAGCCCAGCGGTCCTGGGCAGCTGCAGCTGACGATAGTCACTAGGTAAATATAGGTTCTGCCACATGACCTTGGACAAGTTACTGTGAGCCTCAGTTTCCCCATCTGCAAATGAGAATGATCTGGGGACCTACCACATAGAGATTAAATGACATAAAAGGTATTAAGTAATTAGAACAGTTTCTGACTTAAAAAGCACTCAATGAACATTGGTTGTGTTTCTACTATTATTAGAATAGCCAGAGCATAAACACCACCCCCCACACACACTCTTCTCCACCCCAATAATTACTTACTGCACACTATGGTATTTTGCACAGACTTCCATCACACTACTTATCACAGATACTAAAATTAGTTGTGTGCAGATCTGTCTCCTTCTAGACTGTTTTCTGAAATCAAAACAGTTTGTATCTTACTCAATTTATACCCTCAATGCTTAATACTTGGAAAGTGCTCACACGTGTTTGTTAAAATGTCAAAGTGGAATGAAAAATTTTGAATCATTTAGATTCACAGAGTGATAACTGCAAGCAATATTCTGAAATTGAAACTCAGTTTCTTTTCATTTTGTGGATGTCTTTTCAGATAGTTCACCATAAAAGCAGTATCTATAAATAAAGCTAACTTGCACTCTGAGGTCCATTAATGTGCTAAACCATCAGCCCTCCAGCTTCTCTTCATGTTCATTCAACTTCATTCTGCGAAGTTTAAGCCAACACATTTGACCAAATGAACACAATTCATCAAAGAGTTCAGGCTGCCACAGACCTACACAGAGATCCAAACACAGGTTGTCTATGCAATGGGGACAGGCAGATCCCCTTTAACAGTGCCATCTCTTGAATCAGTTCTCTTTCTCACAGCTTGATGGAGAGGGGAGGGCCATGTGTGGAGGGTACTGGCAAAGGAAACTCTAACTCTTTTCCAGGCACTATGGCAGATGTTCTGTAAGTTGGGTAACTACTTAGATATCTCTGCCAAGCAGATTGTAGGACTGTGAGCTCCAAGAATGCCCCAATAAAAAAAAAAAAAACCTTATTCCATTCCTATATAGTGAAATCACATTTGTCCTCAGATGCAATTGTGCGGTTCAAGATAAAACACTACATGCTACAATGTTTACTGTCATTAACTGTTAAGTCCCATCTATCATGGAGGCCAGATTCATCCCCTGACTAAAGCCAGTAATATGTCTTGGGATAAAGCACAAATTTGAGGAGTTTAATAACTTCATTGCATTACATGACCCATGCATTATAACAACATAGCTATGGCTGGACTCAGCTACTATAGTTACTCAAGCCAACTTATGTTTACAAAGGACAGTTTGTTTCTAGAGAGGCAGAAGACTAGTCTTGGAGCCGTTCATTATTCCCTAGTAACTTGTTGTTGAGTGCCTACTTTGGGCCACACACTGTTCCAGGTACTATGGCTACCAAAAAAAAATAAAACAGACACAATTTTTTGCTCTTATGGAGTAATGTTAGTGAGTTAAATGTTAGTGAGAAAAGGGGTGCCTGGGTGGCTCAGTTGGTAAGCATCTGACTCTTGATTTCAGCTCAGGTCATGATATTGGTTATGGTATTGATTGCCATGTCAGGCTCTGAGCTGACAGCACAGAGCTTGCTTGGGATTCTCTCTGCCCTCCCTCACTCTCGGCCCCTCTCACTCACACAGGCTCTCTCTTTCTCTCAAAACAAATAATAATATTTTTTAAAAAGTTAGTGAGAAAGAGACAGACAAAAAATTAAAAGCTCATTTCACGTAATGATGTATTGTTAAGAAGAATCCGGAAGGCCTTTTCGATGAGGTGAAATATGGATGATGGGAAGGGACATCCATGCAAACATTTCCCTTTGCACAGAACTTAATCTGGCCATTCTGTTCATACTTCTGTGGAGCTCTGTGGAAGGACCACATGTGCAGTTTTTCCAGAAAGTCACAGCTAAGATGGATCGTGAAAACTTGAACTCATCTCATGCACCAAAATCTCTAGATTCCCTAGATCCCTAGAGAGATCTTGTCAGACCTCTGAGTATAATCTAGACACTTGGGGCAAGCCTCTGTTGTTCCAATGGCCCCCAACACACCTTCAAACAAATAGGACCTCAAATAACAAAATAGTTTATTTTGAATGTCATTAGGCCATACCGGTAATATCCTTCTCTAAACTTAATTGAGGAGGAGTGAGTTACAAAGACCTGGAGAGGGCAACCAAGAGGTCTACAGATGGAATGAATACTTACTATAAATTGATCACCTGATGTCCATGCCCCCTTCTTTCTCATCCCTACGTCAGTTCTCCTGCGTGAGAGGACCCCACTGCCAGCTCCAGGAAGGAATGTCTTACCCAGACCTGGCCAGCATGCACACTGATCCACTCCTTCTCCATAGGACTTGCTATAGAATGGGCATGTGGCCCTAGCTTCTCTAGTCCAAGTAAGCCCTGAGATCTGTGCAAAAATTAGCAAATATAATAGTTATTTTCTGCCAGAATGAACCCAGAGGTATGTGAGGCACAGCTGCAACAGCTAAGCCTGGTAGAGAACAGAGCCTCTGTGGAGCAGGAATGTGGGAAGGTGAAGTAAGACACTGTGCCTAGATGCATTCATTGAACACTGATCAAGCCACACCTAGAGCCAACATACTCTCAGGTTCTTAATTCATTGGTTCATAAATTATTTCTTTTTTTCTTGTATTAGTTTAAGATAGGTTTTCTATTCACATCCTACAGAAAAAGTACAAATACATACCACAGGTAAGTTTTCCTTATACTAAATTATTGAGAACTTAACACACTTCCCAATATAGCCAAAGAGCCATTTGTAAAGAATTCTAGATTGCCTAAAAGAGAAAATGAGGTCTCTTATGATTTCCATTAATCAATAATTCTTCATTTGGCACATATTATGTTTTCACATTGGTGCCAGCTTCCATAGAGGATGAAAATGTATAAAACGTTGCTTCCCTGGCCTCAAAGTATGTATCCTATAATCTATCACTGTTATAATGCTTTACTAATCCAATAGAGCTTTCTAGGATATAGACCATTTTAAAACACTGAACTTCAGGTGCAAGGAGAAAGACTAGATTCATCCAAATCCTTAGTTTATGAAACTCTCATCACTGCCCCATACGTGGTCTTTTTTTTTATTGAGTGCTCCAACCAACCTTACATCATTTCACTGCATCTTCACAACGGAACAAGGAGGCTGAGATTCTGAGAAATATCCAAACCTCCTAATTAGTGACTGCCTCTCCCCTTCACTGGCCTGTTCATAAAGTATAAAAGAAGGAGGTCCTCCAATCACACTAGCAAGAAGCTGCACCATACTGGCTGGTGTATTTGAAAGGTGTAGTTCAGAACAGCGTCTTACATTTGCCACTAAGCACAGAGTCAGAATTTCTGGGATTGCTTTCAGTCAACTGCTGATTTGGCATCTCTGAGTGCAGTCATTTTAAAGAATTTTGCACCAATTCAGTCGGTACCCCACAGACACACTGAAATAGTCAAGCCAGACTCAAATCAGAATTTTTCAGGATAACAATAAGCAGTAGCTTACAGTATTTGTGAGAACTTTTCTTCAAAAGTCACTTCTTTAAAATGTTGTTACTGGCTTTCTTTAGTGGCATTTTCTTTCGGCAGATCAATGATAGGTCTATTGTCCCTTTTTTTGGTTCCACTGGTTCTGACTGAAGCCAATCAGGTAAAAAAAAAACAAAAACAAAAACAAAAAAAACGCACAGGGGTTTCATTTATTTAATCTAGAAATTAAATCACCTAAAAAAAGAATTAAAAAATTTTTACAGACAATTGATTTCTACTCTGTGCCTGAAGTGACTCACCTCTATTCTTCTGGCACATTAAATTGATGAAGCCGTTTCACTTTTGGGGTACAATGATCTCAGAAGAATTAACATTCTCTACATTAATTAACTTAGAAAAAATCATCTCCCATGCGGGTGCTTAGGCGGCACAGTCGATTAAGCATCTGACTCTTGATCTCAGCTCAAGTCATGATCCCACAGTTTGTGAGTTCAAGCCCCGCATTGGTTTCTGCACTGATGGTGTATGCAGCCTGCTTGGGATTCTGTCTCTCCTCCTCTCTGCCACTCCCCCGCTTGTGCTCTCCCTCTCTCTCAAAAAAAAAAAAAAAAAAAAAAAAAAAAAATCCTCTCCCATGCTACACAATTCAAGGGGGTAAAGGATGTAAGAGTAAAGAAATGCTTCCATAGTAGTGGATATTTATAGGGGAAATAAACCATGGCTGGGTCCCAGATCTTTCAGACATCACCAGTAGATGGGTGTCCTGGATCAGAAGCCTGGTGTTCAAGGAGGGCTTCACGGCTAGTCCTGTCACCTACAGCCTGGGGCTGGCAGTACAAGATAGATTGATGCCATTTTCCATAGAAGGATAAGAGCTCAATATTGGAATGTTCTCTTTCTTTCACGTACATAGCAGGAAACAAAATACGATGAAATTCCATAAATGGGTAAGTTGGGTTGGGAAAGAGAAATATGGTTGATGCTGGCAATAAAGTGCACATATGGCCAACACACATGAGAAAAAGAAAGACACTGTAGCCCTTGGGGCGACCATATGCAGTCCAGGGTGGGGGGTTGGGGGGAAGGGCCATCATGATACAAAGTGTTCTATCCATGGCGTCAGCCTGGACAGGCCTAAATCCCAGCTCTGCTACTCTCCTGCTTTATTGCCATATGGCAGGACAAGAATAGGAGGAGTCCAGTGTTTGGCACATCAACATTTCAGTGGTAGTGGTCTTCCTTTCTCTTGTCCCCACTCACTATCTATGATAATCCTTGGGGCAATCAAAGCCTTATAGCTTCCAAAGTTTACCTTATTTTTACATGCATCATGACTAAAAATAGTGAGTATAGAATTTGGAATCCCTTAAGCAACCCTATTTTCCATTAAATTTGCCTAATTAACTCTATTAGGATCCAGAGAGGTTTTAAAAATAGAACTTACCTATCTCAGAGTTAATTGCATGCTGTTGTCTGTTCAATACTTCCGTCTGTACATAGGACTTGTGTCCTAAGAAACAACTTTACCCTCACATATGCCCCAATTAACTCTTTCCCCCCAAAAGAGCCCCTCAGCACACCTACCATATTGGCTTCCTAAATGTACTTTGTTTTCTAACATAGCTTCAGTCCACTGGGTTTTACAATATTGTAAATCAGATCGCCGTATTACTAATTCTCCTGGCCGGCACCAGGAATATGGGGAAAAGAGGCCACTGTAAAATGTCTGTAATTATTATTTTTCATGTATCATGAAGATTTATCCTAAGATAAATAATAAAAATAGCTAGTATTATAAATAATGATCACCTTCTTCAGGTTTTTGCCTCTCCTGTCCTCACTATTTTTACTTGCACACCAACACCACCATTACCAGTCTCGACTAGCCTTATTTTTCTCCATAGCACTGCTGGTTCCATAGTACGTTACTTATGTACTTTATTTTATGCTTCACTGGAATGGAGGCTCAAAGAAATCATCACTTGTTTTCACTTCTATACCTCAATATCTAAAACACTACCTGGCACAGGGCAGAAAGTCAAAAATATTTGAATATCTAACATTCAGTTTGGATCTAATATTTCTTTTTTTTTTAATTTCTTTTTTTTAATATGTGAAATTTATTGTCAAATTGGTTTCCATACAACACCCAGTGCTCATCCCAAAAGATGCCCTCTTCAATACCCATCACCTACCCTCCCCTCCCTCCCACCCCCCAACAACCCTCAGTTTGTTCTCAGTTTTTAAAAGTCTCTTATGCTTTGGCTCCCTCCCTCTCTAACATTTTTTTTCCTTCCCCTCCCCCATGGGTTTCTGTAAGTTTCTCAGGATCCACATAAGAGTGAAAACATATGGTATCTGTCTTTCTCTGTATGGCTTATTTCACTTAGCATCACACTCTCCAGTTCCATCCACGTTGCTACAAAAGGCCAGATTTCATTCTTTCTCATTGCCACATAGTACTCCATTGTGTATATAAACCACAGTTTCTTATCCATTCATCAGTTGATGGACATTTAGGCTCTTTCCACAATTTGGCTATTGTGGATCTAATATTTCTTTAAGACTCTCTCTCCCTATAAAGAAGTTCATGAGAAGTAAAAGCTAATATAATATGACAGTACTAAATAATACGTTTCAGAGAAACTTCCAAGGTAAATGGTAGAAACATGTTCTTTACAAACTAAATATTCTGATAGCAAATCCACTATGGCTTAATATTGCTTCTCAGAATCCTTTCAATAAATACTTAGTAAAAATAGCTCCTTTCCAGATGTCTGTCAAAACTCTAGGGCTATTTAGGCCTGACCTATCCATGTACAACCTGTCAGACATAAAAAAATGGCAACTATGAATAGTCTAGTGCCATTTGGATCAATAGCCCAGGCCCCTGCTCTACTGGCTAGCTCCCAACCAGCTGCTCTTTTACTCCATGGCTGTAGATTCCTACAAGTTGGATAATGATAAACAGACTCTTCACAAAGATGCAGTACAAGGTAAGGCTATGAGAAAAATATATGAGGAATTATGCTTCCAAACCAAGTTGAGTGTCAGTGATCAGATTTACCCTCCTGCGAAAAACAACCTAAAATGGGCAAAATATATAATTTAGTGGTTTTCAAGACATTGGACATCAACAAAGACTAGACAATGAAGAGTGGTATCTGAGGACATGGAAAACAAACAAGGGGAGCTCTAGGATCACAGCTTACAGTCTTAAGAAGTTTTCCGGGATTCAGTGGCAGGGAATGGGAACCCAGGTGGAGTCTGGCAGACTCCCTGAGGTAGAAGAGAAAGCTGAAATTCCAAGAGACAAAGGCAGCTAGAATGTGCAGGACAGGACTACCTGAGAAAGAAGAACTGCACAAAGAAAAAACATCAGAGATCTGCAGAGAATCCTACCTGAGTATACATACATGTAAGTAATGTTAGTGATATGTGTGGGGAAGATATGGCTGGCTTTTGTACTGCAACAGCATAGTCGAGGCAGTTACAACAGCATCCATATGGCCCTCAATAGCCAAAAATTTACTATTTGGCTATTTACAGAAAAAAAACTGCAACTCCTTACTAACATCATACTCAGTGGTAAAAGACAGAATCCTTTCCTTCTAAGATCAAGAAAAGACATTACTTCTATTCCACACTATTCTGGAGATTGTATCCAATATATTAAAGCAAGAGAAGAAAAAGATATACAGATAGGAAGGGGAGAAGTAAAACTGCCTTTATTTATAGGCACCATGATCTTTATGTGAAAACCAGATGAATCTACCTAAAAGCTACTAGAAAAAAATCAGTCTAGCAAACTTGCAGGATACAAGATCATTACACAACAACAATTGTACCTCTATATACTATAAATGAACAATGAGAAGTTTGAAATTTAAAAATAATGCCACTTAATATGAAAGAACTTCGGGGCGCCTGGGTGGCTCAGTCGGTTAAGCGTCCGACTTCGGCTCAGGTCACGATCTCGCGGTCTGTGAGTTCAAGCCCCGCGTCAGGCTCTGGGCTGATGGCTCAGAGCCTGGAGCCTGCTTCCGATTCTGTGTCTCCCCTCTCTCTCTGTCCCTCCCCGTTCATGCTCTGTCTCTCTCTGTCTCAAAAATAATAAATGTTAAAAAAAATTTTTTTAATAAAAAATAAAAAAAAGAAAGAACTTCAAGTACCACCTTCTTCATTAAGATAGAAGTGTTACCCTTGTGCTTCACTCATTAAAACTACACTGTGTATAAACCATCATCAAAATAATTTCTTACATCAATACATGAGTGCACACTTAGGAAAAAAATTTTTAATAAAAATAATATCAATTATAATACAAATATGAAATAATAATAAATATGGTAAGAGATTGTTAAGATCCTGAATACTAAAAACTACAAAATGTTGTGGAAAGAAATTAAAGGAACCTAAAATAATAGTGAGATATACTGTGTTTATGGGTCAGAAAACTCGATATTGTTAAGATGTCAAATCTCCCCCAAATTTATCTATAGATTCACACAATCCAAATCAAAGTTACAGAGGCATTTTTTTGTAGAAACTGGACAAACTGATCCTAAAATTCAAATGGAAATGTGAAAGTCCTAAAGTAGCAAAGCAAATCTTTGAAAAAGATTTTCAAAACTTTGAAAGTGCAACCTGATTTCTCATCTTATTATAAAGACACTTTGGCATTAGTATCAAGATAGAGCAATAGAACAGACTAAGAGTCTTCAAATAGACATACAAATATATAGAAAACTGATTCTCAACAAAGATGTAATAGCAATTCACTAGAGGAAGGCTGGTCTTTTCAACAAATGGGGCTGCAACTACTGGACGTTCATACACAAAATCTCAGCTTCAGCCCATCCTTATCACCACATATAAAAATCAACCCACAATGGACCATAGGCCTAAATACAAATCCTAAAACTTCTAAAAGAAAATCCTCGTGACACTGTATTAGTTTGCTATGGCAAAATCAATGCCATGAATTGGGGTAGCTTAATAGAAATTTACTGTATCACAGTTTTGGAGACTAGAAGTCTCAAGATCAAGGTGTTAGCAGGTTGGTTTCTTCTGAGGGCTGAGATCTGTCCAAGACCTCTCTCTCTGGCTGGTAGATGGCCATGTTTACCCTGTATCTCTATATATCCTCTTCCCTATATGTATACCTGTCTCTGTATCCAATGTCCCCATTTTATAAGGATACTGCCAGTCATATTGGATTACGGTCCACCCTAATGACTTCATCTTAATTTGATTACCTCTGTTAAGAACCTACAGGAATAAATAAGGTGAAATTCTGAGGTACAAAGAGTTAGTACTCTGACATATCTTTTGGGGGAGAACATAATTCAACCTATAACAGACACCAAAATCACATTCCATAAAAACAACAAATGATAAATTGAACTCCATCAAAATTAAGACCATCTACTCTTCAAAAGACAATGTTAAGAAAATCAAAAGCAAGCCACAGACTGCAAGAAAATATTTTCAAATCACATGTCTGATAAAGAATTTGTGTCTAAAATATACAAAGATCTTCAAAATACAATAATAAATTAACAATTTTACTTTATTTTTTTAATGTTTATTTATTTTGAGGGGACAAGGGGAGCAGAGAGAGAGGGATAGAGAGAACCCCAGCCAAGCCCCACGCTCAGCACAGAGCCCAACGTGGGGCTGTATCTCACAAACCATGAGATCATGACCTGAGCCAAAATCAACAGCCAGACACTTAACCAACTGAGCCATCCAGGTGCCTCAAATTAACAGTTTAAAATGAGAAACAGATTCAAACAGATATTTACCAAAGAAGATACACAGGTGGCAAATAAGTATATTAAAAAAATGTTCAACATCATTAGATGATACAGAAATACAAACTGAAATCCAATGAGACAAAACCGCAATGCTCATCTATTAGAACAGCTAAATTAAAAAGACTGACTACACCAAGTGCTTCAAGGATATGGAGCAACTGGAATTCTCATATTCTTCTGGTGGGAACATAAAATGGCACACATTTGAAAACAGGTAGTTTCTTAAAACTTTAAACATGTAGCTATGTGATCTAGCCATTCCACTTTTAGGTACTTAGTCTACAAAGTGAAAGTGATGTTCACACAAAAACTTGCCTATGAATATTCTTAGCACTTTATTTGTAATAGCCCCAGCTGAAAACAACTCAAGTGCCCATCCACAGTGAATGAAGAAAAATATTATGGCACTTAATCCGTAGAGTAGAATAATATTCCACAGTATAGGGAATGAACTCCTGAACACATGCAGCAACATGGATGACTCCAAAATCAGCTACACTAAATGAAAGAAGCCAAGTTCAAAAACAGTACACACTGTATGGATCCACATGTAAAATCTAGAAAATCCAAAATAATCTACAGTGCTAGAAAGCAGATAATTGGAAATTTGGATAGAAAAGGCTAAGGGAGAGCTGGGGGAGGCATTAAAAAGGGTGATAAGCAGAGTTTTGGAGGTGATGGATGTGCTCTTTATCTTGAATGTGGTAATGGGTTCATGGGTTATATGCATATGTTAAAACTTATACACTTTAAATAAGGGCAATTTATTGTATGTGAATTATACTGAATAAAGCTGATGTTAAAATACTCATTTCATATACAGATGGCCTCTATTTCAAGTTCTGGCTCTATCTCTTTTTAGCTTTGTTATCTTAGGCACGTTATCTCTGAGGCTCACATTCTCTGAGTGCAAAATGGTAATTCATAACACTTATTTCCCAGGATTATATTGTAAATACCAACTGATAACTCAGTGTCTGAAAATAAGAAATACTCAATATTGTAGCTATTATTAATAACAATAATGAGTTACTCATTTCTACTTTTTAAAAGACAAGACATACAATCCATATTTCAGAACCTAGAAAGCCGAGTGTTCTCCATTTTCTTATTAGTGTTTCAGACAGTGCTAACATAAATGAGTTTTGCTAAATCAAAAGGGAATTGGCAGAAAGTCAAAATGTGTTTTTCTGATCCTTTAAAATCATTTTCAAATATGAGTTGTGACCTAGCCTGCAATTAACACAATGGGTTTAGTTATACAGCCTGAGCAAAATAATGCTTTTTTATACATATGTAATCCTTCCTTTACTGCAGTGTTGTCAAAACTACATTTCAAATTTTACACACACACACACACACACACACACACCTCAAAATTTTCAACTTAAAAGTCTTTTTATATGTGTGCAGTTTAGACCCTCAAGAAAGAAAGCATGAATAATTCTTGTCTCTTTGCAGAGACCACATGGGTGGCCTATAGGATTATGCAAAGAGAGGAGACAGGTCTGGGTAGCGTCCTTAT
This sequence comes from Lynx canadensis, assembly GCF_007474595.2. NCBI lineage: Eukaryota > Metazoa > Chordata > Mammalia > Carnivora > Felidae > Lynx > Lynx canadensis. The sequence goes on from NC_044304.2 coordinate 122,780,473, forward strand.
AATGTGTGAGTGGAAGACCAAGCCTGGAAAGATATCCTTAGCACTGCAAAAATTAGTAAAAGGCAAGATACACAAGTACGTTGCTGAGACTTTGGGAAAACGAAATAAGTAAAATTCACACGCAAAAGGCATTAAACGTCAAGTCAGTAAGAAGATAGTTTGAAAACATTTAAAACCTATACAGTCAATGACACAAAAAACTTCTGGTATAATCTGACTCAAAAAAGATCACACCCTCACAGCAATGGTTTGTGAAAAAGTGACATTGTTTTAATGCCTACAGATCTGGTTTATTTAGGAGCAAACACCTTCAAGAGCTTTTTACTTTACTGTATCTTTAAGAAATATATTAGGGGCGCCTGGGGTGGCGCAAGTCGGTTAAGCGTCCGACTTCAGCCAGGTCACGATCTCGCGGTCCGTGAGTTCCAGCCCCGCGTCGGGCTCTGGGCTGATGGCTCAGAGACTGGAGCCTGTTTCCGGTTCGTGTCTCCCTCTCTCTCTGCCCCTCCCCCATTCATGCTCTGTCTCTCTCTGTCCCAAAAATAAACGTTGAAAAAAAAAAAATTAAAAAAAAAAAAAAGAAATATATTAAAGTTTTTTAAAACAATTAGAAAGTACTCATTTATTTCCTAGCACATATTTTCCAAGTTCACAGAAAGAGACAGGGTCTACAGTCAGGCATAGAAATCTCAATTCCATGTATGCTACTGAAGCCCCGGCTTTCAAGGTGTGTATATTTAGAATGTGCAAAAGACAAAACAGACATCACTGAACAAATGACCAAAAATGAGGAATCAAATTCTTAACTGACAGTATAAATGGTGACCCTCTAGTTTGTAGATGTTTACAAATGTAGTAACACGTATAATATATGGTTTCCAATATGTACAGGTGCTGTGGTTTATCTCTATATATGTAAGGTTTCAACTAAAAGTCAATAAAGTTCTCTAACTCCTTTTCTCTCCTGAGCAATGTATTCTAGCACAACCCTATAGTCTGAGACCTGGGTTTGAATCTGCAGAACTATTTCCTAGCTCTTTCTTTGATCTTGGATAGCTTACTTAATCTCACTCAGTCTCAGTTTCCTCTTATGTAAAATATGCACAAAAATAGCATATTTTATTGTGAGGATTAAATGAGTTAAAGCTTATAAAGTGTTCAGCACAGTGTTTTGCAAAGAAAGTACTTAGTATTAGCTTCTAATTAAGGCAAACACATTTCTAGTCCTCTGTCTAAACCCTTTGAACAGAATAAATCTGAAATGGAGCTGGAGTCAAAATTAGAAATGTATTTCATACATATGGAAAAACCACATTAAAAATGAGAAAAAAAAATCCATTTTCTAATCAATTGTGTGAAATCAGTCTGTTGCCATCGTCATCTCAACAAATCAGACTAGAAGGCCAGAAATTGTTCCACGGCTTCAGGAATAACCACTTTGCTCAGGAAGAAAATCCCAAATCTCCATGTTGTATTGAGAGGCACTTGAACGAAGTTCATGATTGGATAGTATGTTATTTTCTAACCAATGTTTCTATGAAAGTCCATACTATTTCATATAAATTAGTTGTTTGAGATTTAAGATATTGTGTCTAAATGCGAGGAGCAAATTTAAATAAGAACACTGAGGGTTGATGGGGGGGTGGGAGGGAGGGGAAAGTGGGTGATGGGCATTGAGGAGGGCACCTGTTGGAATGAGCACTGGGTGTTGTATGGAAACCAATTTGACAATAAATTTCATATAAAAAATTTTAAATCAGAACAAACCATGGAGAGGAAGGTATTGCTAAAAACCATACCATTCACAGGACAACCCAGTTCTCCAACCCAGCCTGTCTCACCACTAACATTTTTAATGCCAAATGGTTAAATTGATGCTTTATTTCTCTGTAAGCTAAAGAAATACAGATAACTGATGTTTAAGATAAAACAAGCCAGGGAAACATACAGGAAAATTACTGTTATTTTTTATATCCTCCCTCAACTTATGGAAGCCAGGTACTGGCAACAATATTTTGACCTTTATTTTTAAATACAAAGATGCCATAAAGGAAAAGGCTGATATATGTTTTGCTAATATATTTTGCTACTGAAAAATGTAGTGTTCTATGCATCAAAGAAGTCATGAGAAAAAAATTTAAAAAGCAATGATAAACTAGAGGGAAAGCAAAAAAAGACACAGGATTTATACTTTTAGTTTATAAACAGTTCTTAGATGGAAATATAGACAAAATGTGAATAGGTAATTCACAAAAGAAAAATTATAATCATTGTTGATACATGTTCAATCTGATAATCAAGATGCACAGAGTCATCTATCAGATATAAAATATAAAATATCAATGGTGAGCATATAGGAATTTCTTAGAGAATAATTTTTCAATATGTATTAAAAGCTTTATAGATTTTTCCTTACCTAGGGAAAAAAGTGGAGAAGTACATAAAAGAATACATGCATCAGAACAGTGTTTATAGGGGTGCCTGGATTGCGTAGTCAGTTAAGTGTCTGACTTCGGCTCAGGTCATGATCTCGAAGTTTGTGTCTCCCTCGCTCTCTGTGTCCTTCTCCAACTTACACTCTCTCTCTCTCTCTCTCAATAACGAATAAACACTAAAAAAAAAAAAAAAAAAAAAAAAAAAAGCAAAAAAAAAAAAAACGAACAATGTTTACAAAATGAAAAATCAAAACAACTTAAATGTCCAACAATAATGGGTTGGTTAAATCAATAGCGGTGCAGACATATGGTAGATATTATGCAGGCATTAAGAATAATTCTTAGATGCAGATTTATGGACAAGAAAGTCATTAATATACCAATAAAGTAGATAAAGCCATTTCAAGAATGTATAGTCTAATACCATTGTTATAACATTCTTTTGCACTGAACAAAGTTTGGAAGACTGTGTATATGAAAATGTTGACAGTTCTCTGGAAAGTAGAATTTTGGCTGTTTTAAATTTTGTGTTTCCTGTGAACAAGACACAGACATAAATAATTGTTAAGAATAGGCTGTAGAGTCAGTCTGAATTCGAAGCCCAGCTCCAACACTTATCAGCTGTGTGTCCTTTTTCAAATTATTTAGCCTTTCCAGGCTTCTGCTTCCCTTCTATAAAATGAGGATGATAACAGTGCCCTATCTATAAGATAGGGAGTTACTGTGAGTACTAAAAGGTAGATCTCCTAAAACAGTGCCAACTCCTAGTAAAGACCCAATAATGCTAATTATTATTATTATTATCATTTTCTACTTGTGCTACTTATATGATAAATAAAAATAATAATATTGAAAACTGGGCACCCAGGTGGCTCAGTTGGCTGAGCATCCAACTCTTGATTTTGGCTCAGGTCATGATCTCAGGGTTGTGGGGTCAAGCCCTGCATCAGGTTCCACAGTGTGCTTAAGATACTCTCTCTCCCTCTGCCCACTCACATGCTTTCTCTCTCTCTCTCTCTCTAAAATAATAATAATAATAATAATAATAATAATAATAATACTGAAAACAATTAGGACAAAAACACCTTGACACTGAGAAAGGTGCCAAGAAAATTCAATGAAAAAGTAATAGTCTTTTCAACAAATGGTTCTGGGGCGCCTGGGTGGTGCAGTCGGTTAAGCGTCCGACTTCAGCCAGGTCACGATCTCGCGGTCCGTGAGTTCGAGCCCCGCGTCAGGCTCTGGGCTGATGGCTCGGAGCCTGGAGCCTGTTTCGGATTCTGTGTCTCCCTCTCTCTCTGCCCCTCCCCCGTTCATGCTCTGTCTCTCTCTGTCCCAAAAATAAATAAAAAACGTTGAAAAAAAAAATTAAAAAAAAAAAAAAAAAAAAACAAATGGTTCTGAGGCAACTAGATATCTGTACACAAAGAATGAAGTAGGAATACTTCCTTACATCATACACAAAAATTAACTCAAAAGGAATCATAGACCTAACTGTACGAGCTAAAACTATAAAACTCTTAGAAAAAAATATAAAGGTAAATCTTGTAAAGTTGTATTGGACAATGTTTTCTTAAATATGACACCAAAAATATAAATGACAAAAGAAAACAATGATAAACACGACTACATGAAATGAAAGCCTTTCTGCTTCAGAGAATACCATCAAAGAAGCAAAAAAAAAAAAAAAAAAAGCAAACATACAGATGGGAGAAAATATTTCCAAATCATATATTTGATAACAGACTAGTATCTAAAACATATCAAGAACTCCTAAAACTTAATAATCAAAAAGACAAATAACCCAATTAAAAATGACCAAAAGATCTGAATAGACATTTCTCCAATATACAATGGCCATAAGCACATGAAAAGATGCTCAGTATTATTATCCATTAAGGAAATCAAAACCACAAATGAGATATTATTTCACATCCACTAAGATGGCAATAATCCAAAAGACAGTTAATAACAAGTGTTGCTGACAATGTTGAGAAATGGAAACCTTCATTCAGTCCTGGTGAAAATTTAATACGGTACAGCTGCTTTGGAAAATTATTTGGCAATCCTCAAAATGTTAAACAGTTACCACATGGCTCAGCAATTCCACACTTAGGTATATACTCAACAGAAATGAAAACATTAAACATATGTCCATACAAAAACTTACATAAGAATGTTCATTAGCGGCATAATTCATAATAGCAAAAATGTGGAAATAACCCAAAGGTCAATAAACTGAGGAATGGATAGAGTCTAGTATATTCATACAATGAAATACTATTTCACAATTAAAAGGTATAAATACTGATACATGCTACAACATGGATGAATCTCAAAAAAATCATGCTAAGTGAAAGAAGTCAAACACAAAAGACCACATATTATATGATTCCATTTATATAAAATGTATGGAATAGGCAACATATAGAGGCAGAAAGTAGATTAGTGATTGCCTAGAGCTGAGAGAGAATGGCAGGTAAGAATGAGGGATAAATACAAATGGATATGTTTCCCTTTCAACTGATAAAAATGCTGTAAACAAATTTTGGTAATTGTCACACAATTCTGAATACATGAAATACACTGATTGTACACTTTATTTTTTAATGTTTCTTTATTTGAGAGAGAGAGAGAGCAGGCAGGGGAGGCACCAAAAGAGAGGAGAGAATCCCAAGCACTGATAGTGCAGAGCCCAACACAGGGCTTGATCCCATGAACTGTGAGATCATGATCTGAGCCAAAATCAAGAGTCAGATTGAGCCACCCAAGCATCCTTGATTGTACACTTTAAATGGGTGAATATTTTTGGTATTGAATTACATCTCAATATAAGTTTAATTTTTTTTTCTAATTCTCTGACAACTCTGAGCTTGACTTCCTAAGAATGTCCTTGGAAGAACCAAAAGTTTACATATATATACTTCCTAATGTTTTTTTTTGTTTTGGGGGGTTTTTTGTTTTGTTTTAAGAGAGAGAGACAGAATGCAAGCAGGGAATGGGCAGAGAGAGAGGGAGACACAGAATCCAAAGCAGTCTCCAGTCTCTGAGCTGTCAACACAGAGCCTGACATGGGGCTTGAACTCACAAACCATGAGATCATAACCTAAGCCAAAGTTGGATGCTTAACCAAATGAGCCCCCCAGGTGCTCCTCTGGCAGTTTATAAGGGAAGCAAAAGAACACAGTTAAAAAAGATCTCCTACCGGGGCACCTGAGTGGCTCAGTCAGTTGAGCATCCAACTTTTGATTTCGGCTCAGGTCATGATCTCACAGATCGTGAGTTCGAGCCCCGCATTGGGCTCTGCTCTGACACTGCAGAGCCTGCTTGGGATTCTTTCGCCCTCTCTCTCTGCCCTCCCTGGCTTGCTTCCATCTCTCTCTCAAAAATAAATAAAAATAAACCTTAAAAAAAAAAAACAGATCTCCTACTGAACTGTTAGGGCTTCAGGCACTTCCTTTTCATATTCACCCATGACCAACTCCTCCCCCCGTGACTCACTCCTTAACTCCTTTTTGAGCACCTGTGCTAAGCCAGGCATAGCACTAGGTAATGGGAAACAAAGGTGATCAAACCCTAATCAAGTTTACAATTGAGTGGAGGGGCACCACAAGTGACATTAACACAAGATGGTCAAAGTATAGGGTACTTGGCAGCATGTGGCAGGCTGGCAAAAGGAAGCATCATGGAAGCAGTGATGTCAACATTGAAAACTGGCGGATGAATTAGAGTTGGCAAGCAAAAGTGCTGGAGAAAGAAGGAATCAATCAGGGCAGAAGGAACTTGTGCAAGGGACTGGAGGCTCCCGTGTTGTCTGGGGAAAGTGAGGTACATACAATATGGTCAGAGAAGACAGTGTGAACCATGGGGGTAAAAAGCAAGTAGGGTTCTTCATGAAAGGCCAGGTGTACCATGTTAAGGAGTTCAGATATGAATTTGAAAACAATGCAAAACCATTAAATAGGAAACGTACACAAGAATACTAGTGGTTGGAGGTTTAGAAAGATTACTCTGGCTTACATGATCCAAAGGGAATAAGACAAGAAGCAAATACCTGAATTTGGAAACTACCAGGTAAGGAATGGCAGCCCACACTGTGCTATTGATGGTGTGGGAGAAGAAAGACAGCTGGATCCAAGAGGTATTTCACAAATTGATGGGACACAACTTTGTATGTGGGACAGAGAAGAGGAAGGACAACCCCCAGCTGTGGCTTTGGCAACTGGATGAATGATGCCATTTGCCAAAATAAGGAACATTCAAGAGCAGCAAATTTGGAATGGAAGATATTAAACATATTTCATTTGGACTTCCTAAATTAAGGTGCCTATAAGACTTCTTAGTGAAGACAAAGGTTAGATATATAGGTCTGAAGGTCAAGAAAGAGAGCTGGCTGGGGGAGTTGGATTAGGGAATCATGAGTGTGAAGAGACTAGATGAAGTTCTGGAAGAAGCTGAGTTGTCAGGGAAGAGCATGAAGAAGGCCTGGGGCAGACCCCAGAGAACACTGATTCCAGGGCGATGGGAGCTCCAGTCCATGCTCCTTCAGCCTCCAAGGGCCTCTCTTCTGCCCTCAGTGGTTAGCCCAGTCAGCACAGGTACTTAGGGTCTGATCACTGAAGAACTTGGTCTTCTTTCCTTAGCCCCTAGGCATCCTAGGCCCTTTGTGCACCTTCAATGAGCTTTTATCCCAAAAATGTCAAGGGAAGTCTACGTGCCAAGCACTGTCGTGGGTGCTGAGGTATAAAAATGCCAACAAATCCCCTGCCCTAACAAAGCCTAGTTGGGCAGGGTTCAAAAAGAATGCAGGTGACATCAGGACCCTGTGGCAAATGGCTCTAGTAAGGCCACGCCCACGGGGAAGAGCACAAATCTACTCAGGAAGTATTGGCAGGCCCCAGCAGAGAGCGCTTCCAGAATGGGAGTGTTAAAAAAAAAAAAAGAGGAGAAATCAAAAACACAGAAGTGAAACAGGCCCAGGGACATCTGGGGATGCAAGTACTTCAGAATGGCTGTGGCTCAATGTGCAGATGAAGAAATCCTTTTACCCCAAGACAGGGGACATCCCTGAAGTATGTGCAGTTACAGGTGATTTGATGAGGTCCGTGTTTTTTAAAAGCAGGCAGTAAAAAGAAAATTCTAATCCATGAGTCAGATCCCAGGTCCCACTTACCAGGGTGCTTTTCACAAGTGCAATACAAGTGTTAGTTTGTAATCACTTTGCTACCTGCTTATATGCTCATAGCAAATACTGGTAATGGGAAGAGCAGTTCTGCCCGCCAATGGGACCAAGCTACCAGGTAGTTTGCCTATCAACACACTTACAATCTTGGAATTTCTTCATTACATCTGAAATTTTAAAGGAAGGTAATTTTTTTTTCCCCTGAGAAAAGGGTATGTATATGGAGACTTCCTTAATGGCAGCAGATTGATTTGGACCCACTTCACTCCCAGATTCCCTGATTCTATGAATGTAAGAAAAACCGTGTTCCCAAATTTTGTTGACAGAGGGTAGTTTAATCTTATAAATTCTAAATTTGTTTTTCTGAAACAGCAAACACATAAAGTGATACAAGGGCTTCCAAAATACCACAATTTTAATAGGTCCCTTGCCCAAAATTGGGCACTTAAGTCAAATCCCATAGATCTGAAGCAGAGAAATTTAGAGATACTTTAAAATCAAGACAGAAAAAAAAAAAAACCCACAGATTCTTGGTTTTACAGAGTAAAGACATTTAGTGTGAAATTGCAGTTATATTTTCTGAAAAGCACACTAGAGCCTCAAATCCTGGCAATTTGTACAAGGATAAACTGTATTCAAACACGGCCCAAAAGAGTTCAGTCTGTATCAGACAAATTTCACACAAACCTAAAATTTTGCTCTGGGGAGCAAATCAAAATCTTCCTGACAAAGTACAGATCATATAGTGTTTGTTTTCATCAAGAACGCCAGGAACATAAACTTCAAAGCCATGTTTTGTATTGCAGTAATTTCTATACCCTCAGTCTGGTTAAACCGTTACGGCCATGATGCAGGTGGGGCAGCCATATTTCTCTGCTGTCAAATGCTCTGCTCTGGATAGAAATGCACTATGCACAGGAGAAAAATGCAAAACTAACATCCGAGGAGGATATATAGGTGAATTTTAGAAATGAGTCCTCAATACATCCTTCCATATGCTTTCCAAATTTGCACTTGGATCAATTTACTGGGTACCATCACTATTGATTTTATCCCAAATGAAGCCCATTATTAAAGGTTGTCCTGACTCTGTACTTTCTCAGCCCGTGTCCTTGATGTTCCCACATTCATACTTCTGTGGGCCTTCCTCGCACTGCATTGAAAGGAATGCTTCTCAGAGATTCTTTTGCTTGGAAATGGACCTTTTTTTCAAGCTCCTTACATTTTTCACTTAAAATCCAAGGCGCTGACCTTCTGACAGCTTCATAGACTTTGCCCTACAAATCCTTACTGCGCTGACTACTCTCTAAACAAATTAGGCTCAGTAGAAGTTCACAGCTTTAGTGTGTTCTTTCCACAATAATTATTTTGAGAAGGGAGAAAGGTAGACAAGAGTTAGAGGATGGCATAAGGAAGACACATCCTACCTTGTATAGACACAATTTATTCATTAAGCACCTCAGCCATGGGACAAGATACAAAATGAGATCCTGCATAGGTAAGTGATAAGCAAACCAAATACTTTTTCTCCACTTTCGCATGTCTTTTTATATTTTCAGAGCTTCCAGAGGCTTGGCTGAAGTATTTTGTGCACCAATAAAAGTTATTTTAACACCTAATTTGAATTCTAGTCATGCCTTATTTGACATTTTCAGTTTATATCATCAGCTGACATTCACTTGATGCCTATCAACAAAACTCAGGAACATAATAATTTTTCTTGAATTCACAGAATCCCAGATTTAGGAGTGAAATGGGTCCTATTCAATCTACTGCCATTAAGGAAGATTGTATTTACACAACTCTTAGGAAAAAAAATAGCTCACCTTCTTTTAAAATTTCTGAAGAGGAATATTAAATACGTTCTCTCTTAGGATGTCTCTGTATCTCAATCTAATAATCAGATATATTTTTTAATTCCTAATGTTTAACTTAAATATATAATCAAGCTACCCCAGGGACCTGTGTTTTTATACTCTCTATCCAAAGCCCCTAATACAGTGTCTGACACATAGCAGGTGGTCAGCAAATATTTAATAAAATACCTACAGGAGAGAAAGAAAGAGAGAAAGAAAGAAAGAAAGAAAGAAAAGAAAGAAAGAAAGAAGAAAGAAAGAAAGAAGAAAGAAAGAAAGAAAGAAAGAAGAAAAAAAAGAACAGCAGGAGAGAGGGAAAAGAAGGTAAAAGAAAGAGCCAGAGGGAGGGAGGAAGGAAGGAAGAAAGGAAAACGGGAGGAGGAAAAACCAAATAAATACCAAGAAGGATCAAATATTAACTCAGCACTCAAGAAATTAACAACAGAGTAACAAAGATGAAACATGTACATAACAACCATAATACAAAGTAGAAAATATTAAAGGGCCACAGATGAAATGTTGAGGAAAGTCAGAAGAGAGTTATATAATTTCTAGCTAGGAAAAGCCAGGAGCAAGTCACAGAGGAGATATTTGAAGTGGGCCTTGAAGAACTGGTAGAATTTAGTCAAGTGATTATAAGGGGCAAATGTAATTCCAAGAAATCATGAATGTGAGAAATCACGGGTTGATGGCAAATGAAGTGGTTTAAGGGGGGCATGCAAATGGGATGGGGCCCCTTCAGTACCCAGGCATATCATTATACAGCAGAAGTATTAGTAATGACTTAGGAGATCATTTAAGTAAATACATAAATGAATAAATGAACAAATGAATTAGCTTAGGCCTGGCACTTTAAAGATAAAAGAACATGAATACGGCTTCTACTATCAATCTGCTGATGTCAATTGCAAGTTACACCCTTTATCTCTTTATAAAGGATCTGTGGGAAAGTCTTCTTCCATTAAATTGATTCCACTTGAACAAAAAAAACGAAGGACAGAATTTTAAGTGTTTCATAGCGCTTGCATATAATTTTATTTTAATCCCAAGGATATGGGAAATCAATATGAAATAGATTCTAATTTTCCTATTACCAATACTATAATCTAGTGTGAGTTTGCATTTCTTGCCTTTCTTTTTACTTCTGATATTTTTTTAACATTTAAAAGTGAACCAAAAAGTGTTCCTACTCTTCCTCTTGCCTGTTTATTCCTCATCATTTAATACAGATACACCTTAAAGATGGGCCAACCAATTTGTCAATAAAGTACTCTCCTGCTGGCTTTTATGGCTGAATTATTTCTGTTAAAAAAAAAAACTAAAAAAAAAAAAAAAAATAGGACATACTGCCACACAACTAGTCCTAGCAGAAATGTTAACTCTAGAATAAGATGGATAAAGCAAAATCAGTATAAAAGCCAGTGGGATTAGTGAAAGCTTCAACATACGGCTTGCAATGGCTGAAATCTCTTCTGACCCATGATGTTTGTTAAAGATTAGATTTGCTGAAAAACAACCTCAACCCCTATTAGTAAGTTCTAATTGAGTTTTCTCTCTATAGCTGTCAAACTTCCTATACAATATGATGAGTTTTTTTTCATGCTTAAGCTCCAATGAATTTTTAAATATACATCAGAAGAACTTAACCTCTTTTTCATGGAGGAACTTGTAAATACATGTTCAAAGCAGCTTGATGTATAAGAGCCCCAAATTAGAAACTACCCAAATATCTTTCAATAAGTTAATGGTCAAACTGTGGTATATCCATACCATGGATTACTACTCAGCAATAAAAACGAATGAAGTATTGATAAGCACAACTTTGATGAACCTTGAGGAAATTATGCTGAGTGAAGAAACAGCCAGTCTTAAAAGGATATAAACTGTATGATTCCCCCTACATAACACCCACGAAATAACAAAATTACAAAGATGAAGAACAGATCAGGAGTTTGCTAGGGATTAGGGATGGAGCAGAGGGGATGGGTATGACTATAAAAGAAAAACTTGAAAGTGTCCCATGGTAATGGCAGAGTCTTTTGATTGTGGGGCTCATTAGACAAAGCTACACATGTGAAAATTGCACAGAGCGTCACCCACATGTAAGTGAGTATATACATAACTGATGAAATCTGAATAAATTCTATGGATTGTACTAATGTTAACTTCTTGGTCTTGAGATCATACTGAACTCATGTAAGATGTTACCACTAGGAGAGACTGGATGATGGATACACAGGACTTCCTTGTACATTTCTCCATAACCTCCTATGAATCTGCCATTACTTAAACATTAAAAGTTCTTAAAATATATGCTCAATGCATCTCAGGATGTGTCATGAGATTTATCTCTACTGAGATATCAATACTGAGTGCAGAATAAGCTATAAAATACATGCTTTTTTGAAGAAAATACTGGTGAGAAAGAAAAGGGAGGAAGATGTGCAACCATCTCTAGTTAAATCTAAAATTGATAAAAACTTGATGCTGGGAACAAGTCACAAAGTTGTCTTAAGCTTTCAATACACTTTCATACAATGGGGACATTTATACCAACTTAATAAAGTAGTTGTACAAAATAAAGAAACATATATGGTATTTAGTAAAAGCCCGGGACTCAAGAAGTACACTCAACCCTTGAACAACACGGGTTTGAATTGCTCAGGTTCACTTATACACAGATTTCTTTTTATAGATGCAGTACAATTCTGTAAATGCATTTCCTCTCCTTTATGATTTTCTTAATAGCATTTT